>NW_028270145.1:60669870-60984089 GCF_037043375.1 Chiloscyllium plagiosum
ACTATATAATCAAAATATTGCAGATGCCAGAATTCTGAAATAAAATCAGAAATGTTAGAGAAACTCAGCAGGTTTGACAGCATCTGTGGAGAGAGAAAAATAAGAGTTTTCTGAGTTTTCTGTATTTTAAGAAATATAAATGGCTAATAAATTGCATATAGTTTACAAAGGGTTTCTGCATCAAGTGAAAAATACGAATGTAAATTAAGTCTACGTTGACATATTTTAAATTACACCAAACCAGAAAAGCATTAAAACATATTACTTTTGTTAATGTTGTTTTGCCATGATAAATTGAGACTTGGTCTAAAGTCCATTCAAGATTATTCTGGTTATTTAGTTTGTTCATTGCTTTTTCAATGATTTTTAATCACTCTATAAAAAGTCACCATAGTCCTACCAAACTGCTCTCTCATGAGTGAGACAGAGAGAAAGAGATGATTCGTGGTGATTTAACCTGAGGAACACATGTTTCAGGTTAGGCTGAATAGGCTGGGGCTTTTATCTTTGGAGTGTTGGAGATTGAGGGGTTACCTTATAGAAGTTATTAAATCAAGAGGGGCATGGAGAGTCCTTCATAGTAAACTCAGTCAGGGCGGGAACTGAACCCACACTGTTGATATGACTTTGCATTGCAAACCAGCCATGCAGCTAACTGGAAGCTACTGTATTGAAAAGAAGACACTTGATGGTCTTCTCTGAGGATAGCTGTGCTAAACTTTCAATGAACCTGCCATGATTGGAGGGTATGGCTGAAAAAGAGTTAGGTCACAAGATCTTCAGTGGCATCATCACTGCCCTTCACATTGACCCCAAGTGGAAGACCTGAGCCATTGTTTCCTTGAATGTTAAAAAAGACTAGTAGCCAATTTGTCTCTATGGTTTGTTGCATCTACTAATGTATTCACCTAGTGGGTCATGGATGCCTCAGGCAAGTATCAGCTTCCAAGTGTCCATTACATTATCTCTGAGAAGGCACTGAAAGGCCTTGTATAATTAATTTGTCAGAGGATCAAGACCTTTTCCTGTCTGCTACTTCATCAATTATTTGAATCTGGAAAATATCTATCATAATAGGTGTCATGCTGACAGACTATTGGATATACAAGAAATGTTAAATGTTGTACACAGGCAGTGTAATCCATTATTTTTACTTCGATAAATGCAGCATGCTGTTGACAATTGATTAATTCACAAAGGAACCCGTGCAGGGACTCGGATGGTAAAATCTAAGAAAATGAACTGGAATTAAGTTAACTTCTTAGAAAACAAAGCGTGCAAGTGAACAGCACTAGACAAACTAAAAATGTGGTGTCAATCTGGTGAAGCTACAGCACATGAAGATTTGTGTGCCAAACAAAAGAAGCAGCAAGTGACAGACAGCGCTAAGTGATTCCTTGTTGGTTAATAATGCCACCAGGCCAAATAGATCCTCACCGTCCCCACCCCTCTATCTCTCTATTGGCCAAGGGCTGTAAGAGTGTTCCTGTTCGCAATCAGAATGGGTATACTGGAGCTCCACCCTCACACCCCCCCCCCCCCCCAACACTCCCACATGATTAATTAACAACAGAACAAGTCAATCATTGAAAACTACATGTGGTTGGGGGCAAAGACTTTCATATCTTCCACCCATTTTGCTTACATCTATACCATTCCCCAGCTACCCCATGTGCTACAAGTATTGCTTCTGGGATTCCTTGAAATAGACTTTCACTATTGCTTGGTTCAGTGCATGATTCCATTTGTCTTCACTGATTGGTCAGGGAACCCTGAGGCAAGTTACTAATTACATTGCTCTGGAAAAGGACAAAACAAGATCTGTAAATTTGTTAATCTCTTTCCTGACCTGAAAATTATCCTGTTCTTCTGGCAGAATCTAGGTTCATAAGAATCTGCCCCTGGGTTTTAACTGCAAATAGTGCAGGGATGGTAGACTGCTTCAACATAAAACAATCACGTCAACAACTCCCGATGAATACAGATGAATACTTATTTCTCATATTGAAAATTTGTAATCAGTAAGATATTAGATACTCTTTGAGTGGAACCCTCTCCCAGTGGCCAGCTTCAGCAAACATTGTATCTGTAACTTGTTTTAAGTATTTGTGTACAGTAGATTCTTTGTGTGTACTGGATTTGCTAATGTCAACAATGTCTCCAAATATGCTTGAGCTGCCCTGAGGGATAGAAGTTCTGAGTGCTGGATACTGGCAATGAATAAATAAATACTGATGTTGTTGGGAATAGGCAAACCTTGCACGGAACATAGAATGTACATTATCGTGCTAATGATACTCTGCTTGCTCATCTCACTTTTAGTGGAAATTCTTAATGAGCATTTTTACTCAAACTTCAATCCCATGCTTCACAGCATCTCCTGAGCCATTTGTTAATATTGACACAACACAATTACTCTCCAATATGGCCACTCTCTGCATGGCAAGTATTATGTTAAAACAGATCACATTTGTGGATGAGTTCATGAAAAAGATGAGTTATCTTTTGTGAATTTAAATCCCCTTCTCTAAGGTGATCTCAGAGGCAGAGGGGCACTTAATCAAGCAGGAGGGTCCAAAGCAGTGATCCCATCATCTCTCCCCTCCTCTGTCTTCTATATGTTCATTGACAGCTTTCTACCTCAGCACAGTGGAGGTCTTTAAGTGGAAAAGCAATGTCCCCTCACCTCTGATATTCAGTCAGCAGCAGGTGGGTCAGTACCCAAAGAGGATGTTCAGAAGGAAAACTGATGGGTTCGTGGAGTATGTTTCTCATTCAAAAGTACATCATGCCCAACTGAAAGACCTGACATCAAGAAGGGGGTTGCTGCTGAGTGCCAGCCCTGTCTCTTACTTCCAACTTCCAGCCAGCAAGTCAGCAATACCATTCCTGCAATCTCATCCAGTCCTTATTTATGTGTGGCCTGGGTCTCTCTCCCAGTCTTTGGTGATGTATCACAAATAGCTACCATTGCTGTCCTGATGGCACTGACAGCAATAAAGTGCCTTAAGCATCTGATCTACCAACAACCCCCAGGGCATAAGGCACTGGATTCCAAAAAAGCCCCTTCTTTTCTCATTTAAGTACCTGAATGACTCATTTTCCCAAAGGAGGCAATGCAGGGCTTTTGGTTCACCCATTGTATGAGGGTGGATAGACATTCCATGTTGAATTCTAAATACAATTTGCACTCCTAAAATTTTAACCGGCTCCTTGTATTTCTCTAACACATTAAATTATAATGTGATGACTGCAAGTTCTAGTGGCTCATAGTGTACACATGTGTCAAGATATGGAATAAGTTTCCTGTTTAGTTTAGGTATGTTATGAAGATGTGGGTGTACTCTACCTATAAAAGAGTAAGAGCTAGCAGTGACAGCAACAAGTGTTCCCAATAAGACACAATGTAACATGTGCTCCAGCTACTGGGGTAGCTAGTTGCCTGGAAACGACAAAACAGATTCAAATTCAGCCAATCAGTTTAAATTATACCCTTAAAAAAAACAAATTCCAATCAAGTTTGAATTGAGTTTATTGACAATCTTAAAAGCCAATGACACAATTCAATTCTTTCCGGTATAAGACAGGGGAAAACTGAACAGTTGGGAGGAGAACTGCCACCATACCAACAGCTGCAGGCTGCCATTCAGAACTCGGTGAGAAACCTGTCGAGAGGAGCTTGCACAGAGAAACGTGTCGACACTGACCTGGAGTGCCAATCTACCGACAAAGATAAAGAGAGGATTCGACCGTTGGTTGGCTTTAAAATTTGGAGTTTTCTGTAAATCTTAATTGAGAATTTAATCAGACTAGTATTATAGAAGGGAAGATAAAAGATAGGTTAGAGGAAAGAATTGTAAGTAATTGTTAGTAATTTTTTCTGTAATACTTTTAGAAATAAAGTTGTTAATTTTTACTTTAAATACTTCTTGGCCACTCGGAATTTACAGATTACTGCACAGGATAAATCATTTCTGTGTTGCTAGTTTTAAATTAAGCAGGAGGGTTTACCACATGTTGAAACAATTTGCGGGCTCAAGTCCATCATTTGAACTAGTTTAGACAGATTTGAATAGATTTGAGAGTACAAAAAATTCCAGCAGATTTAAACACTTGCAGTTAGTGTCCTAGATCTTTAAATAAATCATAGATGAGGCCATCTTGACTTGTGGTTGATTAAATTAAAGGTGAGAGAAATGGCTCTTAAAATTGCTAAAGAGGTTCTGGGATTTGAAGATGATTCTCAAATTTGCCAAGAAAGTTTAGAAGAAAAGAAAAAGGCCTTTCTTTTAGAATTTGCAAATAAGTTAGATTTGGGTTTAACCAAGGATAAAAGTAAAGCTGAAATTGTAAGAGGGTTTCTCAAACACTTAGGTGTGTCAGAGAAACAGACAAGTACAGTTGAGATAGAAAATCTTAAATTACAATTGAGGAAATGAGAGAGTGTGGAAAGAGAGAGAGGGAGATAGAAAAGGAAAGAGAGAAAAGAAAGAAAGACAGAGAGAAGGAGAGAGAAAAGAGAGAGTGGAAAAAGAAAGGGAGCGAAAGTTCTTAGCTGAGCAAAAAGGGAATTTGAACTTGAATAGTGATGACTTAGTCAACAAAGGAGAAAGTGAGGACTGCAGATGCTGGAGATCAGAGCTGAAAATGTGTTGCTGGAAAAGCGCAGCAGGTCAGGCAGCATCCAAGGCGCATGAGAATCAACGTTTCGGGCATGAGCCCTTCTTCAGGAATGAAGCTGCGCTTTTCCAGCAACACATTTCCAGCACTTAGTCAACAACGTCAAGTTAACAGGATGGAGATTAAAAGAGAAGATAGTGATATATATAAAATGTCAGAATTCTGCCACATTTTGAAGAGAAAGATGTAGAAGCCTTCTTTCTTTCATTTGAAAAATTGGCTCGGCAGATGGAGCGATCAGAGGATTTATGGGTAATGCTAGTTCAGACTAAACTGGTAGACAGAACTAGTGAGGTATTTGTCACACTGTCAGATGAGGTGACAAGGGATTATGAAGAGGTTAACCAGGCTATTTTAAGTGGTTATGAAATGGTACCAGAAGCATATAGACAGTGGTTCAGAAACACAAAGAAGGAACCAAGTCATACTTATGTTGAGTTCGAAAGAATTAAACATAGTCATTTTGATTGATGGGTGTATGCTTGAAAATAGATAGGACATTTGAGGCTCTAAGAGAGATTATTCTGCTGGAGGAGTTTAAAAACTCACTTCCAGAAATGGTAAGAATTCACATGGAGGAACAGAAAGTTCAGGAAGTGAGAAGGGCAGCAGAATTAGCAAATGAGTACATGTTGGTGCATAAGACAAGCTTCCGGCCAGAATTTCACCCTGTGAGGGATAGAAGTTGGGAGAAGAGGAGATCCTACACTACTAAACCAAGAGTAGAGAGCACTGGTAATAGTTTATTACATGTTAAAAATGCCTAAGAGAGTGGACAGGAGGTGAAAGTCCTCAGGTGTTTTCACTGTAATGGAATGGGACACAGAAAATTACAGTGCCAGTCGTTTTAGAAGGGCACTGGGAAACAGTGTTTTCGCTGCCAGAAGGTGGGACACATAAAGGCACAGTGCTGGTTGTGAAAGAAAGGCATTGTTGGAAAAGATGTGGTAAAAGAAGCTAAGCCAGTGGCATTAGCAAAGGTAGTAAAGGAGACCCCAAGAAGAGTCGAGGAGCTTCAGGAGAGTGCACAGCCTAGGCAGGGGCTGGGTATGGGGTTAGTACCTGTTTTCTACAAAGAATTTGCCTTTCTAGGTAAGGTTTCCTCAGAAAGAACGGGGGAAAATTACACAAAGTTATAATCTTGAGAGGTACAGGATCTAACCAGCCTCTGATAGTAAGAGATGAACGAATATGCACTCTTTCTGATCTGTTACCCGAGAGAGTGGAAATGTGTGGGATAGATGGACAGAAATTTAGCATTCCCCTATATAAGACCAGGTTGGAGTGCCAACTCGACAGTGGGAGTGATTGATAGAGTGTCAATGCTAGGAATTCAGTTTGTTCTTGGGAACAATTTGGCAGGATCCAAGGTGGGAGTGACACCCCTTGTTGTGGAGAAGCCCAAAGAAGACCAAGAAACTGAGGAGTTAAAACAGAAATATCCTGGTAGTTTTCTGGACTGTGTGGTAACCAGATCCCCCTGTTATAAGTTTGCACGAAGCAAAAAGTAAAGAGAAAAATGAAGGAGCTGAGGTTCAGTTAGCAGTTACCCTACTGATGTAATAGTGCAGGAAAAACCTAAACAAGCAGAGGGTCAGACAGAAGTGTTTACTCCTGAAGGACTAAGAGACTTGCAACAGCAAGCCAAGATGATAAAAGATATATGTGTGGATGCGTACTCTGAAAGGGAGGCAGAGAATATTCCAGAGGGATGTTGTCTGAAAGATAGAATCCTAAGACAGAAATGGAGACCACGGCAGGTTAGTGCAGAGAATAAATGGGCCAAAGTGCACCAGATTGTGTTGCCAGTAACCTACAGGCAAGAGGTGTTACGGATAGCAAATGAACTAACTGTAGGAGGTCAGCTAAGGGTACGAAAGACTCAGGCTATGATACAAAAACATTTTTATTGGCCTGGAATGCACAAGGACATGATGAATGTTTGCTGAATGTGTCATACATGCCAAATGGTAGGCAGTAATAAAACCAGCACCTTTGTTGCCAATTCCCACATTTGAAGAACCTTTCATGCAGGTTATAATTGATTGTATAGGTCCCCTCCAGAGAACTAAAAGTCGGAACCAGTATTTGTTAACCATAATGGATGTGTCTAGCAGATTTGCTGAGGCAATTCCATTATGGAGTATCAAAGCAAAAAGGGTAATAGAGGAGTTGGTAGCTTTCTTCACACGGTATGGGCTACCCAGAGATATTCAGTTGGACCAAGGGTCTAACTTTACTGCTCGGCTAATTAAGGAGGTTATGGATCGATTAGGTATATAGCATTTTAAATCCAATGTGTATCATCCTGAATCCTAGGGAGCTTTAGAAAGATGGCATCAGACCTTGAGCATACTCTCAGGATTACCAGAATGATTGGGAAAAAGGTATCCCATTCATATTGTTGGCCATTAGAGATGCCCCAAATGAATCTATTCAGTTCACTACCTTTGAGTTAAAATTCAGTCATGAAGTTAGAGGCATTTTGAAATTAGTTAAAGAATAATTGACAGGACCAAAGTCGGAGATCTCGCACTTAGATTATATATTGGAGGTGAGGGAGAGACTAAATTAAGTAGGTGAGTTCGCAAAACAGCATCTAAAAAGGGTGCAGTGTAGAATTTAGCAGGCGGCAGATAAAAGCTCTGAGACTCGGACATTTTCATGAGGGGATAACATATTAGTACTGTTACCAGTGATAGGAGAGCCCTTCAAGGCCAGATTTACTGGTCCCTAACAAATTGAGAAGAAGTTGAGACAGGTGAACTATCTAGTAAAGATGCCAGATAGAAAAAAAATGTATCATGTCATGTGAACATCATACTGGAGAGAAAGAACTGGAGAAACAGGTGTTAGTTACTGCTCCACAGAGTGAGGAATCAAATCCAGATGATGTGAATTTTGAGGTGCCTAAAAATAGATTTTAAAAATGAAGAAGTCTTTGAGGAGTGGGATAGGTCAGGAAGCTATCTGTCTCAGGTGCATAGAACACAGTTGAAAGATTTGTTGCTGTAATATAAGGACATATGTAAGAATCAGATGGGGAGGACTAATGCAATTATACATGAAGTAGATGTAGGGAGTAGAGCTCCAATAAAACAACACCTCTATCGGCTTAATCCTTTCAAAGCCAGACAGGTCCAGATCGAGGTGGAGGCCATGCTCGACAAGGACATCATTGAACCAAGCCAGAGCGAGCAGAGTTCGCCAATCGTCTTAGTTCCCAAACCAGACAGGAATCAACGATTCTGTGTGGATTATTGGAAGATCAATGCCATTACAAAATCGGATTCATATCCAATTCCTAATTTGGAGGACTGTATCAAGAAAGTTGGACAAGCCAATTACATCACCAAGTTGGACTTAATACGTGGTTACTGGCAGGGACCTTTATCAGAGCCGGCGAAAGAAATGGGCTATATCAGTTTAAAGTGCTGCCCTTTGGAATGAAGAATGCACCCGCCACATTCCAAAGACTCATGAACAGAGTTGTGGTTGGGTTAACAAACTGAGCAGTCTATTTAGACAATGTAGTGGTCTTTAATAAGTCCTGGAGAGATCACATGATACTGTTGGTAGAGCTCTTTGAACCACTATGAGAAGCAAAACTGGTGATAAACTTAAATAAAATGGAATTCGCGAAAGCAGAGGTGATGTTCTTGGGACATAACATCGATCATGGAAGGTTGACCCCACGGAACGCAAAGATGAAGGCCATTGAGGAATTTCCATGACCAACCTCAAAGAAAGAGATGCTTCAATTCTTAGGACTCAGCAGATTCTATTGGAAGTTTGTTCCAAACTTCAGCAGTGTAGTGGCACTGTTTACCAATTTGCTGAAGAAGAACAAAGTTTCAGTGGACAGAACCATGCCAGGAGGTATTCGACCGTTTGAAATCAATATTAACCATCGAATCAGTTTTAGCTGCACCAAACTTTTCAAAACTCTTTAGAGTCGCTATTGATGCTAGTGACATTGGGGTTGGAGCTGCACTCCTACAGGAAGTTGAGGATTGGGGATTGAACTGCCAGTTGGTTACTTTTTGAAGAAGATCAGCATCCACCAAAGGAAATAATCCCGTGATTGAAAAATAACTATTGAGCTTTATACTGGCCTGACAACATTTTAATGTGTATGTCATGAACAATATGTCAGAGACAGTTGTGTACATGGATCACAATCCACTTACATTCTTAGAACACTTTATAGACAAGAATATGTGACTATTTTGTTGGAGATGTGGGCAAATGGTAGTAAGGTGCTACATTTTGGTAGGACACATCAAGGCAGGAATTATACATTTAATGGTAAGGCCTTGGGTAGTGTTGCCAAGCAAAGAGACCTTGGAGTGCAGGTTCATAGTTCCTTGAAAGCGGAGTCACAGGTAGATAGAGTATTGAAGAAAGCATTTGGTATGCTTTTCTTTATTGGTCCATACATTGAGAATTGGGAAGTCATGTTGCAGCTGTACAGAAAATTGGTAGGCCACTTTTGGAATACTGTGTCTGGTCTCCCTGTCACAGGAAAGATGTTGTTAACCTTGAAAGGGTTCAGAAAAGATTTACAAGGATATTGACAGGGTTGGACAGCTTGAGGTGAATAGGCTGAACAGGCTGGCGCTATTTTCCCTGGATAGCTGGAGGCTGTGGGATGACTTTATAGAGGTTTATAAAACCATGAGGAGCATGTAAAGGGTGAATATACAAGGTCTTTTCTGCAGAGTCGGGGAGTTCAAAACAGGAGGATTTGGTTTAATGTAAGAGGGGAAAGATTTAAAAGGGACCTAAGGGGCAACCTTTTCATGTAGAGGATGGTACGTGTATGGAATGAGCTGCCAGTGGAAGTGGTGGAGGATAGTACAATGACAACATTTAAAAAGCATCTGATCGGATATGTGAATAGGGAGGATGTAGAGTGGTATGGGCCAAATGCTGGCAAATGGGATTAGATTGTTTAAGAATATATGGTTGGCTTGGATAAGTTGGACCAAAGGGTCTATTTCCGTGCTGTACAACTTTATGATTCTATGTGTCAATTTAGGACCATTTTAGTGACAGTGACCGTAACTCAGTAAACTTTAAGGTAGCTATTGGAAGGACAAAGGTGCAGTAAAGGTTTAATTTTAATACATGGGAGACAGGATCTGACTGGGTACTGTAGAAAAATCTATTAGAGTAGTGGGTGTCTTTCATAATGGAAATAGTGAGTGAGAGTGAAGGGCCAGTTTGTTTTTATAAAGGGGAAGGGTTGTGCCAAAAGGTCTAGAGAATTTTGGGTGTAAAGGAAAGTAAAGGATTGGATATGGTATAAAAGAGATGCTTATGGCAGATACCAAGGGTTGGAAACAGCAAAATCTTGCAGGAGTGTGGGAAGTGCAGGGATTACTTAAAAAAAAAATTAGGAACAAGGGAATAGCCAAAGAAAATGTAGGGCCCATTAGGAAGTGTGCATAGAGCTGGAAAACATAAGTGAAGCATCTGAAGGAGTAATTTGTACCTGCATTCACTGTAGAGACAGACAATGTGTGTGTAGAAAGCAAGGAGGGGAGTGTGGTGTACTTGAACATGTTAGCATTGTGTGAGAGAAGTTATTAATAGTTTTAACAGGTTTAAAAGTGAATAAAACCCCACGGCCAGATTAGATGTAACTCAGCCTTGTAGGCAAGGGAGGAGATTCAGGGGCTCTGTTGTTCATTTCTGCAATTCTCTCTGGCCATAGGAGCATTGCCACAGGACTGAAGGACACCTAATATTGTACCATCATTTAAGAAGTTTGGCAGGGGTATACCATAGGCCAGTGAGTCTAACATCAGTGGTAAGGAAACTATTATAAATAAATGTGAGGGATGGAATTAATCTCCATTTGGAGAGGCAAGAATTATTCAATGATAGCATGCTTTTGGTCAGAATTATCTAACAACAAATAAGATTTTTTTGAGAAGGTGACGAGGATTGTAGATGAGGGTAATGCATTTGATGTTATCTACATGGGCTTCAGTGAGGCTTCTGACAATGTCTTACAAAGGAGACTGGTCAAGAATGTAAGACCCTATGGGATCCAGAGCAATTTTGAAAAATTGAATCCAACATTGGCTTCATGGCAGGAGGCATCGGGTGTTAGGTGAAGGTTGTTTATGTGACGAGAAGCCTCTCCGTACCGTAGAGTTTGGTGTTGGATCTTTTGCTGCTTGTAGTGTACCTTAATGATCAAGGCATGAATATTGAAGGTATGATCAGGAAGTTCACAGATTGCACACCAATTCACAATGGCACATGCAAGAGAAATCACATGAATGGTAGAACTCTAGGGATTATAAAGGATCAACAGGACCTCAGAGTGCATGTTCACAGATCAGTGAAGGCAAAAGGTCAGGTGGATAAGGTGGTTAAGAAGACATATAGGATACTTGTTTTCATTCATCAAGACATTGAAGACAAGAGCAGGGAGGTGATGATGGAACCATATAAATTATAAGTTCAACTACAGCTGGAGAACTGTGCGCAGTATAGGGAGGATGTGATTGCACTAAAGAGGGCACATTTTAGGGTCGCCAGGATGTTGCCTAGGTATGAAGCTATAAAGAGAAGTTAGATAGGCTAGGATTGTTTTCCTGAGAGCAAAGGCGGCTGCGCACGGTCCTTGTTGAGGTGCATAAATTCATGAGATGCTTAAATAGATAAAGTTGTCATAGTTCCAGAGCACCATGGGGTTGCTCTCTCAATTAAGAGAGAGAGAGAGACAGCTGGTGGTGAGTTTAACCTGAGAGTCATTATGTCTCAGACGTGAGGTAAGGTCAAGCAAGCAAGACCTTTGTGGTGACCTCAGCTAGTGTGGAAATTAAATCAGTGCTGTTGATATCACCCTGCATCGCAAACCAGCCATCCAGCCAACTGAGACAACTAACCTCACCATGCCCAGACAGGGTAGGTAGGAAGAAATGGTTTCCCGTAGTAGAGGGTTGAATAACCAAGAGGCATAGAGTTTGATAAGGGACAGGAGATTTAAAGGGAATTTGAGGAAAAAAGATTTTCTCCAGAGAATAGGCTATCTGTAACTCATTGGCTGAAAAGGTGGTGGAGGCAGAAACTATCACAACGTTTAAGAAGTGTTTTGATGAACATTTGAAATGTCATGGCATACAATGATATATGCCTAGTGCTGGAAAGTTGAATCAGAAAAGATAGGTGTTTGCTGACTGATGGGAATGCAATGGGCTGAATGGCCTCTTCCTGCACTGTCAAATTGTATGGTATGGGCCGACTCTTACTTTTTTTTGAGAGTGTGGTGCTGGAAAAGCACAACAGATCAGGTGACATCCGAGGAGCAAGAGAATCAACGTTTCAGGCAAAAGCCCTTCATCAGGAGCCATTCCTGATGTCAACTCTACTGTTCCTCAGGTGCAGTCTGACCTGCTGTGCATTTCCAGCACCACACTCTCGACTCTAATCTCCAGCATCTGCAGTCCTCGCTTTCGCCGTTTCTTTTGCCTAATTGTGAGTTGTGGTGAGTTTTTGAGGGTTTTTCACAATAAGAGCTAGCCAGATTTCTTGCTGTCTCTTACTGTAATCTCTTTTTAGCTACCTGCCCTGCCCCGATGCTTTCTGTCATGTCCAATTCTATCACTATCTGACCATGTACAGCTCCTGGAACAGCTCAGCATTCACCGGACATCTAGCGAAACACTATCATCCCTCCCATAATGCTGTTTCTAGAAGGCACTGTGCATCTGGACAAGTGTTGGCAATCTGTTGGTATAGCAGCCAAAAAGCCAAGCTGCTCATGGAAAATAGCTGCCATGGCTGACACACCCTTGCACATCTAACCCCACATGCTCACCCGTCTCGTTACATCCCATCTAACCACCTCTCTACATCACTAATATATTGTTGCCAATGGCCAATGGAGGCCAGCAGCATGTAATTGTCCAGTGGGAAACACCATGTAAAGCCAAGTAATTGGCCTGACACAGATGTGCTCTGTAATGCACAAAGAAAAGTTCTTCCTCTTCCTCCTGGAACACCACTCCCATCTCCCTGGTTCATGAGCATCTATGGCAGTCGCTTTGTTGCCTGCTCCAATTGTGCAAAGCACAGCATGTCAAGATGATGTAGCACACTATCTCCAGAAACTATTGAAGGGACCCCCCGGGACCCCCCTCCCCTTCCCGTCCCTTCCCCCACCAACCAATTCAAGCAGTGGACCACATCTTCAGTCACCTTATCATCTGCCTCATCATAGCTCTAGTTGCAGCATGTTCACAAATTTAAAGATGCCATACTGACTGGGTAACTAATACATTCCATCAAAAAGAGATTGCCTGCTATAGTCTGACTCCCTTTCCACATCTGACCCATTAAACCTATCATTGAATTCACTACAGTTCATCATCATACTTACCATTACGAAGTGATTTTCTTCTTGTCCCACTGTAATAACTCTGGCAGGCCAACAGGAAAGGAACATTGTTGATTATTGAATTCCAAATTAGAGCCATGACTCATAGTGTACTTATGCCAGTCACAGTCCAGCCCAGGCTGTTCTTTATAGGTATTTTTAGTCAACCTGATAAGATGTATTATGAATAACGTCTGCAGTAAGTGGGACTTGAACCAAGCTTTCCAGCTCAGAGGTACAGATACTATCACTGTGCCACAAGAACCCTCATAGGTCTACTTTATTTTTTTCTTTATATCCAGAAATGTTCTTACATGCAATG
Source organism: Chiloscyllium plagiosum (assembly GCF_037043375.1). Taxonomy (NCBI): domain Eukaryota; kingdom Metazoa; phylum Chordata; class Chondrichthyes; order Orectolobiformes; family Hemiscylliidae; genus Chiloscyllium; species Chiloscyllium plagiosum. The sequence continues at coordinate 60,683,268 of NW_028270145.1, forward strand.
GCTTACCCACCACAAAATCACATTTGTTTTTACTATTAACCATTACCACCAGTCAATTACCCATGCAGCCAATTCGATATTTACCTGCAAAGCTTGTTACGGGCATTGCAAACCGTCAAAAGTGAGAGAGAGGTAGGGAGAGCAGTAAGGGTCTAAATCAAGATGGAGCTGTGGGGAAAATAAAGCATTGTATACCCAGTGGTGCCCACCCCTCTCTAAAGGCATCAAGAACATCAAGGACACCACATGCTCCCTTTCCAAAGACACCTGAGCCCAAACATAACAAATAGAAGATTGGCAGACAGTAGGCAGATATAACCCTCTTCAGAACCAGCCTGGCCAGGCCCAGGAGCAGACCCATGAGGAGATCCTCTGATTTGCCCATATCCCTCTGCACCAAATACCCAAAGATCAAGAGCGTAGGGCTGAAATACAACCAAAAACACACAAACAACATTTCAAGTAACTACAAAGAAGGTGCAGTGTATAAGTACATTTTCAAATATAAAATGATTTAATTTGTCAGTGTTAAATTTTCACTTTCATATGATATGATAAAGGAATGTAGAGCTGCCATAATCCCACCAGATCACAGAGCTGCTGTCTCATTAGAGAGAGACTGCTGGTGGCTCAAACTAAGAGTCACCATGCCTCAGGTGACGGCAGAAGTTGAGAAGGCAAGACCTCATGGTAATGTTAGCTGGAGAGGAAACTGAAACCTCATTATTCTGTATCACAAAGGATGCAATAACATGAGCAAGGAAACTATAATGGAACGGATGACTTATGAAGTTATGGGGAAAAGGCAGGAACAAGACACTGATCGCAGCCATGATCATAATGAATGGTGATGCAGGCTTGAAGGGCCGAATGGCCTACTCCTGCACCTATTGTCTATTGTGTATTGTCTATTATATTATTCATTAATTTTTCTCCTTATCCTTCTATTATTCTGCATGATTTATATGATGAAAATGATACTTCAGTTCGACAATGGATGAAGTAGCTGGTTTGTACCAAATGCACTATTACTGGGGAAGAGATCTAGTTTGATAATTTGCTTGTGCCGGGATAGTTGTTCAATTGTATGAAAGCATGGGTTGACAAGCGTTGCAGTTGAGAAAGAGAATTGGTAAGTATAATATTAATGAGAGTTGAACTTAGGTTACCAGAAGAACTGAAAACATTTGGACAATATTTCTATTTTCTCTCAGAGTTTACAGATATTTAACCTTTTTCATCTTAAAATGTAATTAAGACCTAATTTTTATGTGCTTTATTGAAATACAGATCTTGTTTGATGCAATAGAAATCAAATAGTTACTAAGGCAACACATTTTGGAAGTCTCAGAATGGTTCATGAAATAAATGTTATATCAGAACAAACCATATCTCTAAAGGTTTTTAATGAAAATGAGTTCAAAAGCCTGGTACTTGTTATTCAAATATTTCTTTTATACGTTTTATTTTCCAAATGAGTTATGCCTATCAAGCTGACTAGAGAGCACAAGAACAAGGAATATGGTTAATGAATTATGTGCTCAACATGGTTTCTATAATGGCTACAACATCATATCATTTAAGTGTTGGGCATCAGATAGGATAGACAATAATTGACAATTTCTGTTTTGAGCAGTGTTTCTTGGGACTTATTTATTGGACTATGTTAATTCAGAAGATTGGACTTATTAGAGACCTTGTATATAGGATCAATGTCATTTGGTCACCATGCAAACCTGATACAGAAATGGAGTGCATCAAAGACACCCTGCAGGACAATCACTATCCTGAATGAATTATTTCTCTCTATATATTGTGCAAACCCATGGCAATTCCTAAAATGATCATGTTTGGTCCTGACAAGTGCTTGGTCTACCTTAGGTCAATCAACATCCTGAGAACTGAACTGCACTAGTTATATAAATATAATACCTATATGAGAAGGTCAGAGAGTAGGATTTCTCCAGCAAGTAACTCACCTCCTGACTCTCCAAAAACCTGTCCATGCACCTTCCTGACTTGGCAATATATCATCATTCATCACATGGACTGCAGTGGTTCAAGCAAGTAGCTCCCACCACCTTCTCAAGAACAACTAGAGATGGGCAATAAATCCTGATCAGACACTCATACCCCATGAGTGAATAAAAATATTTACCCTGAAAAGGTCATATTTCTTAATGGTTTGCTACAAGCTACAAACATTTGGCTTCAAGCCTGAACCCAGATGTCAATATTTTGGCCTTTGCCACCATAGTGCTCCTTAACTTGAAACAAGCAGCTATTTCCTTGCTGCCACCATATCGGAGGCTATTACATGTCTAAAGTTCTGGGCAAATAAATTCAATGCTGACTTAAAATAGGATAAATAACAAAACAAAGTGTTAAATGTACCCATTCTAATAGAAACAAAGGAACTAAAAAAGCTATCTTGCATGTACATGTAACTGGGTTAAGTGCACTCAAAAGGGTGAAACATGTTTGCAAACTCAGTTTTAGATGTGGCTGCCAGCACATTTCTGAGGCACTCTATATAAATGCTGTGTAGACCAATAGTTACTTAATTTACATAATTTTTGAATACTCGATGAGCTTTCACACACCTGTAATGAGAGCTTACAGTATTCTCAGTTTTGACAATTTGGAGATGCCGGTGTTAGACTGGGATGGACAAAGTTAAAAATCACACAATACCAGGTTAGAGTTCAACAGGTTTATTTGGAAGCACTACTTTTCAGACCGCTGCTCCTTCATCAGGTGGTTGTGGAATATAAAATCCTACGATCGTAAAGGATCTAGGTTGGACTGTAACCTACAGTGTTGTGTAATTTCAAACTCAGTTTTGACCATTTGTATAATGTCAAGTTACATTACCTCTGCACTGTGTTAGTGCATAACTTAGTCTTGAAGTCATTCAATGGCCACTTTACCTGTTTAATCAATGTGAAATGAATTAATTTCAGTGATCAATGTGGTGTCATCTGAGCATGCCAAAAAAGTGACCAACACAGTACTGGTTGAGGTTATTTTTTAGGCATTCAAATGAGACATTAAAAAAAATTATATATGCTAATGAGAGGTCTGTGTCTGAGAATCTGACTTCCACTGATGGAACAGGAACTGGGCCTGCTCCTCTTGTGTTTGGATATGCAGCTAATGAGTAACTGTCATCAGAAAAACATGCTGTTGTGAAATGTTGTTTTTGTCTGATGTGGAGCCAGGAGCAGCTCTCCTGATATTAATGTTTCAGCATATGATTGACATTGTTGTCCTTTCTCACTCCTATATTTACCTGATAATCATTGTCAGTCAGGCAACCAACCTAAGTGTAATTGGGAGTGGGCTTGGCTGGTGGTGACAATTCATCCAAGTATGGTGCTAGGTTCTGAATCCCAACTTCAAGTTTTTTTTTGGAATTACGGTAAGAGTATATCCTCTGCATGAAGTGCCCATTTCCAGACAAAAATGGGCTTCATAGCACTTCCACCCCTTATGAATTCATAAAACCTAAGTACTCATACTCAAACCTTTTGATTGTGTTTTTCAGCATGTTTGTGAAAATGGATATGCTGTGCTTCTAATTCTGGTTAATTTGCAGTCCATTATCCTATGTTCAACTATTTGGTCTTCATTCTCCATCTCAAGGAATGTTAAAAGAATCCTTAAAGAAATCTCATGCTTTGGACCAAATTACGTATTCCAAGCAAAATGGCTTTTTCTTGGTTATTTAGCATTGACATGCAAGACAAACTGATTGACATTGTACAGGTGCAGAGTCTTAATAGACAAAATATTTTGCTAAAATATTAAAATTGCACTGAAATGCCTTCTGAGGCATTAGCAGTTAGAAGCATCTCGGTAAAACCAAGTAAGATGAATGAATATGTATATATAGGGAAGAGATACCTTCTCTGAGTTCCAAGTCTAGCATCCTCAATGTTTTGAGGATGAATTACTCAAGAGCAAATCAAATGGTAAATGACAGATTTAGTGTCTATGAATTTTCAGAAGGCATTTTTACAAGGTATAATACTGAATAATATTTGGTAAAAGTAGCAAATATTTGTTAAAAGCTTGGTAGAAGGGGAGAAACAGCAAATAGGAGTTAAGGACAGTTTCGTGAAATAATTGAAAATCCTTAATAGCCTTATCCCCTCAGGAATTGTTATACAAGTCATTCTGCTATAACATTCATTTCGCTAACATGAATATGACGAATTGAGGACACCGTTTCTAAAGCGCAAACTTATATAATGTGTGTTGGCTGTAATGCGATTACAGTGCCAACACTTTTAGCGCTGTTTCTGAAGTGAGATTTTTCTGTAACACAGTTTTGCTCAAGAACAGTGTAGTAACAGCGTGCAATAACAATTTGAATGTACACCTAACAGATGTGTTGTCAAAATCGACAGGTGATGTTAAAATAGGATCATGGTAAATTATTCTAGGATCAAAGAAAGTTGTAAGAGAATATTGGTAAGATGATAGATTGGACTGAAAGCAAGGCAGATGAAAGTCAATATTAGTAATTGTGAGATGATTCCCAATGATTATAGAATGCAATAATAATATTGTATAATGTGATCTGGAATAGCAGAAGACTTTGAGAACTTAAGTTTGTAATGTTTTATCTCAAATATATAAAGCTTTGGAAAAAAAACTTATGGAACATGAAGTTTTATGGCAAAAATTAATGGGGTTTGGTTAATTAAGATGTCATAACAAATCTATATAAAATCTAGATCACAACTGAAGCACCGAATATGATTGGGACTCCACCTTTTGGAAGAGATAGGAGAAAATGCACAATGGAAAATTATTGGGATTAAGACTGGCTTTAGGAAGCACAAGTATAAAGAGCATTTGGAACACAGGCATTTTTAATTAGAATGCAGATTATGGATGATTTGACAGAGATGCTCAAAACTATAAAGCAATGGAAAATAATAGACAGTCTATATTCATTGAGGTTTTAACAAGGAGGAGACATAAACTTAAAATGAAATATAATAGATTTAGGGCATACAGTGAGAGAAAATGTTTTGGATAGAAGATTATAAAGTCCTTGAATCCACGACCAGAGTTAGTGATTGAACATTGGAACTAGGAGCAGAAGCAGACATTTCAGTCCCTCGACCCTGCACCATCATTTAATATAACTATGGCTGATATCAGCTCAGCCTCAACTCAACTTTCTTGCCTACTCCCTATAACCTTTCAACCTATTATGGATTTAAAGTCTGTCTATCTCCTCTTTGAAACAGAGACTATGGCAGGAATCCCAGACCACACTCCTATCTCTGCAGCAGTCTTGTGATGAGAGGTATGACATTATATGGGATGGGATTTGGCTGCGCAGTAGATGATAATCAAAGAGTGTGGTGCTGGAAAAGCACAGCCAGTCAAGTAGCATCTGAGGAGCAGGAAAATCAATGTTTCGAGCATAAGCTCTTCATCAAGAATGAGGCTAGTGGCTGAAGGGGGCTGAGAGATAAATAGGGGTGAGGGCGTGGGTGGGATTAGGGGAGGTAGCTGGGAATGTGATAGGTAGATGAAAGTGGGAAATGAGGAAAACTTTCCTTATTCCCCCTCCTCACACCTTATCCAACTTCCAACTCAACACCAACCTCTTGAATTGTCCTACCTGTCCATCTTCCTGCCCACCTATATACTCCACCCTCCTCTCTGACCTATCACCTTCAACCAAACCTTCACCTCCCTATTGCATTCCTAACTACCTCCGCTCCTCCCCCATTTATCTCTCATCCCCCTTAGGCCACTAGCCTCATCCCTGATGAAGAGTATGTGCTTGAAATGTCAATTCTTCTGCTCTTCAGATGCTGCCCAACCGACTGTGCTTTTCCAGCATCACGCTCTTCAGCATCTGCAGTCCTCACTTTCTCCCATTAGAAGATGGTAGCCTACTGGATCCTCCTGATCGGGCATCCTGTGTCTCCTGTTTTATATAGATTTGTTATTACATCTCAATGTACAAACTCTATTCATTTTTGCCATAAAACATAGTGTTGCAGAAGTTTTCTCCAAAGCTTAATACATTTGAGATGCTGTTTATTAAGCATTGCAAACTTTAAATTCCTAAAGCCTTCTGCTACTCGGGATCACATTATACAATGCATTATTATTGCATTCTTTAATCATTGGGAATCATCTCACAATTACTGATATTTAATTTCACCTGGCTTAGTTTCAGTCTAATCTATCATCTTACCAATATTCTCTTACAGCTTGCTTTGATCCACTGCATAATTTACCCTGATCCTATTTTAACATCACTTGCGGACTTTGACACCACACCTCTTAGGTCTACATTCAAATTGTTGATGCATACCGTTACCATTAGGTTAATTAAGCAACAACATCTGTGATTTCCAGCACCCCTCCCCGCCACAACCCACCACACCTAACAGAGCCTGCCTAATTTGCCTTGGTGATTACTGACCCCACTTAAATGAACTCTGAACCTGTTAGGGGTTTGTTGGGTCATGGATTGCTAGCAGTCTCAAAGTTGGCCATCACATCTGAGGGGACTGTTGGGATTTAAGGACTACTGGTTGTCTGACTGAAGGCAGAACATCCTGTTTCAGGAAGACAAAGAACATGCCTGCCCAATACAAACTAAGGTCTTGGTTTCTGGGGCAGGTAGAGGCAGGGTTACACTAACTCTGGCCATCGCTGGGGCTTCCATTTCCTGGTGAAATCCCAGTCAGATTTTGCATTTTCCAATGGGAAACAATGCTGCGGAGTTACTTCTACTGTACTCCACAAAAAAAGATAGATCGGGATAATTTTAGTGATTGTATCTCAGTCGAATCCTGATCATCAAATATTCACTGAGAACAAGCAAAATGTAAACAGAAAGGGTCTGAAAATTCCATAGTACAGAATACACTCATTGATATAGGAGAGATGGCAAAATATTGTTTGTGCTCATTTACATTGTTGTACATTCAATGCTGGGAAAAGATCTGAGAGGGAGACTTATGGTTTACTAGTATCACGTGGAGAAATATTCATTCCTCTCCTGACACCAGAAAAGATTTTTTTATTTGGTCATGAGATATTTATCATACTGGCAAACCCATAATTTATTGACCATGCTAATTGTTCATAGGAAGGCAATCAGAATCATCTGAGCCTACAACAGTCTGTGTGGTGTGAGTACACCCAAAATGCTCTTAGAAAACAAATTCTAGGATTTTGAATTGGAGACGCTGAGGGAATGACACTACAGTTCAGGTTGCCACATGACTTGGAGGGTAATTTGGATGTTGCCTTGTTCAAATTCAACTGCTGTCTTTTTCTTCTGAATGTTAGAGGTTGCGGATTTGGAAGGTGTTGTCAAAGGAGTTTTGGTGGGTTACTCAGTGCATGGAGAAGGACATGGAAGATACAGAATGTAGGGAAATAAGATGGTGACATGTTCATATTTCTGAGGAGGAGGTACTGGATGTCTTAAAATGCATAAAGGTGGATAAATCCCCAGGACCTAATCAGGTGTACCATAGAATCTGTGGGAAGTTAGGGAAATGATTGCTGGGCCCCTTGCTGAGATATTTGTATCATCGATAGTCACAGGTGAGCTGCCAGAAGACTGGAAGTTGGCTAACGTGGTGCCACAATTAAGAAAGGTGGTAAGGAAAAGCCAGGGAATTTGGCCAGGGCAAGTTGTTGGAGGGAATCCAGAGGGTCAGGATTTATATGTAATTTGATAGGTAAGGACTTATTAAAATTAGTCAAGATGGCTTTGTGCATGGGAAATCGTGTCTCACAAACACGATTGAGTCTTTTAAAGAAGTAACAAAGAGGATTGAAGAGGGCAGAGCAGTGGACGTGATCTGTATGGATTCATAATGTCAAGCTTCTTGATTTGTGAATCTGCTTTCATCTCTCTAAGTATAGTATGTTCCATTACACTCCTGACTAGTGACTTGTAGACAATGGGAAAGCTCTTAGAAGTTAGGAGAAGAGTTACTCATTGCAGATTTCTGAATCTCTTGTAACCACAGTATTAATATTCCTATTCAAATTAGGCTTCTGGAAAATGATAATGGCAAGATGTTGATGGTGGAAAACTTAGCAATTATAATGGTGCGGTGGCTCAGTGGTTAGCAACGCTGCCTCACAGGGCCAGGGACCTGGGTGTGATTCTAGCATCGGGTGATTGTCTGTATGGAGTTTGTACATTCTTCCCATGTCTGTGTGGGTTTCCTCTGCGTGGGTGCTCTGGTTTCCTCCCACAATCCAAAGGTGTGCAGGCCAGGTGAATTGGCCATGCTAAGTTGCTCGTAGTGTTAGGTGCATTAGTCAGGGATAAATATAGGGTAGGGCAATAGGTCTGGGTGGGTTACTCTTCGGAGGGTCGGTGTGGACTTGTTGGGCTGAAGGGCCTGTTTCCATACTGTAGGTAATCTAATCTAATTCCATTGAACATCAAGGGAAAATGGTTGGATTCTCTTGACTTGAACATACTCATTGGCTAGCACTTATGTGGTACAAATATTACTCATCACCTATTAGCTCAAACCTGAATATTGTCAATATTGCTGCATGCATATATAAATTGTTTTAATATCTGAGGAGTTAGGAATGATACTGAAAGTGATCCCATTATCAGTGAACTTCCCTACTCTGACCTCAAGAGAGAAGGAAGGTCTTTGATGTAACAATTGAAGAACGTTGAGCCTCAGACAATATTTTGAAGAACTCCTACAGTGATATCATGGGCGTCCAATCATACAACCATCTTCCTTTGTCTTCCGTATGACTTCAGACAATGGAATATTTTCCCAGTTTTACTTGCTTCAGTTTTGCTCGGCTTAGTGCTAGTTTGGATGTGCACTCGATCACATACTGCTTTGATATCAAGGGGCTGTCTCTGTTATGTTATGTTCAACTCTTTAGCCCATTTAAGAATGGACACTGAAATGATATCTGGAGCTCGGTTGAACCATAGTGAAACCCATACTGAACATTGGTGAGTAAGTGTTTACTTAATTAGGTACTACTTGATAACTGCTGCTGACTGACACATTTTATCACATTTCCAATGATTGAGAGAAGTGAATTGAGTTAGCTGAAGATTGACATCTGTAATGTTAGTAACCTTAGAAGAAGGCCAAGATGGACCATCCATCCAACACTTCTGGATGAAGATTTTTCCAAATGCTTCAGGATTGTCTGTTGCACAATTTGCTGGTCTTTTATTCATGCAAAATGAGATATTTGTGGAATCTCATCCTACCACTAGTTTTTATGTTATTTACCACAATTCTGAACTGCTATTTGACAGGTCTGCATAGCAGAATCCTGAACTGGTTAATCAGAATGGTTATGTCCTTCTAGATGTTAATGACTGTGGGCTTAGAAGATGCTGTCTTAGGAGCCTTGGTGAATTTCTGCAGTGTCTCTTGTAGATGATGTACATTATTGCTAGTTATACAGAAACAAAGCAAATGGGTGGAATGAAGGTAATCTCTCCTGTGGGGAAGAAACAGAAATATACATTGGTTGGGCAAAACAGTTTGGTTCCATGCTGTAGCTTGTATATGATTCTCACTGGGAAATTCATGTCCCTGTACAAAGAAGTGTTTTATGTAATGATGACGCAAATGAGCAAAATCCCAAGTGAACCCTGAAGCTCTAAAGAGATTGATATACAGGAATAATGACACAAATGTTTTCTTTCTGCGTAGACTCTTTAATCTGGTATGCAGATCCAGAAAAGGCATTACCACAAATTATAAAACATAAACAGTATTCCCTATTTATTAGCAACTTGCACTTCAAAATACAATGAACATTCCCTATTTATGATGATTACTTATCCGATTACCCATCTAATTACAGTTCTTACAGCAATTTGTCCACAATTGGTCTCAGTTTGCAATGGGCTTTTTTATCCCTTTTTTCACTGATAGTACTTTTGAATGATTATCTCCATATGCTGTCCTCAATTTTCAAGAGATTCTTAAATCCAAAATAAGCAGTCAAGCATGCTAAATCACCTGGAACACTTGCATGGCTGTAGGATGTGCTTTTTAAAATTCGTCCATGGGATGTTGCATTGCTGGCGAGGCTGGTATTTATTGCCATCCCTGATTGAGAAGGTGGTACTTAACTGCCTTCTTGAATCATTACAGCCAATAGATCTGGTTTAGGTATACTCACAGTGCTGTTAGGGAGAGAGTTTCAGGACTTTCATCAAGTGACAATGAAAGAAAAGTAATGTCTTTCCAAGACAGTATGGTGAGTGGCTTGGATGGGAATTTACAGATGGTGGTGTTATTCTATGTCTGCTGCCCTTGTCCTTCTAGATAGTAACGATTGCAGGCTTGGAAGGTACTGTGTCAGAAGCCTTGCTGAATTTCTGCAGTGCCTCTTGTAGATGGTATACACTATACTAGTGAACGTCAATGACAGAGGGAGTGGATGTTTGGTGATGCCAGTCAAGCAAGCTGCTTTATTGTGGATTGTATTGAGCTCCTTGAGTGTCATTGGAGTTGCATACATCCAGGCAAGTGGGAAAACTCCATTACTGTCTTAGTTTCTGCCTTGTAGACAGTGGACAGGTTCTGGAAAGTTAGGAGTTAAGTTACTCGCTGCAAATTCCTAGTCTTTGACCTGCTCTTGTAGCCAGAGCATTGATATGGCTAATCTAGTTCTGTTTCTGGTCAATGTTTGCCCTCAGGAATTTACTAGTGGAAGATTCAGTGTTGATAATGTTGTTAATTGTCAAAGGGCTGTGGTTAGAATCTCTCTGGTTGGACATGGTCATTGCCTGGCACTTGTGTGTTGCAAATGTTTCTTGCAATTTATCAGCCCAAGCCTGGATATTGTTCAGGTCTTGCTGCATGTTTACATGGACTGCTTTGGTATCTGAGGAGTCACAAATAGTGCTGAACATTGTGTACTTCTCACCTTCTGATAGAGCGATGGTCATTGATGAAGCAGTTGAAGATGGTTTATTCCAAGGACACTATTCTGAGTGACTCCTGCAGGTAACTTATTTGGGCAGTGTAAAAAAAATGACTGCAGATGCTGGAAACCAGATTTTGGATTAGTGGTGCTGGAAGAGCACAGCAGTCCAGGCAGCATCTGAGGAGCAGCAAAATTGATGTTTCGGGCAAAAGCCCTTCATCAGGAATAAAGGCAGAGAGCCTGAAGCGTGGCGAGATAAGCTAGAGAAGGGTGGGGGTGGGGAGAAAGTAGTATGGAGTACAATAGGTGAGTGGGGGAGGGGATGGAGGTGATAGATCAGGGAGGAGGGTGGAGTGATTAGGTGGAAAAGAAGATAAGCAGGTATGACAAGTCATGGGGACAGTGCTGAACTGGAAGTTTGGAACGAGGGTGAGGTGGAGGAAGGGGAAATGAGGAAACTGTGCTGCTCCTCAGATGCTGCCTGAACTGCTGTGCTCTTCCAGCACCACTAATCCAAAAACTTATTTGAGCAATCAGTCTTACTTCATCCATAGAATTCAATGCTTTGTACCATGGCTGTAACAAGGTCAGGAGCTGAGTGATCCAGATGGAGCCTGAACTATGCATCACTGAGCAGGTTATTGCTGAGCAGGTGCTGCTTGATAGAAGTATTGGTGACACCTTTACTGATAATTGAGAGTAGACTGATAGCATGGAGGTTGGCCAGATTTCCTGCCTGCTTTTTAAAGTACAGGACATTCTTGGACAATTTTCCAGATTGTTCGGTAGTCGCCAGCGTTGTAGCATTACTGGAAGAGTTTGGCCAGGGGTGTAGAAAAAGTCTTCAGTACTATTACCAAAATACTGTCAAGGCCCATAGTCTTTGTATTAGCCAATGCCTCCGGCCATTTCTTAATATCACATGGAGTGAATTGAATTGGCTGAAGACTGTGATGTGAGGGAACGATGGAGAAGACCAAGATGCACTTCTGGCTGAAGAATACTGAAATGTTTCAGCCTTATCTTTTGCACTGATGTGCTGGACTCACCCAGGGTGGGGATGTTTGTGGAGCCTGCTCTTCCCGTGAGTTGTTTAACTGTCCACCACCATCCAGGATTAAATGTGGTGGGACTGTAAATCCTAAATTAGATCAGTTGGTTGTGGAACAATGTAGCTCTGTCTATCAGTTGCTGCTTGTGCTGTTTGGCAAGGCATCCTGTTTTGTAGCTTCACTCAGGTTGACATCTCATTTTTTGCCCAGACTTGCACACCTACACTCTTCATTGAACCTAGGAGTGATCCTCTGGCTCAGTAGTAAAAGTAAAGATATGCTGGACCATGAGTTTACAAATTGTGTTTGAGCATAGTTGTAGTGTTGTTGATATTCTGCAATACCTCATGGAAGCCCAGTTATGAGTTACTAGATCTGCCTGAAGTCTTTCCCATTTAGCATGGTCACAGAGCTCCACTACACAGTCTCAGTCTCAAGGAGAAACATAGAAGATAGGAGCAAGAGGAGGCCATTCATCCCTTTGAGCCAGTTCTGCCATTCATCGCCATCACGGCTGATTGTCCAACTAAAGAGCCAAATCCTGCTTTTTCACCATAGCCTTTGATCCCATTCACCCCAAGTGCTATATCTAGCCGCGTCTTGATTACATTCAATGTTTTGGTATCAACTACCTCCTGTGGTAATGAATTCTACTGGCTCACCTCTCTTTAGGTAAAGAACTGTCTTCTCATCACTGTCTTAAATGCTCTACCCTGAATCCTCAGACTTGGATTGGTGATCCTCACACCCACCATTGGGAACATCCTCCCTGCATCTACCATATCTAGTCCTGTTAGAATTTTCTAAGTCTCAATGAGATCTCCCCTCATTCATCTGAACTCCAGTGAAAATAAGGATCAAGGGCTTTTGCCCGAAATGTCGACTTTCCTGCTCCTCAGATGCTGTCTGACCTGCTGTGCTTTTCCAGCACCACTCTAATTTAGACTCTGATCTCCAGCATCTGCAGTCCTCACTTTCATCCAGCGAAAATAATCCTATCCTCCTCAATCTCTCCTCATATGGCAGTCCTGCCATCCCCAAAATCAGCCTTGTAAACCTTTGCTGCACTTCCTTGAGAGCAAGAGCTTCCTTCCTCTGAAAAGGAAACTAAAACTGCACACAATATTCTCGGTGTGGCCTCACAAAGATCCTATATAACTGCAACAACATATCCCTGCTCCAGTGCTCGAAACCTTTCGCAATGAAGGCCATTTCATTGTTCTTCCAATGTTGGAGGCCACAAAACAAAGCAGCCTCTTTGCTTTGCTGACCCCATGATAACTGCTGCTACTCTGTGAAGTTCATTGATTTAGAACATTGAACATAGAAAAATACAGTGCAGTACAGGCCCTTTGGCCCTCGATGTTGTGCCGATCCAAGCCCACCTAACCTACACTAGCCCACTATCCTCCATATGCCTATCCAATGCCCATTTAAATGCCCATAAAGAGGGAGAGTCCACCACTGCTACTGGCAGGGCATTCCATGAACTCACGACTCGCTGAGTAAAGAATCTACCCCTAACATCTGTCCTATACCTACCACCCCTTAATTTAAAGCTATGCCCCCTCGTAATAGCTGACTCCATACGTGGAAAAAGGTTCTCATGGTCAACCCTATCTAAACCCCTAATCATCTTGTACACCTCTATCAAGTCACCCCTAAACCTTCTTTTCTCCAATGAAAACAGCCCCAAGTGCCTCAGCCTTTCCTCATATGATCTTCCTACCATACCAGGCAACATCCTGGTAAACCTCCTCTGCACCCGTTCCAGTGCCTCCACATCCTTTCTATAGTATGGCGACCAAAACTGCACACAATACTCCAGATGCGGCCGCACCAGAGTCTTATACAGATTAGCAGTTTCCCTATTTGTATGGAAACTGCTAATCTGAACGCAGCACTGGTTTCCTTTGCCCTCCTCCCAACTGAGGTTGAAATGTTGGACAACTGTTCATGACTGCAACTGTCTTTAATATTTGAAATAGACGGTCAGGTTGCTACATAACTATTTATTTAGCAGTATCTAATTCACATTTCAGGGTCTTTGCAATATCTTCTGCCCTTTCTATATTGACCCTCACTTGATGGTCCCAATTGAATAATCTCCCTGTTCAGCCATATTATTTTATACCCCTGAAGTATATGAGACTTGAACCTAGGCCTCCTAGATCAAAAGCAGGGATTGAACATGCACCACAACAGCCTTAATTGGAAGGGCCTTACTTTCAATTTTAATAAGTGATCACTGCCTTGGGAAGGTCATGGTTAACTTCAGGCTGAATCTAATGTGTTGTATTTTTCCCTACCAGGATAACCGCTAAATTATAAAACTGTTTCTCTGTGACTCTATGACTATGTTCCTGAAATGTTTGCAGTGATAATGGATCAATTGATAGTGAAAATGATACCTTTTCCTATTTATTTTATGTAGTTCAGCAAAACATAAGGAGTTTCACTAGTTCATCATGAGGTAGCTGCTGTAAGTAAATGTTGCAACTAAAGTCTAAGGCAATTTTAAGCAAAGGTTCAATTGCTATCACTGAAAAACAAACAGTTAATCATTGCAAGTGTTTAACCTCCTGCTATGTGAAGACTTAAGACTGTAAGACTCTGAAGGAGATTGATATCAAATCATTATACCACAGTGTGGTCTCAGAACCCATGGTATAAACAATATATAGTGATGTGCATGCAAATTATTCCCACAGGCAAACCAACCTTAATCCACAAAAGATAGTTACAATATAATGACTGCATTTTGAAAATGTTTTCTAATTATAGTACTTTTTTTTCTGTTGAGCATAGCACTTCACTGAGTGACCGTAAATGTGGTGCAGCCAAAGTGCAGTCATCTGAATTGAAATTAGTTTTAGTTGCAACCTTTACAAGCTTGCAGGAGTGTTTGGACTAATTAATGTTGTGACACTAACTGATAAGTCAATTGAACAGAATCTTGAATTCATTTAACTGAATATTCAATTTACCAATTGTAAAGTGTAACAGGAATATCCTCAATGAATTAAAATAAAATTCTGGTTGAAGCCTCTTCATCATTGTATCGGGTCATAGAATTATCTATGCTCACCAGAGAATGCAGATATAACCTAAGCCAGGAGAGAGACAGATGGGAAAACCACCACTTCCCTGTCTCCATTCTGATTAAGTCCATGGTTGGAGCCCAACTAATGCCTACTTGAAGGATTCAGCTTGCCACCACTGCCATTGATCCCAGCATGACACACAAAACCATGTGGGACTTATAAAAGTTCAATCATGGAATGTAGGCAACACTGGTGAGCCTGTAATTTGTTGTGAATTACTCTTGGAAGATGATGCTGAATCGTTTTCTTGAACTCCTGCAGTCCATCTGGTGCAAATGTTACTTTTGGTGTTGTTACAAATTGGGTTCCAAAACGTAAATACAGTGACAGTGAAGGAATGCCAGTATTGTTCTAAGTCAGAATAGTGTGTGTCTTGAATGGGAACTTGGAAGTGGTCATATTCCCATGTGTCTCCTGCCCTTGTTTTTTAGTTGTAAAGATCATGGAAGATGCTGTTAAAGCAGCCTTGGAGAGTTGCTGCAGTGCATCTTCTGCTACCACTGGGTATCAATGATGAAGAAATTCAATGCTTAAATTGCTGGATGGGGTGTCAGTCAAGTGGAATGCTCTGTCCCAAATGGTGTTAAAATTCATTAATGGTGATGGAGCTGCAGCTTATCCAGGTAGGTGGAGATGATTTGACTTCTATCTTGTAGATGGTGGCTGGCTTTTGGGGAGTCAGGAGGTACGTTACTCATTTCAGGATGCCCAACCTCTGACCTCCTCCTGAATCCATAGTTTTGATTAGGCTGGTTCAGTTAAGTTTCAATGGTAACTCCAGGATGTGAGACATTTAGCAATGGTAAAGCAATTGAATATCAAGGGGAGATGGGTAGATTCTCTCTTCAATGAAAATTGTTGCCTGGCACTTCTGCTGAGCAATTGTTAAGTTCCACATATCAGCTCAACTCTGGATATTGTTTGGATCTTGCAACATATGGACGCTCTCTGCTTCAATTCGTTTGAAGAGTCATAAATGATGTTGAACATTGCACAGTCATCACCAAGTATCCCCACTCTGGACCTTATGATGAACACATGGATGAACCTAATTCATTATCCTGAGGATCTAGGGTTCTTGTGTTAGTGTTGTTACCCCCTGAGCTAGGAGGCCTGTGTTCAAGTCCCATCTACTCCCAAGATTTGTAATAATACGTCTGAATCAGGTTGGTTTGAAAATATCTCCTTCAATGATGTCTTGTCACAATGACTAGCCTTCAAAAATGCAACAATTTTATTGCTGTGCAAAATATGCCTGGCATTAAATTTTCCCCTTATTCTCTTTGGTTTTAACTTTGCCAGATCTCTTTGATGCTACACTCACTCATATACTGCCATGACATCAAGGTCGATCACTCTCACTTCCCCCTTGAGTTTACCTGTTTTGTCCATATTTGAATCAAGGCTGTAATGAGATCTGGATCTGAATGGCCCTTACGGAACTTAATTTTGCACCTGTGAGCATGGAGTAATAGAGTCATAGAGATGTACAGCATGGACTTTTCAGTCAAACTTGCCCATGCGAACAGATTGCCTGAAAAAACTAGTCCCATTTGCCAGCGTTTGGCCAAATCCCTCTAAACCCTTCCTATTCATGTACCAATCCAGATGTAATTTAAATGTTGTAATTGTACTAGCCTCCACCACTTCCTCTGGCAGCTCATTCCATACACGCACCATCCTCTGCATGAACAAGTTACCTCTTAGGTCACTTTCAAATCTTTTCCCTCTCATCTCAAACCTATGCCTTCTAGTTTTGGACTTCCCTACTTGGAGGAAAAGTCCTTGTTTTTATACCCTATCCATGCCCCTCATGATTTTATAAACCTCTCAGCCTCCAACGCTCCACAGAAAATAGCCTCAGTGTATTCAACCTCTCCCGATTGTTCAAGCCATACAAACCTGACCACATTCTTTATAAATCTTTTCTGAACCCGTTCAAGTTTCATAACATCCTTCCTATAGCAGGGTGATCAGAATTGCATGCAGTATTTCAGTAGTGGACTAACCTAACCACTTGCTGAATACCTGATAACACTGTTGTCAATGCCTTCCATTACTTTGCTGACAGTCGAGATTAAACTAATGTGGCAGTATGTGGTCACATTGGCTTTGCTGTGCTTTTGTGGATAGATTGTACGAGAGTAATTTTGCACTCTGTAGAGTAGAGGCTAGTGTTGTAGCTATCTTGGAAAGGTTTGATTAGAGGTGTACCTAGTTTTGGAGAGCAAGTCTTCAATACTGTTAGGGACCATAGCCTTTTCAGAATCAAGTTCTTTCTGGACATCATGTGGAATGATTTGAATTGGTTGAAGTCTGGCATCTTTGATGCTGGTGGCCTCAGGAGGACACTGAGATGGATCATCCTCTTGGCACTCTGGCTGAAGATTGTTCCAACTGCTTCAGCCTTATCTTTTATACTGAAGTGCTGGGCTCCCCATCATTGAGATGGGGATAGTTGTGGATCCTCCTGTTCCTCCAGCGATTTGTTTAATTGTCCATCACCATTCACGACTGGGTGTGGAAGACTTCAGAGTTTAGAGCTGACCAATTGTTTGTGGGATTACTTACCATAATCATTGCATGTTGTTTCTGTTGTATGGCATGCATGTAATCCTGTATGGTAGCTTGCACGGATGACACCTTCACTTGATGGTACTAGTAAAGTGATGGATATGCAAGGCCTTGTGTGCACAGAATATTTTGATACCCAATTACTCTGCTGTTGAATAATCACCCATACCTTATGGATTTGCAGTTTTGGGCATCAGATCTGTTCTGAATCTATCATATTTAGCACATGTTATTAATACACAACATGATTGAAGGTAGTGTGAAGCTGAGATTTAAAACTCACAAGGAAGGTACGGTGGTCACTCCTATCTATATTGTGATATACAGATACAGCTATGAGAGATGGTTTGAGTAGATGGTGGCATAATGATAAAAAGAATTAGAAATAGCTGGAAAAACTTAGCAAGACTGGAAGCATCTGTGGAGAGAAAGCGGAGTTAATGTTTCCAATGACCCTTCTTCAGAACTGACTGTAACTAGGAAAGGTTGGTATATATGCTGAAGATGAGATGGGAAAGGGGTAAGGAGTAAATGATAGGTGGAGATGGAGCCCAGATAGAGAGAAAGACAGATGGGTAGATAAAGGAATAGGTAAGGGTCAGCTTAGGTGAATGAATAGTTGCTAATGGGGACAGTTAGTGGCTGATGATGGGTTCTTAGTGGTAGCAACCCGCATGATGACAAGGTCTGGTTGGGGGGCTTGGGTTATAGGACCTGGAAGAAGGTGCTCAGGCCCTACAATTGTTAACTCAATATTATTTCTAGAAGGCTTCAGAGACCTCAAGCAAAAATGAGGTGCTGTTCTTCCGGTTTACACTGTGCATTGCTGGAGCACTGTAGCAAGCCTGGGATAGAGATGTTGGCCAGGGAACACTGTGGTGTGTTGAAATGGCAGGCAACCAGAAGTCCAAGGTCTTTTTTACAGATAGAACATAGGTGTTCTTCAAAGCAGCCATCCTATCTGCACTTTGTATTCCCAGAGTAGTAATCAGCAAGAGGTTTCCCTGCCCATGTTTGACCTGCTGCCATAAAACTTCATGTGCTTTGGAGTCTATGTTGTGAACTCAATGCCATTGCTTCATCATCTCTGCAAGGTCTCTTACAAGTGGGTTCGGACCTACCCAAGAGTTGTCACGATGTTGTCTGTGATATTGAATGATGATTACTCATAATATGTTTTGGGAGCAAGCAATGTCATATTTCATCCATTATTGTATTTGCTTTTAGGTAGGGTTATAAATTCATCTGTTTATTATTATTGAAAATTTAAATGTTAATTTGCATCCTTTTTGTTTGCTTCTCTCTCTTCAGGCAACTGTTCTGTTCAAAGCTTCAGTCCCTCTTAAATTATTTTTTTCATGAGGAGAAGTATTTGACTAATAGATGTTCAGTTTGTTCACTGTTGTGTTCCTCAGATGCTTTTTTGTACACTTTTGTATTTGCCTTTTCTTTGTAGTGTACTTATTGATGCAATATTGTGTTATTGTTTATTGCAATATTTATGTCAATGTGGAATTCCTGCAGAGAACTGCAATAATTTATTTTGAAATCCATTTTTAATTATCTCTTGCAGTGAAAGGATTGGGAAGGCAGGTTAAATGTGTTATTTCAGCAAATCACATATTGTAGAATGGTTTATTGTTATTATTGTTGGTTAGGATCATGTTGCTATGGTTGTCACAACAGTATATGTTATGTGAGAGTTGAAAATCGGATCAGGATCATGCTATTAGTAAAGGATGGAAATTCCAACAGCCATCCATTCAGACATCATTGGAAGAATTAACTCTTTGGTGGACTTCCAACAAGGTCATGCGAAGCCACTGTGTTTAATTATGTTGTTTGTAGCCCGATCAAGAGCTGAGGTGCATCTTAGCACTTAGAAGGGTGATGAGGAGGCTTCAAAGCCAGTACTCTGGGGACTGGGTCACAGAGGTGCCCTGGAATAATTATGGAAGTGTGCTTGTTTGATGACATTCTTGAAAATTTGGAAGAGGGGAACTGTGAATATCCTCTCTGCAACCATACTCTTTGAGATGCCAATAGCTTGTCTGTGATTGAGAGCTAATCTGCATCAAACAGCTTCCCATGGAAAATTGCAAGTAAGACCAGGAACATTCAGATCCAGATTCCAGCCTCTTTTCCACATTGCTGCAAGCATTTTAAATAGAGGTGTATGTGTGGGCAGATGGCCAATATCAGGCCCTTTAACTCCGATGAGGAGAGAATTTTGGTCCTTGCAAGAGAAGATCTCAATCATCCTGCAGAAATACTGAAGTGTGCTGCCAAACGGGTTAGTAGCACTCTGCATACCACTGTTATTTTCAGATTAGCCCCATTATCACTCTCAGTCATTGGACACCATTTCTAAGCACTGGCTGTGACTTGCTTTCTCTTGCAGATTCCATAAGACCTCCCTCATTGAAATGCCCAGTTCAAAAGTCCCATCTTTGACATCTGAAGTTAACAGGACAGAAACTTCAGAAGAAGCACTTCCTGCACACTCCCACCAGCCCAGGTGCTGACACCTTAGTGGGAAGTGGCATGATAGTGAGGATATATAATCTGATGAGCACCTTACTGCATCAGTTCCTCAGCTGGCCCAGGTAGACATCCCAGACTGTTAGCCCTCAGATGACTGCTGGAGACCAGCTAGCTACTAGGCCCAGACAGTAGATAACTCTGCGGCATTGGCAATGAAGGATTTCATCCAAATACACAGAAAGGAGCAGCAGTAGCAGATAGGTTTATGGGACTCAATAGGGCTCTGTCTCCAGAAGCTGCCTTAGTGAGTCATGACCACCTGTCCACCTCCACATAATGGTGCCTGTTATGGGGGGCCAGGCCCAGCAGCATCAGGGGCTGCTGGACAGCTGCAGACTCCTGTATTTTATCACCCCACACATTGGTCCTCAAGACTGAAGGCTCAGTGAAAAGGGGACAGGAAACTTTGAACCAGACTAAGAGTGCCCTCATTATAAGGACACAGAGAGGTTCTAGGACTCTTCCAACTGGAAGAGGAACCACAGACTGGCATCTCTGCACCTTCCTCTTAGAACACTGCAGAGGAGGCCAAGGTATTAGGCTCTGTGCCATGGCTGCAACTGATATTTCAACTCCACCTCCTCAAACTCCTTTCCCCTTACTTTCTGAGGATGGATCTAACTGATGTTACTGGACAGGTCTGACAAATTGTGCCAGGACCTTGGACTGATGCCTATACTTCACCCATTTGTCCAAGCCCCCGGACTAGCTACTCCGGTGTCAATGGACCGAATATGGTCCACACCCTAGACTGCAGAGACATGGACCTCCTGATCGAGATCTCCAGTATAGTTTTGCTACAGCTCTTTGATGCCACACTTATCAAATTCAGCCTTGATGTCGAGGGCTGTCACTTTAACCTCACCTCTGGAATTCAACTCTTTTTTGCCCATGTTTGAACCAAGGCTCTAATGATTTTAGGAGCTGAGTAGCCCTGGCAGAACTCAAATTGGGTGTCATTGAGCAGGTTATTGCTGAGCAGATGCTGCTTGATAGCACTGTCGATGACACCTTCCAACACTCTACTGATGAACGAGAGTAGCCTGATGGGGCGGTATATTGCCAAGTTGAATTTGTCCTGCTTTTTGCGTGCAGGACATATCTGGGTAATCTCCCACATTGTCAGGCATATGCCAGTGTTGTAACTATACTGAAGCAGCTTGGCTAGGGGAATGACAAGTTCTGGAACACAAGTCTTCAGTACTATTGCCAGAATGTTGTCAGGGCCCATTGCTTTTGCATTATCCAGTGCTTCCAACTGTTTCTTGATATCATGGAGTGAATTGAATTGACTGAAGATTGGCATCTGTGATGATGGGGACCACTGGAGAAAGATAAGATGGATCATTCACTCAGCACTTCTGGCTGAAGACTGGATGTGACAAGACTGCAGAGGTTAGGTCCGAACTGTTGGTTGGGGGACTACTTAGCTCTGCCTAACACACATTGCTTTTGCTTTTTGGTATGCAAGTGGTCCTGTTTGATAGCTTCACCAGATTGATGCCTCATTTTTAGATATGTCTAGAGTTGGTCCTGGCATTCCCTCCTGCATTTGCCATTGAACTTGGTCGATTCCCTGGCTTGGTGATAATGGTGGACGTGCAGATGATGCTGAGCCATGGTGTTGTAGACTGTGCTGGAGTACAATTCTGCTGCAGTTGATGTTCCACAACACCCCGTGGATGCCCAGTCTTGAGTTGACATGTCTGTTTGAATTCTGAGCCATTCAGCACAAAACACAATGGAGGGTATCTTCATGAGAAGCTTGGCTAATTTGCTTGGTCAAGCGATTGCTGCTGTCATTTTAAGTTAATGCTTTTCTCCTGTTTTAAAATGATTTCAGACCACACAAGTCCAGGTATTAAAATCAGACAATTGAATTTGAAATCAGTTATTCATATTATATCACTGTCCTGTCACAAACAATTTATCAAGGCCATTAAGCTGACCTGGTCAATTGTCCAAAAGAATATCCTTCAGGCAAGCTTTTCCCTGGTGCAATATGCATTCCATTCAGGGGAGCAATACAATAAAAAACATTGTTGGAAGAGTGAACCTGCCATCCAGGTTTTGTTCTTTGAATGCCAAATAATGTCTGGATGAAACCTTTCAATGCTTGTGGCATCTTGGACTGATAGAACACTAAGGGCATGAATTTAAAATTTTTTGCTGAGTTGAGCCCAAGCTGAGCAATCAGGTGACCTTTGGTAATTTTAAAAACTGATACTCTCGTTTCCTTCTTCAAAATGTACATATGTTGTGGTATATTCTTCAACTATAAAAAAAACTTGCTGTGGTGAGTATCCATGTCCATCAATGACTCTTCAAATGGGCAGGGAATTCATCATCTGCTTCTCTATCATCAGTAGTTGCTTTGCAGGATGTTTTGTATGCTGTGTAGATAAGAATGCCTCTTGAAACACCCTAACCATCCATTATGAGCATGGATACTTTCTGATTTAGAACCCTCAGCCTTTTTATACTGTACATCTTCATTTAGGCATTTTGTTTTTCTTTCTATGAATATCAAACTAAAAAGAACTGGCATTGATTCTGACTTTCAATCCAGAGTAGCAACCATGTTCTCCATAATACTGCTTCTGATCTGACTAACCCTGTCAGCATATAAAGCTGGGACACTTTTCATACTTTGCTTCATTTTGTCACCGTTATAACAAATTGTTCTTCGTGTCATAGGATCACCAACATAAGCATTCTAACAGCATCCACTGCTCATTATCCTGTATAAAATTGTTTTAATAAATTCAATTTCACTGCTGGGCAGATAGTTACCCTTGACCTCTTTGGAGCAGCAGGCTCATTCTAACCACTTGCTGGTTATCAGCCTCATACTTAAAACCCTTTCTGACTCTGTCACTGCCTCTCTATTTTGTCAGTTCCTACCCGTCTCTCTCTCTCTCTCTCTCTCTTTTCTTTCCCAGTCAATACAGATCCAGAATCTTATCATTATAGCTGTGGATCTCAGTGTTCAAAGGTGTTTGCTGCCCAGTGGGTGTGGCACTGGTACTATGCATTACACACTTGCTGTTCTCTCTCAGAGTTGAGCTCCTACTACTGCCACTCAGCTAGACCTTGGTGTTGCCTACCAGCCAACCCAGAATCCTGCTAGCCTTGCAGAGATAATGAAGTCTGAAAGCAGGTCTTTAAGGTTCACAAGAGTTCCACGTCATCCTGCAAGTTCATCTGGCACCTCCACACCAATATCTGCAGCCATTCCATTGGTCTTTCTATTGTCACTTGGATTATATTTTGTAGGATTAAAATCAACTAAATAAAAACAAGGGCTACAGATGCTGTAAACCAGAGTCTAGATTATAGTGGTGCTGGAAAAGCACAGCAGTTCAGGCAGCATCCGAGGAGCAGGAAAATTGACATTTCGGGCAAAAGCCCTTCATCAGGAATAGAGGCAGGGTGCCTGCAGAGTGGAGAGATAAATGAGAGGGGGGTGGGGGTGGGGAGAAAGTAGCATAGAGTACAATAGGTGAATGGGGGTGGGGATGGAGGTGATAGGTCAGAGAGAAGGGTGGGGGAAGGTAGCAAAGAGTACAGTGAGTGAGTACACTCTATCCTTATCACACACTACCATGCGCTTTCTGGTTAGTGGAACCTTGGCTTTAGCACACTGATGGCCTATTCCATGACCTTATGGCTGATTTCATGGATTTCATTATGGACATATTGTCCTCATGTGGTCAGGTGACCGAGTGTCATCAAACAACTCTTCCTGAAGACATGAAGAAAATGCCTAAGGGTGTATGTATCATGGCTAGTGCCAGGATAGTAGGCATTCATCCGCAGGATGGTTTGGACAGGCTTGAGCACCAACTACACAGTGAAGGAGTTGAATCCTTTGCTTTATTTTATATTTATTCTTTCATGGATGTGGCCAGCAATTGTTCCCATTCTTAACTGTCCTTGAACTTACTAACTTGTTGGGACACTGCTGAGGACGGTTGAGGTGACATCATATTGCTTTGATTCTGAAGTCACATATCAGACTAGGTAAGGATGGCAAATTTCTTTCCATGAAAGACATTAGTCAACCAGATAAGTTCTTACAACAATCAATTCAAGTTTCATGGTCACCAATACTGAAAAGGTTTATTATTTATTCAGTTGAAATTCCACCAGCGGCTCTAGTGGGATCTGAACCCACGTTCACAGCCTTCTAAGATAGACAAGGTTAAAAATTCACCATCCTTTGCATGTAGATGTTCCTCTTCATCTGAATCCCAGTTGGCTTTTACTCTGAAACTGTATGCACTTTTTCTAGACTCCGCAGCCAGGGGGAAACATCTTTTCTGCATCTGCTCTGTCTATCCTTTAAGAAGATTTGTAAGCTTCTTTGAGATTGCCTCTTGTTCTTCTAAATTCCAGAATATACAGACCCAGTCTTCTCCACCTTTCCTCAGAAGATATTCCCACAATCCTAGGAATTGATCTGGAGAGCCTCTGCTGCACTCTCTCAATGGTAAAGGTATCCTTCCTTAAGCAATGGGACCACAACTGTACACAAACCTCCAGGTGCCATCTCACTAGTGTTCACTAAAATTGAAGCAAGACTTTTTTGCTAAACTTTTCACACAATAAAGGCAAGCAAAGCATCTGCCATCCAAATTGCTTTTTGCATATGGATATTAGCTTTCAGTGGCATGACCAAGAATATCTAGCTCCCTTTGGACATCAATGCTTTCAAATTATTTTCCATTTAAGAAATACTCTGCACCTTCATTGCCCCAGCTACAGTGAATAAGCTCACACTTATCCACACTTCATTCCATCTGTCATAATCCCACTCACTCACTCACTCTGTCCAAGTTCACTTGAAGTCCCATTTCATCCTCTTCACAACTCACAATTCCTCCAAATTTTACATCATTTGCAAACTCAGAAATATTATAATTAGTCCACACATCTAAATCATTGATGTAGGTTATGAGCAGCCAGGGCACGAGCATTGATCTTTGTGAAACTCCATAGTCCACCATCTAAAAATGACCTATTTATTCCTTTTCTCTACTTGCTACCTGTGGACATATCCTCCATCCATGCTAATATATTACCCACACTAATTTTGTTTAATAACCACTGGTGTGAGACTTTATCAAAAGCCTTCTGAAAAATGTCATGTCCACTAGATCCCCCTTATCAACTCTATGAATAACATCATCAAAAAACAGGTTTACCAAAGATGATTCTCCTTTCATAAATCCACATTGAGTCTGTCCAATCAAACAATTATTTTCTGAATATCCAATAATCTTTTATAATAGATTTGAATATTTCCATAATTTGCCAGACTAATACATCTGTTGTTCTCTGCTTTTCCCCTTGCTCTTTTCTTAAACATGGTGGTTACATTTGCAGCCTCCCAATCTGCAGGCACCATTGTAGAATTAGTAGGATTTTGAAAGGTTGTCACCAATATATCCATCATTTCTGTAACCATTTCTTCCAACATCCTAGGCTGAAGGCCATTGCATCCTGGGGATTTGTTAATTCTCAGTTCCACTGATTTCAAAAAGACTATTTTTTCATAAATAGTAATTTGTTTTAGTCCCACACTCTCATTGGATCTTTGGCTTTCACTTATTTCAGCAATACTTCTTGGGTGTTCCTCTGTGAAATCAGATACAAAATATTTGTTTAGCTTCTAAACATTTCCTTATTTCTGATTATAAATTCTTTTGTCTCAGCCTGTAATGGTCCCACATTTGCCTTTGCTAATATTTTCCTTTTCATGTACTTTCAGAGACTTTTACAATCTGTCTTTGTTTCCTACTATTTTACATTCATACTCTATTCTTTTTCTCTTTATCAATTTCTTGATCTTGCTTTCCTGAATTCTGAACTTCTCCCAATCCTCCAGTTTAGAACATTTTTTTGACAACTTTATAAGCTTGCTCCATTGAACTAATCCAATTTCTGCCTGTCCATGGCTCTCAATGTTTTTTGAGAAGGTAGGGTAGTGGTATTTTTGCCTTAAAGGAATGTATATTTTTGATAATCAAGCATTGCTTCTTGAAATACTAGTGATTGCCTATCATCTGGAAGTGTGGTGATGGCCGGTTCAATTGAGGAATGCAAGAGGGTATTGGATGATAATTTAAATAAAAGCAGGTACAAGGGTATGGAAGAAAGCAGGTGATTGGGACTAGTTAATGATGGTCATTTAAAGAGCTGCTGTGGCATGCTGGGCCAAATGACCTCCTTCTACACTGCAGCACTTCCAAGATTCTTTTTTAATTCTATATCACAGCCAGTTTTATGCTCAAATTTTCATAATCGGTCATATCTAAATTAAAGAACTTAATTTCAAATTGAACTACATGCTTTTCAAACTTAACAGAATATTCTACCATACTCAATGGTCACTAATCCCTAAGGGTTATTTTAAAATAAAATTATTAATTATCCCTTTCTCACTGCATATTGCTAGGTCTACAGAAGCTTGAGCTTTAATTGATTCTTCAACCTATTGGTCCAGGAAACTTTCGTAAACACATTCCAGGAATTCTTCTTCCGTAGCATTGATGCTCATTAGATTTATTCAGTCCACATGTAGATTGGATTCATGAATGATAACTGCATTCTCCTGGTTATATTCATCTCTAATTTCATGATTTATACTGCCCCATTCATTAACACTACTGCTGTTGGTCTTTAAACCGCTACAAGTGTTTGCTGCCCCTTGCTACTTCTTAGGTCCATCCAAACAGACACTACATCCTTGCAACTGAAATCCTCCTTTACAAATCAACTGATTCTGCTCCTTACTATCAATAATATCCAAACTCCTTTTCCTTTTTTCTATCCCTTCTCAATGTCAAATATTCATTAATATTCAGTTACCATGCTCCTTGCCAGATTTCTGCCACAATTTAGATTGAGTTTTCCCTGATTTGCTGGCAAACTATTGATTAAAGCTATAGGTTATGACTTTATTTTAACAAGAATAATATTCTCATTTTCTGCTGAATCCATTACTACCTTTGAGAATGTTTATATTGTTACAATTGCTCTTTACCTGGGAAAAAAAACCTATATCTCAGTTGCATCTTAACAACCTAAATATGAATCTTTGAGTGCATAGAGGCATTTTTCAAAATTTTTTCAATTCTAGTAATGTTACTAACAGCTTGTGGTCCATCTTAACCGAAATTTCAGTCCTTTCAGGTAGTCTGCAAACCTTTCGCATCCCTATGTAACTGCTAATGGTTTCTTCTCAATGACTGCATTCATCTGATCAATCTCTGTCAAAGCTTCTGATATAAAATAGATAGAATTTTGTGTTTCATAAGTTTACATTTGAATAAGGACTACTCCTGATCCTGTGGTGTATGCATTTGTGCCCATTATATTGAATGAAACTTAGATTTAATGTAAAGCATCAGTAGAAAGTAGTTTCTCTTTAATTCTTTCAAAAGCTGCAGTCTGTTCCTGACTCCAATACCGTCACTGTGTGTTTTTCAAAAGCTCACTTATGAATTGAGTAAAATTTAATAAGTTGAGGATAAACATTCCCACTTGAACTGCCATGCCTAAGATATGTTGAATGTCATTTTAGCAGTTTGTCACAAAGCTGGTCCTTTTTTTCAGGATACTGTGTCCTTTTTTCCAGAAGGCTCATAAAACTCTCCCAGCTCCAAGGTGGCTTGCTTGGTACAGAGATGAAAAAGGATTTTGAGAGGCCTTTTGTTCATTTGTAAACAGATGAGACTTCAGGCCAAAGTGGTCATGTTTTAGAAGTGACCTGTACAATAAAAAGTGAGTGGTCAGCTCTCTGGCTGAGCAATTCAGTCCAGAATTAGATAGGAGTTCAGCTGTGTGGAAACAGGCTGCTAGATTGTCTCTACTTCTGCCCTTCTAACTTCCACCTGTTAAGACCTTGTTTAATTTTTACTGTGTTTCAGGGGGTTTACTTATTGGGACTGTTGTATAAATTTGGAACAGCATAATTAAGTCTAGTTTGGATAGATTGATTTCTATAGGGGTTCTTTATTCTGTTCTTTGTGTTTCATCGTGTAATTCTGTGAATTTTTCTTTGTCTGTTTTAAACTCTGGTAGTCAACCTAGTTAAGCTACTCCAGGTAATTTTCACTGCACACTTACTGAAACAAATTGCAAAGTTATTGTTTGGGCTGCCTGCTTAAGAATGTTTTGAGTGGTCTGCCTAGTCCATAGCAGCTTTGATGAAAGATGTTCATAGTTGGCTTTGTGACAAACTGCTAAAATGATGCCTTGTTCTTAGGTAATGTATCATTATTTAACTGAGTGTGATTCACCATAATCGTAGACCTTCTTTGTGTCGAGGGAAAAATCACTTGCCCTAAACATCACTGTGTCAGTTCTGCCACAGGCAATATGGCACCAATTTCAATGATGTTAGGTAATTGGGATTTTACTTTTCCCATCATAGAACAAGGAATATTCCAGGGTTTGTGCAAGCAGATGGGTTTGGTATCTTAATGCAGAGTAATGGGAACCAAAATTGTAGTTCAAGTACATGGGACGTTGA
The DNA here is from genome assembly GCF_037043375.1 of Chiloscyllium plagiosum. Classification (NCBI taxonomy): domain Eukaryota; kingdom Metazoa; phylum Chordata; class Chondrichthyes; order Orectolobiformes; family Hemiscylliidae; genus Chiloscyllium; species Chiloscyllium plagiosum. Next base: position 60,712,019 of record NW_028270145.1, read on the forward strand.
AAGTAGTGAGGTCAGAGCTAGGATTTCAAGATCACAAAAAAAGCACCGGCAAGTAAAACATTGGTTTGAAGTGTGTCTACTTCAACGCCAGGAGCATCCAGAATAAGGTGGGTGAACCTGCAGCATGGGTTGGTACCTGGAATTTTGATGTTGTGACCATTTCAGAGACATGGGTAGAGCAGGGATAGGGATGGCTATTGTAGGTTCTGAGATTTAGATGTTTCAGTAAGAACAGAGAAAATGGTAGAGGGGGTGGGGGTTGTGTGTCACTGTTCGTCAAGGACAGTATTACGGTTGTAGAAAGGATGTTTGAGGACTCATCTACTAAGGTAGTATGGGCTGAGATTAAAAAAAAAGGAGAGGTCACTCTGTTGTGAGTTTTCTATAGGCTTTTTAATAGTTCCAAAGGTGTAGAGAATAGGATAGCAAAGATGATCCTCAATAGGAGTGAGAGTGACAGGGTAGATGTTGGGGGGACTTTAGCCTTCCAAATATTGACTGGGAATACTATAGTTCAAGTACTTTAGATGGGTCAGTTTTTGTCCGATGTGTGCAGGAGAGTTTCCTGACACAGTATGTAGACAGGCCAATAAGGGTAAGGCCACATTGGATTTGGTACTGGGTAATGAACCCAGCCAGGTATTAGATTTGGAGGTAGGTGAGCAATTTTGGTGATAGTGCTCACACTTCGGTTATGTTTACTTTAGTGATGGAAAGGGATATGTATATACTGCATGGCAAAAGTTATAGCTGAGGAAAGGTAATTACGATGTGATTAGACAAGATTTAGGATGCAAAGGATGGGGAAGGAAACTGCAGGGGTTGGGCACATTTTGAAATGTGGAGCTTATTGAAGGACCGGCTACTGTGGGTCCTTGATAAGTATTTAACCATCAGTCAGGGAGGAAGTTGTCGAGCGCGGGAGCCATGGTTTACTAAGGAAGTTGAATTTCTTGTCAAGAGGAAGAAGAAGGCTTATGTTAGGTAGATGTGATAGCTCAGTTAGGGCATTTCAGAGTTACAAGTTAGCCCGAAAAGACCCAACGAGAGAGCTAAGAAGAGCCAGGTGGGGACATGAGAAGTCATTGGCAGATAGGATCAAGGAAAACCCTAAGGCTTTCTATAGGTCTATCAGGAATAAAAGAATGCCTAGAGTAAGATTAGGGCCAATCAAGCATAATAGTGGTAAGTTGTGCGTGGAGTCGGAAGAGATAGGGGAAGTGCTAAATGAATACTTTTCGTCAGTATTCACACTAGAAAAATATAATATGGTCGAGGAGAATACTGAGATATAGGCTATTAGACTAGATGGGATAGAGATGCATAAGGAGAAGGTGTTAGCAATTCTGGAAAGTGTAAAAATAGATAAGTCCCCTGGGCCAGATGGGATTTATCCTAGGATTCTCTGGTAAGCCGGGGAGGAGATTGCCAAGCCTTTGGCTTTGATCTTTATGTTGTCATTGTCTACAAGAACAGTGCCAGATGACTGGAGGAAAGCAAATGTTGTTCCCTTGTTTAAGATGGAGATTAGAGGCAACCCTGGTAATTATAGACCAGTGAACCTTGGTTCAGTTATGGGTAAAGTTTTGGAAAAGGTTATAAGAGATAGAATTTATAATCATCAAGAAAGGAAAAAGTTGATTAGGGATAGCTAGCACAGTTTTGGACGTGCCTCACAAACCTTATTGAATTCTTTGAGAAGGTCGCCAAACAGGTGGATGAGGGTAAAGCAGTTGATGTGGTGTATACGGATTTTAGTAAAGTGTTTGATAAGGTTCCCCATGGTAGGCTATTGCACAAAATATGGAGGCTTGGGATTGAGGGTGATTTAGTGGTTTGGATCAGAAATTGGCTAGCTGAATGAAGATAGACAGTAGTAGTTGATGGGAAATAGTCATCCGGGAGTTCAGTCACTAGTGGTGTACTGCAAAGATCTGTTTCGGGGCCATTGCTGTTTGTTATTTTTATAAGTGACCTGGATGAGGTTGTAGAAGAATGAGTTAGTAAATTTGCAGATGACACTAAGGTCGGTGGACTTGTGGCTCATGCTGAAGGATGTTGTAGGTTACAGAGGGACATAAATATGCTGCAGAGCTGAGTTGAAAGGTGGTAAATTGAGTTTAATGCAGAAAAGTGTGTGGTGATTCACTTTGGAAGGAGTAACAGGATGCAGAGTACTGGGCTAATGGTAAGATTCTTGGTAGTGTAGATGAGCAGAGAGATCTCGATGTCCAGGTATATAGATCCTTGAAAGTTGCCACCCAGGTTGGTAGGGTTGTTAAGAAAGCATACGGTGTGTTAGCTTCTATTGGTAGGTGGATTGAGTTTGAGAACCATGAGATAATGCTGCAGCTATACAAAACTTTGGTGAGGCCACATCACATTATAGGAAGGATGTGGAAGCTTTGGAAAAGATTTACTATGATGTTGCCTGGTATGGAGGGAAGGTCTTATAAGGAAAGGCTGAGGGACTTGAGGCTGTTTTCGTTAGAGGGAAGAGGTTTTAGAGGTGACTTAATTGAAACATATAAGGAATCAGAGGGTTCGATAGGGTGGACAGTGAGAGCCTTTTTCCTTTATTGGCAATGGCTAGCATGAGGGGACATAGTGTTAAATTGAGGGGTGATAGATATAGGACAGATGTCAGAGATAGTATCTTCACTCAGAGAGTGACCAGCCAACTTTCAGGGCATTTAAATAGTCATTTGATAGGCATATGGACAAGAATGGAATAATGTCGGTTGGATGGGCTTCAGATTGATTCCACATGTCGGCGCAACATCGAGAGTCAAAGGGCCTGTATTGCACTGTCATGTTCTATGTTCTATGCTTTTGTTTCAACATGCCTAAACCTTTCAACAGCTGTGGACGTTCTTCTTAAGTACCATATGTAACCTTTGTAAGAGATATTGCTAAGGCATCTTGGTGCCACACTCAATGAGTCATGGTCTTGTTGTCAAGGATTAAGTCACTCTCACCTCCCCTCAGAAGGTCAGCTCTTTTCATTGTGTTTAACCCAAGGCAATAATGTCAGGAGCTGGGTGCCTCTAGCGGTATACAAACTGAGAAATAACTTGGTCACTGATGCTAAGTCAATATACATACACACTTCCTGAGTTAAAATTCTGGAACTCCCTCCATACACCAAATGGACAGCAACGGTTTAAGAAGGCAGCTCATCACCACGTTCTCAAGGCAATCAAGGATAGGCTATAAATACTGATTGTGCCAGTGAAACTCACATCTCTGAATGAATACTTTAAAAAAAAGAAAATACATACATTTCTGCCTAACAAGTCAGCATTCCGATTCCTCAGTATTTACAAAATCTCACTGGCATTTAATCTTCTGCTTCATGGTGATTTGTCCATGCACCAGAGATCTGGGTTTAATTCTCATAGAATTCATCCATGGCAAGCTCTCTGCTGGTATTGAAGCCACTGCCCAAGTGTTAAATATAAAGTCTGTTTCAATGTCTTGTACCTTCTAGTTAATGGTCCAGAACATATTACAACACTTGTTCACCTCTGCCAGGAATGTTGACTTTGGCCTTCGTTCTGTATCTGTAACCTGTTGATTTTTTTTTGTTGCACGAATTCCACTTCTCAGCAGCTTCCTTTGACAGGATATTTTCTTTGGTTTGAGAGAGGTTAAGGTACTTTCAACTTAAAACATTTCCTGAAGTGTCCTAACTGGCTATTCATCTAATACTGAGCTCCAACTCCTGGACCTTTGTTGCATTTAAGAATCTGTTTGGAGCTGATTTGTCATTTTGGGAAGGTTTTGGGAGGTTGACAATGCCATCTTGGGACTTAAACATCTGATAATATCAGAAGAATCGTAATGTATTCTAGTAGTATTAATTGATTTGGGCTCTGTCTTCGGCTTGTGTAGTGAATTGGATTGATTATTCAAGTGTTAAACCTTCATTTGATTAAAGAAAATCTGACAGTTTCTCATTCCTCACACCAATTACTATAGGGTCAACAATTAATTCATCTTGCTGGATGATACAAGTCCATTAAAAAGGCTTCCACTGATTCTCTTAATCACAGACATTACTGATTAAATCTCATTCTATCACTTAAGTTTCGTCTGGGGTTAAAGTACAAATCAATGCTTTAATCAATACACGATACTCCATGTGATACTCCTTACCAGAACAACAGCAGTGATTGGACCTACAGCCAATCCAATCATGCTGACCTAATGGCACTGCTCTTTCATCTGAGAGTTTAAAGCCATTCCATATCCTGTTTGTCAAGCCCACATCTCCCATTTCTGGTCTCGTTATGAGCCTTTCACATTCTCAAATGTTTGAGACAGTGGCAAAGTCTCTAATGGAGCTGCTATTCCTATGAAGTATTGCACTTGACTGATTTAAGTGAATACTTGTAGTTTTCCTTCATTGTATCCCAGTGTTCCAACTCTATGCTTTTACTCTCCAAGGTATTAACATTTTACAGCTAAGTTTTGAAGTTCTGTAAGTGTTTTTTAACTCTGTCTTCAGAGTCTTCCCACTCTGAAGCCATGTTATCAAAATCTTTCAAAGTATTTTATCTGCCTCTGGAGCTTTTCTAGCTTTCCCCTTGAAATCATCCAAGGACTTAGTCTGTTTTTGAAGTCTTCCTGCTTTTTTCTTACATGCACTTTCAAAATATTCCCAGGCCCTATCTTACTGTTGGCGATTTCCCTTTTCAGCTGTGTCTCTTAGATTTAGCTTTTGCTTCGCATCCAGAGACTTTTCCCCATTTGCTACCATGCTTCACCACATTCATTAAGTCTGGACAGCTATCTGCACATTCAGATTTGGTCTAAAATATCTCTGGGCTATGGATGTCTGTACATTGGTCACCACTGAGGATGTCTGCTCCTTATATCTAAGTAAGGCTCTTCAAATAATAATGTATCAGTGAAAAAATACACATTGCATCAAAGCTTTTCACTCTAGCTCTCATCAGGACAATTCACAAGAATACTAATTTAACATATATTATATGAAAGGAAATTTAGTTGATAAGTGGATTTAGATTGGAAGAAGCATTGTTACTTAGAATGCACCAGATAATTCTGATTGACAGTTAACTGCCAGGCTTTGTTTAAACCAGGCAGGTTAACACCAATTGTCAAGGCATTACTGTGACAAATGAATCAGAGAATAATTGACATCTATATTTTTCTGGAGTGTGAAACAAATGCAGTGTGAGTACATGGTCTTTCTGTCTGAAAAGGGCAGGGGCCTATGAATTAATATACGTAGCTTCCAGCATATGCTAGTGCACCACACTGCGAACCTAACTGACAATCCTAAATTGGTTGTCAGTGTAATTCTTCATATGCTCAGAATTATCCTGAGGATACTGTACCAAACAGCCTGCACTTACAAAACTCACAACAGTATCTAACATTATACGTGATTCCACAGTTGGACAACATTTGCTGCAGAATTCATTATTGAAGAGTGCTGTACATTTCTTCAAGCATAATGTGATCTTTGAAATCCATGTTGACTGCCTCTGAATATCTAAATTTCTAAAAGTGACTATATTTAAGCTGTAATATTCACTGTATCACAAAAGTTTTGAAAAAAAAAGTCAGATTCTTCTTCAATTTTTCCCTAAGTTTCATTGCAATCAAGGATGTTAAACTACCAGGTTCCTGTTAATTTTTGGCCTGATTTTGAGAATTATAATATGCATTTCATTTGTCTCATTATTACTAGATGTCAATTATGATTTTTAGAAACTTGGTAAATTGTAACTTAATTTGGTCTCTCCAGCAGAAGGTGGCTTCAGCATTAATTCTTTGTAATTATTTCATTTCATACAACAACCATACATGTGTTAAGTTTAGATGAAGGTAAACACTGCAAAAGATATCATGTAAAATTTATATCAGAGGTCTTACCCAATATTAAATTAAAATATATTTTAAAATTGTTAATGAAGACAAGATAGATATCAAATGTCTATTGCTAGCTATTAGAAATACTTATACCATTGATCATGCTGTGAAGAAATTAAAATTGATTTCCCCTTCCATAAATCTTTCTCCATGTCTGCATGAGCTTTTATTGGCCTACATGTTTCTGTTATCAGAAGCTGGCTTGAAACATTATCAATCATATCCTTTGTTGGATGGTATACAGGCAGTATACTTCATCCAACCCTCCAGCTATATGAAAAAGTTCAAAACAGCTGGACTAATGAGTATTCCTAGGGTGGTATTGTTATACTCTAATCCTATTATTTTGCAGCTTTCCTTGGCTGGATTGTGCTTCAGTTGCAAGAGAGAATAAATAAATTGACCTAGATTTAGCAGGAAACAGGTTGCCCTGGAAAGAGGGCTGCTGGACTCAACCTTTTATCATAAAATCAAGGCACAACAAAATGCATTGGGAAATAAAAGGGAAAATCAGCCATGCTGGGGATTAGCAATCAAAATGTGTTCGACTATTTGGCCCCTCCAGCTTCCTCCACTATTCAATAGGATCATGGCCAATCTCATTAACTCCTGATTACCTTTCACCACTTGCGTATCAAGAATCTAAACAGCTTTGCATTGAAAATATTTAAATACTCTTCTTTTGCTGCCTTTTGAGGAAGAAGTACCAAAGACTCACAACTCTCTGAGAAAGAAGAAAAAATCCCTCATTTCTAAAACAGGCAACCCCTGAATCCTAGCTCCTTCCAGTGTCATGATATTGCTGCACCTGTGGGGATTACAGCCCCATTTGTAATTGCTACAGTTCTCCAACTCTGATGCTTTTCCTTCCTGGATGTCTCAAAAGCCGAATAGAGCCCGAAAGCAAACTGATGCACTCAAGTTTTAGGCCTCCCCAGACTTACTCAGTGTCAGGTCAGAGTCAAAAGAGGACTCAACATTGAGTTCTCCAATTTCAAGTCACCTCCCTTCCCAACGCCTCCCTTTCCCTTCCACTCTTCCCAGCCACCTACCGGATTCATTCTTTCCATTGATCAACCAGGGTCGTAGCCTTTGCCTGCCTTCACCTATCCCCACTTCACCACCCTGCCTCTGCCATCCCCTTTATCTGCAGCACCCCTACACCGACCCCATGTTCTGAAGAAAGGTTAGACCCAAAACGTTGACTTCTTCACCTCCTGATGCTGCCTGGCTTGCTGTGTTCTTCCAGCCTCCTGCCTGTCTACTTGGATTCCAGCATCTACAGTTATTTTGTCTCTAACCAGAGACAAAAGTCAGCCAGAATGACCAATTTCACTGTGCTTGCCAAGATGGTGTACTTTCAGATTGCAATGACCACAGTTTACTGACTGTCTACAATGCCATGTTATCCCTCCAAACCACTGTCAACTGCAACCAAGATCGACCTTCTGCTAAGTTTCCACATTTGCATAAGTTGGTAAGGCCCAACCTTCATACTTTTAGATTAGATTAGATTAGATTACTTTACAGTGTGGAAACAGGCCCTTCGGCCCAACAAGTCCACACCGAACCGCCGAAGCGCAACCCACCCATACCCCTACATTTACCCCTTACCTAACACTACGGACAATTTAATATGGCCAATTCACCTGACCTGCACATCTTTGGACTGTGGGAGGAAACCGGAGCACCCGGAGGAAACCCACGCAGACACGGGGAGAATGTGCAAACTCCACACAGTCAGTTGCCTGAGGCGGGAATTGAACCCGGGTCTCTGGCGCTGCGAGGCAGCAGTGCTAACCACTGTGCCACCGTGCCGCCCACTTGTATGCACTCTTCACAAAATGCTGCGGTAATAGCATTCCCTGCCTTCCTAACAGGATTAATTACCTTTCTTCTGACTTCAGGTACAGTCTTCACATAGTCTCGCAGTGCCCTGGCTGCCTTAATATACAAATGCAACATAAACACATCGGGATCTTCTCTTGTCTGCATCCATTGCCATTTTGCCGCGACGTCTGTTCCCAGCCCAGATACACTGAGCTGTAAAATTCCATCAAAAGGTTGTTCTTTTGAGCATAAGAAACATTAACCTATTTTTCTTTTCAGATTCTAATCAACTTGTTCTGCAGTTCCAGCAATTTCTAGTCCAGCTTAAATGTGAATGAAGTCTTTTAAATATGGAGATGGAAAAGCGCAGCAGGTCAGCCAGCATCGGAGAAACAGGAAAGTCGATGTTGCGGGCCGAAAGCCTTTCATCAGGACAGAAAATGTAAATCATAAACAGCACATAATAAATATTCACATCATAATTCCCAAACATAAGAACAAATCACATATTAAAATATTTCTATAAGACAACACTACCAGATAAAGTGTCAGTTGTGATTAAGGTGATAAATATAATGTTAAATACAATAATTGCCTTGAATTAATTTCTATTGTCCTATTATCTACGAATACTCCAAAGTTCATCTACTGCATTATTTACCATTGACCTCCAATAGCTTTAGCAAAGCTGGAAACCTGCAATAGCTCAGACTGAACATTGTGGAACATTTTAAACCAACACTCAGTACAGGCTCTTTCATTCAAAAACCAAACAATCTTTTAAACCAGTGGGAAGACAATTTCTATTGGTAAATCAGCAAAAAGACTCTCCAATAATACAGAGCTTCAAATAGTTCTAATTGAATTACAATCACAGAGTTGCATGAAACAAGACAGATACTATTAAGAAGAATAAGAATTTAAGATAGCACAACAATGAACAGGATATACACAAGCATGTAATCTAATTAAGAAATGGAGGAGACAATTACAACCAAATGTACCCAGAAAACATCCATTTACCCCTGTCACAGAAGGAGAGAAAAAAATTTGCATAAGGACAGTTTGGGCACCAGGGATGGATGTCTGTGTTGTGAGCTCAATGCATTATCTAGAAGCAAGATGAACAACATATAAACATGGTATTGGGTCTCCACGAGCAACATCCCTATTATTTCATGGCTTCTGTGCCCAAAAGTGTGGCTATCAATGAGTTGTCCAGCAGTGTCTGTGGCAGGGAGGTACAACATACACAGGAGACAATGCAGGTCTGTGTCCTGTATGGTACATGGATCAGTGTGTTCTTTCCCTTTAAAAGCTTAATCATCAGTGCATCCAGCAGCATCCTCCCTCCACATTGAATCACTTACTCTTCTACTCCATGTGTGGCACAGCCACTTCCATTATCATCACACACTTCTGATTTTCACAATGATGGAAGGCCACAGTTAGTGCTCTTTTAGCTGATATTGTGAATTTTTGCATTCTGTTTCCAGATTGACTGACTGGCATCTCCACAATTCTTGGGGGAATACAGTTGGTACCTGTGAAAATGCAAATGACACTCCATTCTTGGCAGCCATCTCACGCAGCATTTTCATGTGCAGTTTAATCCATTTGAAAAAAAGAGAAATTTGTACTAGAAGATTCTATACTGAACACAATCAGTGTTTAAGGTTATGAATATGACATACTTTAATTGGGCATGGCACTGTCCAAAGTTAAAATCGGGGCTATAATACTACTGAATGGATTTTCTTTACTTTAATGATGTTAACATTAAAATATTAAATCATATTTTCCTGATTGTATATCAAATCTAATGATATTGTTAAAATACAAGCCTTGAGTTCCTAAAATTTGCAAACTTGATTGCAGTCTGCCTCTCATGTTACTTTATGCCTACGTCTTAGAAATACCTTAAATCTCCAGTACACTTCTAATTACTTGGTTGGATAGTAAAGCATGTTGTTACAAAGGAGGCTGCAGGAGTACACCTCCACTTTAATCCTACTACTCCACTGACCACAGCATAAAATGAAAAACAAAATGTCCTGGTTACCAAGATGGTCAGTAAAGTACCTTACCTATTACATTTAAATAGAGAAACCTATCTGCAGGTTTTTCTTTAATTAATACAATTATTGGTTCCATTATCAAAATAAAAAAAAATCAAAGTTAATATTCATTGTAAGTAATGTGGAAGTCTAAATGTTTATACCTCTAAATAACACAAAACTCACACAGAAAATAAAGAAAAGGAATGCTTTTATCTCATAGTCTAAGGTCACTTAAAAAGAAAGAAAATACATTTTCTGGCCACAAGGATTAGTCTAGAAAAAGGACCAAGATGCAGAATATTCAGTTTGCAGCTTTGATGAGCTGGTCCATGTAGTTGTCATTAAGCAGACATGATTGTTTCTGGTAGGTTGCCAGACACAACTTGTTCAGGAAATACTGAAACTCATCAAGATGAGTATTTTTAGAAGTAGGATAGGTCAGTGGGGCAGTGCTTCTTCACAGGCTTTTGTTCCCCAGCTAATTCCAAATAACAAATCACTCTGTTCACTTTCACTGTTCAAAGCAGGATTTGCAACATCACCAGTCAGGTAATTTACATAAAGGTTTGTTGAAGTGAAAAATCCCCCGTGTCCAGAGTGACCTTCCGATGACCTCTAAAAAAATCACTGCAGGTATATCCACAAAGCTTGAAACATATCAATATCTCCAGAATCTTTGAAAAAAACTAAGCTCTCCAAAAATACATATCTGGACATTCTTCATTACAATGCCCATCAACTTTCAAATGCCCGGACAATTTGCCAACTTTCAAGGCATTTAAAATTAACTTTAATGATTCTTCTGTAGTCCATGAACACAGATTGCTTGGTATACAAAGTATGTACTATGAATGAAATTGTGATTTATGTGCATTTTCTGTTTGGAACTAATTTGTTTCCAAGAGGATTCAGGAGCCTAAAATCACAAAAGTGTGACAATTTTGTAGTTGATGGAGTATTAGAAATTGTGTCAGCATACTAAATAAACTGCTAGGACTAGATAACCACATCAAAATTAGCTTTAGAAACTTTCCCTGAAAGCCTTATTAAAAAAAAATTGTTAAAAGTCAAGCTGAGTAAGCATGTTGTTAGAATTGCTGTAGTACTGCAGTTGTGCTTGGAAGGAACAGTATATCTTTGTTGCATTTGAGGGAAGCTGTTAAAACATTTAACACTCACCTTCCCTGTTGGGTTCTATACACTTACCACACTTTTTTCACTGAAGCTTTTATTCTTCAAGCATAAAATCTTTTGCAGTTGAGTCTTTTAAATATCGATGTTTACTGTGCTGAGGCTAAATAAAATACACTTGAATACGGTCAGAATAAGGGAGACGAAAATATGATCTAATTGTTTTCTCATTTATGTATGCTAAATAATATTTGAGGGCTGCATATGCAAATAATCACACGGGAATGTGATGCAGTGGTGATAATGGGGATCATTGGATGCATTCCACAGACCACTAATGTGTGAGAAAGGAATAGAAGAGCAAATTTTCAGGAAAATTACAGAGAAGTGCTGAAATTTTAGGTAGAGGTGCATTGCATCTAAGGTGAATGAGAACCCTACCACCTTACTCTGTGCCTGAAAGTGGAAGGCAATCGCAAACCACCACACTGACGTTAACGAGAAAATAGCTAAGGAAAAAGCATAAGCCACCCTGGCACCCCGCCTTCTGGCAGAACACAAATGACATGATGTGAATGACCTAGAATTGGATTGACTCATACAAATTCAAAATTTGCAGATGACACAAGCTTTAAAAAAATTTGACCCATGAGAAGCAACGTGAATATAGATGAAAGATATAGACAGGCCAAAGGGTGCATTGACATGTTGTAGATGCAGTATAAAGCAGATCAGTCTGAAGTGATACATTGTGTTAGGGAACAAAAAGAGTTGACTGAAATAAAAAGAATCTGGATCAGTGGTGCTGGAAGAGCACAGCAATTCAGGCAGCATCCGACGAGCAGCAAAATCGACGTTTCGGGCAAAAGCCCTTCATCAGGAATAAAGGCAGAGAGCCTGAAGCGTGGAGAGATAAGCTAGAGGAGGGTGGGGGTGGGGAGAAAGTAACATAGAGTACAATAGGTGAGTGGGGAAGGAGATGAAGGTGATAGGTCAGGGAGGAGAGGGTGGAGTGGATAGGTGGAAAAGGAGCTAGGCAGGTCGGACAAGTCCGGACAGGTCAAGGGGACAGTGCGGAGCTGGAAGTTTGAAACTAGGATGAGATGGGGGAAGGGGAAATGAGGAAGCTGTTGAAGTCCACATTAATGCCATGGGGTTGAAATGTTACGAGGCGGAAGATGAGGCGTTCTTCCTCCAGGCGTCTGGTGGTGAGGGAGCGGTGGTGAAGGAGGCCCAGGACCTCCATGTCCTCGGCAGAGTGGGAAGGGGAGTTGAAATGTTGGGCCACGGGGCGGTTTGGTTGATTGGTGCGGCTGTCTCGGAGATGTTCCCTAAAGTGCTCTGCTAGGAGGCGCCCAGTCTCCCCAATGTAGAGGAGACCGCATCGGGAGCAATGAATACAATAAATGATATTAGTGGATGTGCAGGTAAAACTTTGATGGATGTGGAAGGCTCCTTTAGGGCCTTGGATAGAGGTGAGGGAGGAGGTGTGGGCACAGATTTTACAGTTCCTGCGGTGGCAAGAGAAAGTGCCAGGATGGGAGGGTGGGTCGTAGGGGGGCGTGGACCTGACCAGGTAGTCACAGAGGGAACAGTCTTTGCAGAAGGCGGAAAGGGGTGGGGAGGGAAATATATCCCTGGTGGTGGGGTCTTTTTGGAGGTGGTGGAAATGCCGGCGGATGATTTGGTTTATGCGGAGGTTTGTAGGGGTGGAAGGTGAGTACCAGGGGCGTTCTGTCCTTGTTACGGTTGGAGGGGTGGGGGTCTGAGGGCGGAGGTGCGGGATGTGGACGAGATGCATTGGAGGGCATCTTTAACCATGTGGGAAGGGAAATTGCGGTCTCTAAAGAAGGAGGCCATCTGGTGTGTTCTATGGTGGAATAGAATTGGGAATACGGGATGGCATTTTTGCAAGAGATAGGGTGGGAAGAGGTGTAATCCAGGTAGCTGTGGGAGTCGGTGGGTTTGTAAAAAATGTCAGTGTCAAGTCGGTCGTCACTGATGGAGATGGAGAGGTCCAGGAAGGCGAGGGAGGTGTCAGAGATGGTCCAGGTAAATTTAAGGTCAGGGTGGAATGTGTTGGTGAAGTTGATGAATTGCTCAACCTCCTCGCGGGAGCACGAGGTGGCGCCAATGCAGTCATCAATGTAGTGGAGGAAGAGGTGGGGAGTGGTGCTGGTTTAATTATGGAAGATCAACTGTTCTACGTAGCCAACAAAGAGACAGGCATAGCTGGGGCCCATACGTGTGCCCATGGCTACCCCTTTGGTCTAGAGGAAGTGGGAGGATTCAAAGGAGAAATTGTTAAGGGTGAGGACCAGTTCGGCCAAACGAATGAGAGTGTCGGTCGAAGGGTACTGTTGGGGACGTCTGGAGAGGAAAAAACGGAGGGCTTGGAGGCCCTGGTCATGGCGGCTGGTGGTGTAGAGGGATTGGATATCCATGGTGAAGATGAGGCCGGGGAAACGAAGTCTTGGAGGAGGTGGAGGGCGTGGGTGGTGTCTCGAACGTATGTGGGGAGTTCCTGGACTAGGGGGGATAGGACAGTGTCGAGGTAGGTAGAGATGAGTTCAGTGGGGCAGGAGCATGCTGAGACAATGGGTCGGCCAGGGTGGTCAGGCTTGTGGATCTTGGGAAGGAGGTAGAACCGGGCAGTGCGGGGTTCCCGGAATAAAAAGAATACAGTTCTAAGGTGAGTGGAGAAACAGAGATCATGGTTCACAAATTTTTAAAGGCGGCAAAAAAGGTTGAGAAATCACAATTAGCATTTGGGTTGAGATAGTGATTAAAAAGGCATATGGATCCTTCGATTTGGATAGAGAGGTATATAGCAGTAAAACCTCAAAGTTAAGAAGCAGGTAGCAGAAAGCTGATTGGGATTATGAACTGTAAGAAGGTTGCAGAGATGCCTCAGTGTAATTTAGAATAGTTGAGTGGGTAAGCAAATATATGGTAGATGCAGTATAATGTAGATAAAAACAGGAAGGCGGATTATTATCTAATTGATGCAAGATTGGGAAGGGGGGGGAGAATGCAATGAAACTTGAGTTCCTTCCACACCAATCGCTGAGACTAAGCATGCAGGTGTAGCAGATTGTGAAGTAAACAATAGTTTATTGGTCTTCATAGTGGGAGGATTCATGTACAGGAGCCGGGATGTCTTGCTGCAACTATAGGGCACTGGTGAGATGACACCTGGAGTGTTGTTTGCTGTTTTGGTCTCTTTATAAGAAGAAGGATATTCTGGCTATGGAGGAAGTGTAACAAAGGTTGACTGGACTGATTCCTGAGATGGCAGGATTGACGTTAGATGAGAGACTGGATTGGTGAGGACTACATTCATTGGAGTTTCGAAGAATCAGGAGAATAGAAACTTAAAACAATTTAATAGGACTGGACAAGGTAAATGGAGGAAAGATTTGCTCAATGACCAGGGAGTCCAGAACAAGGGGTCACAAGCTAAGGATATAGGTAAACCATTTATAACTGAAATGAGGAAAAATATCTTCACCCAGAGATTCCTTATAGAGGTTTGCAAAATTATGAGGGTCATGGATAGGATAAATGGTCAAAGTCTTTTTCCTGGGGTCGCGGGAGTCCAGAACTAGAGGGCATAGGTTTAGGGTGAGAGGGGAAAGATATAAAAGAGACCTGAGGGGCAACTTTTTCACACAGAGGGTGGTACGTGTATGGAATGAGCTGCCAGAGGAAGTGGTGGAGGTTGGTACGATTGCAACATTTAAAAGACATTTGGATGAGGAAACATCAAAGAAGCGCTTCGCAGAAGGCTCCCAAGCACTGATGATGTCGCCTAGCCAGGGGACGAAATGTTTGCAACAAAAACTTCCAGCTCGGCAAACACAACCAGAACATTTGGATGGGTATATGAATAGGAAGAGATTGGAGGGATAGGGGCCAGGTGCTGGGAGGTGGGACTAGATTGGGTTGGGATATCTGGTCGGCATGGCCGGGTTGGACCGAAGGGTCTGTTTCCATGCTGTACATCTCTATGACTCTCTGACTCTCAGTGGAGACTCTATGAAATTCTTGGCCTGGGAAGTGGTTGAGGCCAAAATATTAAATATTTTCAAGAGGAGATAGAGATATTTCTTTGGACTGATTAACAAAAGCATTAAGTTGAATGATCAGACATGATTATATTAAATGACACAGCAAGCTTAAAGGTCAGAATGGCCTACTCCTGCTCCTATTTTCTACGCTTCTACGGTGAACCCTTATAAAATATTAATTTAGCCTTTACTGGAATATTATGTCCAATTCTAGATTTCACACTTTAGGAAGGATCTGAAGGCTTTAGTGTGGGTGCATTAAAGATTTAGACAAATTTTTCCAGGGATTTTGGTTCTTTGCAGAAGCTAGAATTAATTATCGTTCTTAGGGAAAAGACAGCTAAAAGGAAATTAGAAAATCATGAGGGGCCTTGACAAAATAGATCAAGAGAAACTGTCCCTATTTGAAAGATTGCTGAGCACTAGAGGACGAGAGGATTCAAGGTAATTGGCAAAACAAAGATAGCATGAGGAAATTTCCCTTTTGCACAGTGACTAGTTAAAGTCTGGAGTGCAGTGTCTGAAAGGGCGCTGCAGGCAAATTCAATCATAGCTTCAAAAGAGTTTTGGATCAGCACTTGAAGGGAAAGAGGAAATAATTAAGGGTTATAGAGAAAGCTTGGGTGAGTGGTGCCAGCATCACACAAGAGACCGTGACCTCCTTCTGTGCTGTTACAATTCAATGAATCTATGACTCTCTTGTATTCTGTGTAGTATCCCAGGTATAACATTCAGCACTGACATGTATAATACAATTTGCAGATATATTTCATAACTTTTTTTTCAAATGTTTTTAACATGCAAGTTTTCAAATTTATTTAAATTTCTTTCTGAGAAGTAAACAATACTGTTATGCAGTCTGAACAATTACGCTCAATAAATTGGATGATAGCCTAAAGGGTTAGAAGCTAGCTCCCATGTTCTAAGAGCATTTTGTAATGAATTAATTACTTGTTTTGACTTGATCATGATCAACATAAAGTGAGACCCAGTTAAATTGATTCACCCAAATGTCAATAGTTATTTAGGTTTCCTTTTCTGCTTATTTGGATACTCCAGAAAACAGTTTTGATTCTTCAAAATATGCTCCTGCAGGCAGGCTTGGTCAATACAAAGATGCAAATCATTTAAAGCACAAAATCTCAAAAATGCTCTTTGTGACATTAAGCAAACACTGTAGATTTTTTTTAAAACTACAGTCTTAGAGTGCTTCAAGTTTCTTCACCGCATCAAGAGCTCTCCTGTTGCTTTCAAAATAAAGAAGTCAATTATACTTCAGCACCCATGAGATTACATTTCATTGGTCTGGTTGAATCATCTTAGCGTAAATTTGATGGATCTACAGGTCTAATTAACTCCCATTGCAATACATTCTGCTGACACAAAGGACTCAGAAAATCTTTTTTTGATAATATTTATTAAAGGAATGACAGTAGTGCAGGCAAGGTTAGCATTTATTGTTCAACTCCAATGATCCTTGAGGAATAGTGATAAACCAGCTCTTCTGCTGCTAACATTCTTGTGGCATGGGTACAATATTGGGTTATTTAGAAGGGGGTTCCAGGATTTTGACTCAACACAGTATGAAAATGATGATCTTTTTCCAAATCAGCGTGGTGGGTCAATTATAGGCAGTGCTCTTAGATTATAGAAGTTGTAGATTTGCAAGATCCCACCAAAGGAAGATTAGTGAGTTCTTGCACTGCACCTATTAAATGGCACCTATTATTTCCAGTATGTGCTGCTAGTGGAAAGAATTAATAGTTAAAGTGGTGGACAGGATAGCAATTAAGTTGAATGTTTTATTTTGTTTGCAATTAAAGCAAATGGAGAATATTCCATCACACTTGACTTATGCCTTGTAGATGGTGTACAGGCTTTGTTAAGTCTTTGGGTGAATGGCTCACCTCACAATTCCTAGTGTTTGATCTGATCTGTAGTCACAATATTTATAATGCTGATCAACTCTTGTCCTGTTGTCATTTGTGAGGGTTAGGTCATTGATATTCATTGGATTGGTCCTTGCTTATGAGTAAGTATTGTAATGGTTTGCCATTTCCCTCTGCAGGTTGATTACCAGGATTCTCTTCTATTCTTACTGCCAATCTTCAGATATATTCAAAGGATTTACAGGCTGACAATCAACTTGTTTGATGATGGCATAAACATATCTTCTATGAACAAGACCTGGCGTGGTACTTAAATCCAGAGCTTCTGACCCAGAGATAGGAATGCTTATGCTTATGCTGTACCACAAAACTCTTTTTACATTGAATTTACAATTATATTTATGGAGAAAGTGAGGACTGCAGATGCTGGAGATCAGAGCTGAAAATGTGCTGCTGGAAAGGCGCAGCAAGTCAGGCAGCATCCAAGGAACAGGAGAATTGACATTTCGGGCATAAGCCCTTCTTATGCCCGAAACGTCGATTCTCCTCTTCCTTGGATGCTGCCTGACCTGCTGTGCTTTTCCAGCAACACATTTTCAATTATATTTATGGTCAATATGGTCCCCAGAATATTGATGATTGGATTGTCTACGATGAACATGCTGTTAAATATCAAAGACAGAGGTAAGATTTTGTATTGTTGGAGATGGACTTTGCCTTGCAAACTTCAGGTGAGCCTCAGGTGGATAGAGGAACCACTTCAGTGATATCCTCAAGGCCTCACTGGCGAAGTGCAGCATTCCCACAGACACCTGGGAATCACTGGCGAAAGTGGAGAAGGAGCATCAGGTAGGCGTTGAGCACCACGAGACCTGCACTGGGAAAAGTGGAAGCCATGTGAAAACACGGTAAAGAGTGCACAGCCAAATGAATGCCCCACTCATCACTTTACGTGACCACCTTCTGCCCCAAGTGTAACAGAGCCTGCGGTAGCCACATCAGTCTGTACAGCCACTTATGGACTCACCCTGATGGAAGATTATAATCCAAAATGGAGGAAGGGAAAAATTTCTGGCTGTAACAGCTGCGCCTTTATTGAGGTATTTTAGGTGTTGGAGGTGATTTCCTCAAATTCCAGGAGCAGCAATTACTGTTTTATATGCTGTTGCATTGTTTTGGAACTTTGGCAAAAAAAAGGTCAAAACAACAGCAATTTTAAAATGAAGAAGAACAGACAAAGGAAGCACATGGTGAGGTCAGTGCTGGAAAGAGAGAGAAAGAAACTGACACAGCAGTGAACCTGCACAGCTACTGCCTTTGCTGTTTGAATTCATGTATTGCTAGACATCGGAGTGCATCTGGGAAAATTAACAAACAGTGAAATTCACAACTGATCTTAGAGGAACTGTTTGGAGGAAGTTCACAGCACAGAAAGAGATAAGTGTATGGTTTTAAGGGGACCTACAGTAAGTCTGCAGTAGTGAGTAGAGTGGGTTCTTTCTTGAGTGTGTTTTTTGAGATATGTCTCTTGATTAAACTTAAAATATAAGCCATAACTTTAATTTAACATGGGGCAGTGTTTTGCAGAGGAATAAGGTGGTGTTTTGTTTTGGGTCTGTAGATTGTGAAGGAGCAAAAATGGCCTTTAGTAGAGTGATGTGCGCTTCTTGTCAGATGTGGGAGTTTAAAGAGAGTTTAAGGGTTACTGTGGATTATATCTGCAATAAATGCTGTTGGTTGCAAATCTTATCAAGTCGAATTGGTTGGTTGGAGAGACAGTTAGAAGCAATGAGGAATTTGCAACAGCAATAGTATGTGATGGATGGCAGTTATAGGAAGGGGGGCAAGTCTCAGATCCAGTCATACAGATGGGTTAACTCCAGGAAAGGTAAGAGAGGTAGGCAGCTAGTGCAGGAGCCATTTCAAACAAATATGCTTTTTTGGAAAATGTAGGGGGTGATGGATTCTCAGGGGAACGTACCACCAACAGCCATGTTTCTGGTATTGAGACGGGCTCTAATGCAATGAGGGATATGTCGGGTTCCAAGAGATCAATTGTGTTAGGTGATTCTGTAGTCCGAGGTACAGACAGACATTTCTGTAGCCAGCAACAAAAAATCAGAATGGTGTGTTGCTTCCCTGGTGTCAGGATCAAGGATGTCTCAGAGAAGGTGCAGAATGTTCTCAAGGGGAGATTGGCTAGAGCTGCTCGGGAGGATTTAAACTAGTAAGGAGTGAAGGTGGGACCCAGGGAGATAGTGAGGAAAGAGACTGGCTCAGTTGAGAACAGAAGCGAGTCAAACAGTCAGGACAGGCAGGGACAAGGTAGGACTAATAAATTAAACTGCATTTATTTCACTGCAAGGGGCCTAACAGAGAAGGCAAATGAACTCAGGGCATGGTTAGGAACATGGGACTGGGGTATCATAGCAATTAAAGAAACACGGCTCAAGGATGGGCAGCACTGGAAGCTTAATGTTATTAAAACATGAAATAGCTTTGGCCAGGATACAAAAGCTTTAGGAAGGATAGAAAGGGAGGCAAGAAAGGAGGGGGGGGGGGGGTGTTTTTGATAAGGGATAGCATTACAGCTGTGCTGAGGGAGGATATTCCTGGAAATACATCCAGGGAAGTTATTTGGGTGGAACTGAGAAATAAGAAAGGGATGATCACCTTATTGGGATTGTATTATAGACCCCCTAATAGTCAGAGGGAAATTGAGAAACAAACCTGTAAGGAGATCTCAGTGATCTGTAAGAATAATAGGGTGGTTATGGTAGGAGATTTAAACTTTCCGAACATAGACTGGGACTGCCGTAGTGTTAAGGGTTTAGATGGAGAGGAATTTGTTAAGTGTGTACAGACAATCTTCTGATTCAGTATGTGGATGTACTTACTAGAGAAGGTGCAAGACTTGACCTACTCTTGGGAAATAAGGCAGGGCAGGTGACTGAGGTGTCAGTGGGGGAGCACTTTGGGACTAGCGACCATAATTCTATTAGATTTAAAATAGTGATGGAAAAGGATCGACCAGAACTAAAAGCTGGAGTTCTAATTTGGAGAAAGGCCAATTTTGACAGTATTAGGCAAGAACTTTCAAAAGCTGATTGGGGGCAGTTGTTCGCAGCTAAAAGAACGGCTGGAAAATGGGAAGCTTTTAGAAATGAGATAATGAGAATCCAGAGAAAGTATATTCCTGTCAGGGTGAAAGGAAAAACTGGCAGATATAGGGAATGCTGGATGACTAAAGAAATTGAGGGTTTGGTTAAGGAAAGGAAGGAAGCATATGTAAGGTATAGACAGAATAGATCGAGTGAATCCTTAGAAGAGTATAAAAGCAGTAGGAGTATACTTAAGAGGGAAATCAGGAGGGCAAAAAGGGGACATGAAATAGCTTTGGCCAATAGAGTTAAGGAGGATCCAAAGGGTGTTTACAAATACATTAAGGACAGAAGGATAACTAGGGAGAGAATAGGGCCCCTCAAAGGTCAGCAAGACGGCCTTTGTACGGAGCCACAAAAAATGGGGGAGATACTGAACGAGTATTTTGCATCAGTATTTACTGTCGGAAAGGACATGGAAGAAAAAGAAAGTAGCGAAACAGAGGGGGACGCGTTGCAAAATGTCCATATTAGAGAGGAGGAAGTGCAGGATGTCTTGAAATGCACAAAGGTGAATAATCCTCAGGACCTGATCAGGTGTAACCTAGAACACTATGGGAATCTAGAGAAGTGAATGCTGGGCCACTTTCTGAGGTATTTATATCATCAATAGTCACAGATGAGGTGCTGGAAGACTGGAGGTTGGCTAACATGGTGCCACTCTTTAAGAAGGGTGGTAAGGACAAGCCAGGGAACTATAGACCAGTGAGCCTGATGGGCAAGTTGTTGGAGGGAATCCTGAGGGACAGGATGTACATGTATTTGGAAAGGCAAGGACTGATCAGGAATAGTCAACATGGCTTTGTGCGTGGGTAATCATGTCTCTCATGAGTTTTTTGAAGAAGTATCAAAGAAGATTGATGAGGGCAGAGTGGTAGATGTGATCGATATGGACTTCAGTAAGGCGTTTGACAAGGTTCCCCGTGGGAGACTGGTTGGCAAGGTTAGATCTCATGGCATAAAGGATGAACTAGCCATTTGGATACAGAACTGGCTCAAAGCTAGAAGACAGAGGTGGTGGTGGAGGGTTGTTTGTCAGACTGGAGGCCTGTGACCAGTGGGGTTCCACAAGGATCGGAGCTGAGTCCTCTACTTTTTGTCATTTACATAAATGATTTGGATGCGAGCATAAGACATACAGTTAGTAAGTTTGCAGATGACACCAAAATTGGAGGTGTAGTGGACAATGAAGAAGGTTACCTCAGATTACAACAGGATGTTGATCAGATGGGCCAATGGGCTGAGAAGTGGCAGATGGAGTTTAATTCAGATAAAGGTGAGGTGCTGTATTTTGGGAAAGCAAATCTTAGCAGGACTTATACTCTTAATGGTAAGGTCCTAGGGAGTATTGCTGAACAAATAGACCTTGGAGTGCAGGTTCATAGCTCCTTGAAAGTGGAGTCGCAGGTAGATAGGATAGTGAAGAAGGCGTTTGGTATGCTTTCCTTTATTGGTCAAAGTATTGAATACAGGAGTTGGGAGGATATGTTGCGGCCGTACAGGACATTGGTTAGGCCACTGTTGGAATATTGCGTGCAATTCTGGTCTCCTTCCTTTCAGAAAGATGCTGTGAAACTTGAGAGGGTTCAGAAAAGATTTACAAGGATGTTGCCCAGGGTTGGAGGATTTGAACTGTCGGGAGAGGCTGAACAGGCTGGGGCTGTTTTCCCTGGAGCGTCGGATGCTGAGAGGTGACCTTATAGAGGTTTACAAAATTATGAGGGGCATGGATAGGATAAATAGACAAAGTCTTTTCCCTGGGGTCGGGGAGTCCAGAACTAGAGGGCATAAGTTTACTCAACGAGTATTATTTGATAGCATAGACAATGACACTTTCCATATGCTCATGGCTGAGAGTAAACCAATAGGGTGGTAATTGTCATGATTGAATGTGTCTGGATTTTTGTTGATATGACAATTTTTCACATTATTGGGAAGATGGCAGAATTGTAGCCGTGCTGGAGCAAATAGTTCCATAAATACAATCCTTTAATGCCACAGCAGTAATTTTATTTGGGGCTCAATGCATTTTGCACCATAGTTTTATTGTCAAAAAACTAATTATGTGATTTTTCAGATTATCTTCTTTACCCTGTTGGTGATGGATTGAAATGCAATTAAGTAAAAATGTCTCTCCTGGTCTATCATATTCAAGTGACCACTGCCATGTGGTACACACACCAAACTGCCCTCATGGGCAAATATCTGAAGATTTACAAGGGTCATTGTGTTGAAGACTCAAAGAAATAGTGCCAGAAGAGGCACTGAGGTAAGTGCCCACAGTGGAAATTAAAAAACACAGCTGTGGAACTGTGACCTGCCACTGAGAATGAGGAAAAACACAAAGCTCACAATTAAAATTTGTTGTAATAAACTCACAACTAAACCACAATTTAAGAGAAGATTATTGCAACATTTGTCCTACCAGCCCCTCTTCAAATTGCCCGGATATGAGAGAAAGCTGGGAATTCTTCCGTGAATAATAACAGAATTAAGTAATAGCTATGGATTCATGAGCAAACCAGAACAAGTGCAAGTCCCTCCATTTTATCACTGTTGGAAAGAAACTGTTTCAAAATATTTTCTACTTACATCTATCTGAAGATTAGAAAAAAAGCAGAGGGCAGGTATTTTATTAGCTTTGAAAGCAGGTTTTCAGCCTGAAGTGAACATTATGCATGAATGGTACATATTAATTGCTCGGGAACAAAATTGAAATGAAAGCTGCTGATGATACTCAACATTCCAGACAGAATATGGGTGAAGAGGAACTAATTACCTTGTCACAGCACACTACTATTCCAACTATCACGAGGTGGACCTATTGACTTCAATGACTCCTGCTGAGATTGTCAAAAGCACAGAGTCGATTCCTGTTGCTCAGAAGGGAAGGAGAGAGATGAACAGAGTATTAGTCATTGGGAACTCTACAGTTAGGGGGACAGATAGGAGGTTCTGTGGCAATGAGAGAGACTCATGGTTGGAGTGTTGCTTCTTAGTTGCCAGGGTCTATGATGTCTTGGATCGTGTTTTCAGGATCCTTGGGGGAAAGGGCAGCAGTCCCAAGTCATGGTCCACGTAGGTACTAACAGCATAGGCTGGAAAAGGGATCAGGATATTAAGGCAGAACATCAAGGAGCTAGGGTGAATGCTTCGTGCTAGAACAAAGCATGTGCCACGTGCTAGCGAGGCGAGGAATAGAGAGAGAGAGGAGTTGAACACGTAGCGCAAGGGATGATGCAGGAGGGAGGGTTTCATATACTTGGATAATTAGGGCTTATTCTGGGGTAGGTGGGACCGCTATAAACTGGATAGTCTACATCTGAACCAGAGGGGGACCAATATTCTGGGATGGGGTAAATCTGCTCATGCTGGTTGGGAGGGTTTAAACTTATTCAGCAGGGAGATGGGAACAGAAATTGTAGTTCCAGTGTCCAGGAGGTAAAGAGTAATGAGGTCAGAAATGAGATTTCAAGATTGCAAGAGTTCACTGGCAAGCAGGAAGGTGGTTTGAAGTGTGTCTACTTCAATGCCAGGAACATTCGGAATAAGGTAGGTGAACTTGCAGCATGGGTTGGTATCTGAGACTTCAGTATTATGGCCATTTTGGAGATATGGCTAGAGGAGAGACAGGACTGGTTGTTGCAGGTTCAAGGATTTAGATGTTTCAGTAAGAACAAAGAAGGTGGTAAAGGAGGAAGAGGTGTGGCATTGCTAGTCAAGGACAGTATTATGGTGGCAGAAAGGACATTTGAGGATTCATCTACTGAGGTAGTATGGCTTGAGGTTAGAAACAGGAAAGGAAAGGTCACCCTGTTGGGAGTTTCCTATAGGCCTTCAAACAGTTCCACAGATTTGGAGGAAAGGATAGTAAAGATAATTCTGGATAGGAGCGAGAGTGACAGAGTAGTTGTTATGGGGAGTTTAATTTTCCAAATATTGACTGGAAATTCTATAGCTCGAGTACTTTAGATGGGTCAGTTTTTGTCCAATGTATGCAGAATGGTTTCCTGACACAGTATGTAGACAAGCCAATAAGGGGCGAGGCCACATTGGATTTGGTACTGGGTAATGAACCCAGCCAGGTGTTAGATTTGGAGGTAGGTGAGCACTTTGGTGATAGTTAACACAATTCTGTGATGTTTACTTTAGTGATGGAAAAGGATAGGTATACAACCTATAGCAAGAGTATAGCTGGGGGAAATGCAATTATGATGTGATTCAGCAAGACCATAGACTGGGACTGCCATAGTGTTAAGGGTTTAGATGGAGAGGAATTTGTTAAGTATGCACAAGACAATTTTCTGATTCAATATGTGGATGTATCTGCTAGAGAAGATGCAAAACTTGACCTACTCTTGGGAAATAAGGCAGGGCAGGTGACTGAGATGTTAGTGAGGATATCCTTTCCCACAGTAAATACTAATGCAAAATACTCATTTAGTATCTCCCCCATTTTCTGTGGTTCCACACAAAGGCCACCTTGCTCATCTCTGAGGGACCCTATTCTCTCCCTAGTTATCCTTTGTCCTTAATGTATTTGCAAAAACTCTTTGGATTCTCCTTAATTCTATTTGCCAAAGCTATCTCATGTCCCCTTTTTTCCCTCCTGATTTCCCTCTTAAGTATACTTCTTACTTCCTACTTTCTAAGGATTCACTCGATCTATCCTGTCAATACCTTTACATATGCTTCCTTCTTTTTCTTAACCAAATGCCTCAATTTCGTTAGTCAACCAGCATTCACTATACCTACCAGCCTTTCCTTTCACCCTAACAGGAATATACTTTCTCTGGATTCTCATTATCTCATTTCTGAAGGCTTCCCATTTTCCAGCACCAGAATTGCACGCAACATTCCAACAGTGGCCTAACCAATGTCCTGTACAGCTGTAACATGACCTCCCAACTCCTGTACTCAATACTCTGACCAATAAAGGAAAGCATACCAAACGCCTTCTTCACTATCCTATCTACCTATGGCTCCACTTTCAAGGAGCTATGAACCTGCACTCCAAGGTCTCTTTGTTCAGCAACACTCCCTAGGACCTTACCATTAAATGTATAAGTCCTGGTAAGATTTGCTTTCCCAAATTGCAGCACCTAGCATTTATCTGAATTAAACTCCATCTGCCACTTCTCAGCCCAATAGCCCATCTGATCAACATCCTGTTGTAATCTGAGGTAACCTTCTTCGTTGTCCACTACACCTCCAATTTTGGTGTCATCTGCAAACTTACTAATTGTACCGCTTATGCTCGCATTCAATTCATTTATGTAAACAACAAAAAGTAGAGGACCCAGCATCGATCCTTGTGGCACTCCACTGGTCACAGGCCTCCAGTCTGAAAAACAATCCTCCACCACCACCTTTGAGCCAGTTCTGTATCCAAATGACTAGTTCTTCCTTTATTTTGTGATATCTAACCTTGCCAACCAGTCTCTCATTGGGAATCTTGTCGAATGCCTTACTGAAGTCCATATAGATCATATCTAACACTCTGCCCTCATCAATCCTCTTTGTTACTTCTTCAAAAAACTCAATCAAGTTTGTGAGACATGATTTCCCATGCACAAAGCTATGTTGACTCTCCCTAATCAGTCCTTGCCTTTCCAAATACATGTACGTCCTGTCCCTCAGGATTCCCTCCAACAACTTGCCCACCACTGACATCAGGCTCACTGGTCTATAGATCCCTGGCTTGTCCTTACTACCCTTCTTAAAGAGTGGCATCACATTAGCCAACCTCCAGTCTTCCGGCAACTCACCTGTGACTATGGATGATACAAATATCTCAGCAAGAGACCCAGCAATCACCTCTCTAGCTTCCCATAGAGTTCTAAGTTACACCTCATTAGGTTCTGGGGATTTATCCACCTTTACCTGTTTCAAGACATCTAGCACTTCCTCCTCTGTAATGTGGATATTTTCCAAGTTGTGAAACTTGAAAGGGTTCAGAAAAGATTTACAAGGATGTTGCCAGGGTTGGAGGATTTGAGCTATAGGGAGAGGGTGAACAGGCTGGGGCTGTTTTCCCTGGAGCGTTGGAGGCTGAGGGGTGACCTTATAGAGGTTTACAAAATTATGGGGGGGGCATGGATAGGGTAAATAGGCAAAATCTTTTCCCTGGGGTTGGAGAGTCCAGAATTGGAGGGCATAGGTTTAGGGTGAGACGGGAAAGATATAAAAGAGACCTAAGGGGCAAAGTTTTCACACAGAGGTTGGTACGTGTATGGAATGAGCTGCCAGAGGAAATGGTGGAGGCTGGTACAATTGCAACATTTTAGAGGCATTTGGATGTGTATATGAATAGGAAGGGTTTGGAGGGATGTGGGCCGGGGTGCTGGCAGGTGGGACTAGATTGGGTTGGGATATCTGGTCGGCATGGACGGGTTGGACCAAAGGGTCTGTTTCCATGCTGTACATCTCTATGACTCTATGATTCTATTTAGGATGCATGGGATGGGGAAGGAAACAGAAGGGTATGGACACAGTTGAAATGTGGAGCTTATTCAAGGAACAGCTACAGCGTGTCATTGATAAGAATGTACCTGACAGGCAGGGAGGAAACCGTGGTTTACTAAAGAAGTTGAATCTCTTGTCAAGAGGAAGAAGAAGGCTTATGTTAGAATGAGATATAAAGGCTCAGTTAGGGTGCTTGAGAGTTACAAATTAGTCAGGAAAGACCTAAAGAGAGAGCTAAGAAGTACCAGGAGGGGACATGAGAATTCACTGGCAGATATGATCAAGGAAAATCCTAAAGCTTTCTATAGGTATATCAGGAATAAAAGAATGACTAGAGAAAGATTGAAGCCAATCAAGCATAGTAGTGGGAAGTTGTGGTGGAGTCAGAGGAGATAGGGAAATTGCTTAAATCTATATTTTTCATCAGTATTCACACTGGAAAAAGACAATATTGTCGAGGAGAAGATTGAGATATAGGCTACTACTAGACTAGATGGGATTGTAATTCTCAAGGAGGAGGTGTTAGCAATTCTGAAAAGTGTGAAAATAAATAAATCTCCAGGGCCAGATGGGATTTATCCTAGGAATCTCTGGGAAGCCAGGGAGGAGAATGCAGAGCCTTTGGCTTTGATCTTTGTGTCATCATTGGCTACAGGAATAGTGCCAGAACACTGGAGGATTTCAACTGTTGTCCCCTTGTATAAGAAGGTGAGTAGAGACAATCTGGTAATTATAAATCAGTGAGCTTTACTTTGGTTGTGGACAAAGTGTTGGAAAAGGTTACATGAGATATAATTTATAATCATCCAGAGAGGAATAAGTTGATTAGGGATAGTCAACACATTTTTGTGAAGGGTAGGTCATGCCTCACAAAACTTATTGAGTTCTTTGAGAAGGTGACCAAACAGGTGGATGAGGGTAAAGCAGTTGATGTGGTGTATATGGATGTCAGTAAGGTATTTGATAAGGTTCCCCACGGTAGGCCATTGCACAAAATATGAAGGTGATTTGGCTATTTGTATCAGAAATTGGTTATCTGAAAGAAGACAGAAGGTGATGGTTGATCGGAAATATTCATCCTGGAGTTCAACTACTAGTGGTGTACCAAAGGGATCTGTTTTGGAGCCACTGCTGTTTGTCATTTTTAGAAATGACATGAATGAGTGTGTAGAAGGATGGGTTAGAAAATTTGCGGATGACACTAAGATCGGTGGAGTTGTGAACAGTATAGAAGGATGTTGCGGGTTACTGAGGGACATAGATAAGCTGCAGAGCTGAACTGAGAGGTGGAAAATGGAGTTTAATGTGGAAAACTATGAGGTGACTTACTTTGGAAGGAGTAACAGGAATGCAGAGTACTGGGCTAATGGTAAGATTCTTGGTAGTGTAGATGAGTAGAGAGATCTCAGTGTCCATGTACATAGATCCCTGAAAGTTGCCACCCAGGTTGATAAGGTTGTTAAGAATGCATACAGCATGTTAGCTTTTATTAGTAGAGGGATTGAGTTTCAGAGCCACGAGGTCATGCTGCAGCTATGCAAAACTGTGGTGTGGTCACACTTGGAGTATTACATACAGTTCTGGTTACAGCATTATAGGAAGGATGTGGAAGCTTTGGAAAGGGTTCAGAGGAGATTTACTCGGATGTTGCCTGGTATGGAGGGAAAGTCTTATGAAGAAAGACTGAGGGACTTGAGGTTGTTTTCGTTAGAGAGAAGAAGTTCAGAGGTGACTTAATTGAGACATATAAGATAATCAGAGGTTTAGTTAGGGTGGACAGTGAGAGCCTTTTTCCTCAGATGGCAATGGCTAGCACAAGGGGACATAGCTTCAAATTGAGGGGTGATAGATATAGGACAGCTGTCAGAGGTAGTTTCTTTACTCAGAGAGCATTAAGGGTGTGGAACATATTGCCTGCAACAGTAATAGATTCGCCAACCTTCAGGGCATTTAAATGATCAATGAATAAACATATGGATGAAAATGGAATTGAGTAGGATAGATAGGCTTCAGATTGGTTCCACAGGTCGGCACAACATTGAAGGCAGAAGCGTCTGTATTGTGTTGTTATGGTCTATGTATTCTATGTTCACACTTCAGTCATTATGGCATTCCCAACATTATTATGAATGAAAATTACCCTCAGTTAATGAGTGAAAAGTTCAGTCGCTTTATGACACATTGAGAATGTCAACATTGCATATCATCTCCACACTATCCCAAGTGAAATGGAAAGGCTGCAGTAGCAGTAAAAATTGCCAAAGGAATCATAAAGCTGTTGAGCCAATCACGCACAAATTTAAACATGGCAATTCTCGAGTGGTCACACACAGCCAGTGAAGACGGCAAATAAATCAGTGCAAAGACACATTTTACGCTGCACCTAAACCACTCTTCCAATATCAAAAATACTATTGAAGCCAGATGTAGTAACTTATATGAATTAAACAATCAAGGTGAAACAGCAGAAAGTGAAATTTAATTTTGTCAAGACTGCTAAACCATTGTAGTGTTGAGTATTAGTGAACCAGTCATGATACAAACATTCAACAATACCAGGGAGAATCAGCCCAAGTGGCAAGCTGGAACCTTTGGGAAGCAGTTCTACCTTGATCATATGCACTGAGAATGAACCACCAGATCCACTGTCACAGCTGCAGGCACATACATCCAATTGCAGAAGCTGTTCTTCAACTGCAAGCAGCTGATCAGGAAGAGGTGAAGACACCACTTGCACTGAACACGCATCAACCATCAAACCAGAGGTTTACAGCAACACAATAAAGAAAAATAGAACAAGACATCTACTCCAGCGACACCAAGCAGCATAAAAAAAACATTCTGTGGCAAAGTAAGATTATACAGATGAAAAGTCAATGACAACAATATACACACTTTATACTAAGAGATCAGCATGATTAATATGTACACAGAAACTAGTGGAAATAATAAACTCATAGGCATCAGGACAATAACTGGATGCAACTAGTACTACAGTAACTAAAAATGTAAGTGATAATGCATGCCAATTTTGTTTTCATTTATTTGTATTAAAAGGGAGCTATTCAGATTGAAAGACTTACATATAAATGTTTGTCCTAGTCTGCCATTGTCATGTGATCTCTGCCAAAGATTCTATATATTCAACACACTGCTGTGAGGTACACTTGATACAACTATAAGTAGCAAATGCTTTGAAGGAAGGTGTGGTGGGCAATGTGCAACAAAAATAATACACGTATTTAAAGAGCCTTATCGAAAAGGTCACCACGTCTATCATCAGTCAACACAATGGCTAGAAAAATGGTACTGCTATGTCATGATTGTTATGAAGATTATCTGTGTTGGCCTTCCTTAGCAATCATTGTTTTACATTCTGATGGTATAGCAGAGAACCAAAGATGCCTCAACCTACATTTTTGGACTAATTGTCTCACTGTATGTTGAAACATCCCAAATGTGCTTACAAAACACCCAGTGTTTATGATACAATGAGGTAATACATGTTGGTGTATAGGTGAGATTTTAGAGCCAGTTGTCTTTGCGAACTTTAAGTGAAAAAACAAAACATTCTATGGAATGTGATAGAATTTCTAAGTTAAGAAAGAAAATTGGAGATTATAGTAAGAATTCCAAGAGCAGTTGACCCAAGAATCTATGACTCTTTTGGCATAAGTACACCATGACTGCATTGATACAAAAATCTCTTCACAAAGAGGGCAACACCAACACCTGTAATATATTTTTGGGGAGGGATTTGCTGAACTTTCCCCAAGCTGAATAATCTGATCTCTCACCAGACTACTTTGTATGTAATCTTGACCAGTATCAGACGTGACCAGTTCTTTCTCTTCCTGTTAACTTGTGCAGTGAACCCCCATCCTAATCTTGGTAGGCTCATCAGGTTAATGGCAAGAATTCCAGGTAGGTGTATTGCAACAATTGTGTAAGGATGTGCTCTATTAGTGTGCTCATTTATTTCTTATTGAATAATAATTCCTAAATATGATAAGATCAGATGATTTGTAATTGTTCATATTAGACATCATAATTAGCCTACTACTACTGAGCCAGTTACCTCCAGCTGCTTTGTCATAGTTTCAACTGATCCTACTTTCATGATGATAATTAAGTAATTGGCTAATGCATTTATGATATACGTGTCCAAAGTATTAATTTATAATATCATTGATAGGGCATATGCAGATATATTTTGTAACTTCTTGGAAAGAATGTTTTAAAAAGCAAATTATATTGACTATAGCAGTGTCAATGGTGCATTTGCCAGGGAAAAACTGTCTGGATAGTCCAATTTGTCATTGAGGGAAACGGGTGTTAGATTTAAACACCAATAGACAGAGAAATCATTTGCTCCCTGCAATAGCTTTTACCACTCTGACTATTCTTTTCTCTGGAACTCTTCTCATCCAAGTAGGAGGACTCATCAGTGCAAACGGCGTGTTCCTGAAAGAAATTCCAAATCTTCACCACCATCTCCAGAATAGTGACATCAGCCAGTCAAAATTGATCCAGGATTATCCAAGGATAATAGCTTGTGTTCAAAATTAATTCAACATTTAGACAATCTGTGAGCATGTCTTTCCAGAATTAACCTGCTACTTAGCTAACCTGCTACTTTTAAGATAACATTCTGCAGAGATGTTGCATTTTGTTTCCAAAGACCTGGAGGCTGTGCCTGTGTGCCCATGTGCAAGAAAGAGCGACATTTATACAGTATAAATCCTTTGTTGGTCATCTTTGCATCAGTGCCTGAGTATACTTTGTTTGCCGTACACTTGTTTTTCAGTTGTTACTAAAGCATTCTATCTGACTCGTTTCTGATACTATTTCTAAGCTATGTACAGCCAATATTTGTAAACACCTTTTTTAAAAATTCAACCTTTGTTAGAACTATTGAAGAAGTGAGACAAGGAACGGAATCTGTTCTAATTGGGATGTAAAATATTGAATAGAATTATCCTAAAATTTAGCAAAGTGAGTATCATAGAGAGTGTTTTTCTATGCATTCTAGCAGGGTTTCATAAGCAATTGTCCAGTATTCACCTCAACTTATTTTTAACTGACAATGTTCCTCCTATTTCTCAGTGGCTCATTCAAAAAGCAAAATTTCTGTTTGGGGCAACATGTATAAGAATATTAGTTAAAACTCACTCAAGACCAACTCTCCCTCTACATTACTTACAAATTGTATGTGCAATCAGTTACAGTCTCATTGGCACTGCATAATCAAATTTGTATTTTCCAAATAGTGACAGGAGTTTCCTAAATATAGCAGTAGAAAAAAAAGCTTATAATCTCACACAATTATTTGGATAAGACATCAAATCTTCTTACTTTTTCAGTATAATTATGTCGCCCAAAACAACACTCAACAATGCAGTTTATGATCTTCTGTGCTCTGTGAGGGTTAGGCTGTTATTACATCCATCTCCCATGAATGTATGGTGTATCACTTCCACTATTTTCCTATTGTCTGCTCATCCCTACAAGGAGAGAAGCCTTGCATTTATGCAGGAGAATCATGGCCACTCATATATTGTTGTGGCACTTCCATGATACAGTAAAGAAGTAAGATTCATTCTCAAGGGGCTGTGCTGCTTTTTCATTTAAATATTTTCTTTATTGCAATGGCTGTGGCTGTGACCAATTATTTTAAGAAAGAACTGCAAGAGCTGGCATTCAATCAAGATTTAGCTAGTATATATCTTGGACTGCATGCTTTGATGGTAAATTCCCACTATGGCAGCTACCATGAAGCTGCCATCCCAAGACAGTCTTTGGCCCACCACAATGAAACTGGCTGCTTAACAATGAGTGATACCCTCTGTACACGTGTCTTTTAACTCCTACAACCACGCAGTTATCCGAGGATAATATGCCTTCAACAAGAACCAAACAGCTGTATCTGTTCTTCACATTTTACATTTTCTTTGAAATTCTGCTTGCCAAAAATGAATGAGCATTATATTTCCTTCACAAAATGTGAAACTTGGTACCATGGTAACCACAAGTCTTCCAGTGGTTGAAAACAAACAACAATATTATTTTGAAAAAAACATTTTGTACATTTTATATTAACCTTAATTGTTATTGGAACAAGTGGTAAATTGAGAGAACTCAAGATTAATACTTTCTTCTGTATCTGATTGCTTAAAAACTGAACCTTCCAATAGCTTATATATATGAAGGGACAATTAAATTAAAGCCGTAATATGATGATTCGATTGGGATACACCATCTAGAATTAGTTCAATGCCATTGGATTGAGTATTTCTGTTTAAACAAATTCACTTAAAAGAATTGTCACAGCCACTGGCTACCTGTATATTGTGCAGTAGAGAAAAGATATATTATTATTTTTTACTACTTTGAGAAGGCCTCAAGGACATAAAATACAATCTACTATCACACTTTATTTCCCAGACTGCATTGTCAACAACCATGTCTGCAGCATAGTTTTCACACTTGCAGGTTTAAGATTAATAATTAATAATGATAGAGTGCAATGCAGAGCAAATTTCTCTTGACTATCCCTAACTCGCTTCACAAGTGGATAAGTTACATTCGAATGGGATCATGACTTGAATTCTTGATTTTTTCATTATCTCTAACCAACCATAAAAGAAGTCAACTATTTTGTATTGAAACATCTGATTTTTTTTTATAGTCAGATTTATCTGCAAAGGGAGGTTGAGTGAAAAAAAACTGTTGCATTATTATACTGAAAAAGTAAGAAGATTTGATGTCTTATCCAATTAATTGTGTGAGATTATAAGCTTTTTTTCTACTGCTATATTTAGGAAACTCCTGTCACAATTTGGAAAATACAAATTTGATTATGCAGTGCCAATGAGACTGTAACTGATTGCACATACAATTTGTAAGTAATGTAGAGGGAGAGTTGGTCTTGAGTGAGTTTTAACTAATATTCTTATACATGTTGCCCCAAACAGAAATTTTGCTTCTTGAATGAGCCACTGAGAAATAGGAGGAACGTTGTCAGTTAAAAATAAGTTAGCACTGAGAGAACCATTACAAAATATGGACAAAAATATGTTTTGTGTGTGTTGAGTCTAAATTAGATAGCATTCAAAATCTGGGACAGGGTTTGTAAATATGATGAACCCACACCCTTTGAAAATAATTGTGGTAGGATGCCATCTTGGTGCTGGTTGCTTATTTACACATTTCCTTGAAAGTGGGTGATCTGGGTGCTGTAAAAAGTTTAATAACCTCACCCAATAGGTCAAGATCCATCAGAATCATGGATTTCAAATGCCGCATTCTACCAACTTTACCACTAATGTCAGCTATTGCTTCTAAGAATATAAGAAATAGGAGCAGGAGTAGACCATTTGGCCTCTTTAGCCAGCTCCATCAGTTAATAAGATCATGTGATCTTAACTCGACATCAACTCAAGGCTTGTGGCAGAACAGGTGGGGTGCATCTACATGTTTTAGCTCCCATAGAGGAGATGATGCTGGATTCGATTGGCCATTTGGAAGGCAGGGTTGGAGACACTGAGATATCATGACTTTTCATCCTGAATCCTTCTGCTTATAACTAGCTTCCTCCACATCCCACAATATCATCTGATTTAAAAGTCATCGAGTCATACAGCATGGAAGCAGACCCTTCATTCCAACTAGTACACGCCAATCATGTTCACACAGCTCTTAATTTCATCATGATCTTCATCATGATCCATATGCTTATTTTCTCTTTAGGAGGACATGCAACTTGGCCAAATAGTAAATGAACAGCAAGAAGAAATATCATGAGCAGAATTTTACAGAGGTCTCAGGTATGTGGACCCTAGTGACATATTTGGCACCTTCTGTCATTTTTTATGTTTTTGATGAGTGACATAGTGAGTTTCTTGCTTGGTAGCAGTGAGTTGCCAATTAAAGGGAATTATTTCTTGTTACTGCCTTGTAAACACCACAACTTCATATCTTCCCAAATGTACCACATAACCTAGACACTGATAAATTCTGACATGGAAGTCAGAGTGATTATCTGGTGAATTCAGCTCACCACTTGCACAATAGAACCTCCATATTGGATACCAAGCACCAACATCTCAGGGCATTCCCCACAGACACCAGTCAAAAGTGTTCATTTCCATGGGCATTGGCATCCAACATGTGCTAGCCTCTTAGAACCCTCATGACACATCTCTTGTAGGACGTTGAAATGAACAAAGATAGAAATTGCTGGAGGAGAGTGAAAAAGTGTTCCTGGACTCAAAATGTTAGTTCTGTTTCCTCTTCACAGGTATTGCCAGACCTGCTGGGGTTTTCCAGCATTTTCTGTTTTTGTTTGCTTCAGATCGCCAACATCTGCAGTACTTTGTTTATCTGACAAAACATTTCTGCACTTCAATGCTGCACCTTGGACTGTATTGGCAATTATCATTGCAATGCTGCACCAAGGACACTGTGTTTAGGAATATGCAAGCTATCCATGGAATGGATCAGGATGCATCTCCATGCTCTTCACTTACTTCACTTACTTCACTCACTCGAATCCTACCTGAATGCTCACAGCATCCCTGCCTTGTCTTGTCTTTGTGTGCTTGCCCCCTCAGCCGGAACTACCAGGTTCATAATATTTCTGCTTTGTCATGCAGTTTAGTGCAGACACAAAGGAGGGGCATTTGTTATGCTTGTTAGTAGGCCTTAGTCATGTCAAGGGTGTGGGGGGGTGGGAGATGTGGGGGTGATGGCCTTCCCCAGACCTTGGGATTTGGCATGATCAGGATCATAATGCTGTCCACATAGGGAGTGAGGACCTGAATGCTGGGCAGCCCACTTCCTGTCATCAGCCTTTCTGCCCTTTCTGATCCTCCCAAAAATTAGTTGAGACAGGTTTTAAGGGAGATAAGAGTGAGTGGTATGGCTGTTCCTTTCTATTCTAGTGGGGAGGTGTCCCAAATGAGGAGGCAACAGTGACAGCATGCAGGATGTTGTGATGTCAGGTGTTGGTGTGGGTGACAGTGAGTAAGGGGAGATGTTGCAGGCAATAGTGAGAGTAGTCGAGCATAAGTCTTGGCAGGAGGTGGGTACACTAGCACTAATAAATAAATCTGAGGTATCAGAGAAATTATGATGACATTTACATTGGAGTAGTGGAAAGGACATTGACCTATGTGGACATATAGGACTGGGCATTCCACAAGACTGCAGAAACTGCTTTAATCTGAGTGGCAACCTTGGACTAGGGTGGCATGGCCTGGTGTCATGGCCTTCACTGCTGGTCCTGAGGTGAGAGGTAGTCCTGGCCTCATTATAGATGATGAAAGAGCAGAATTCAAGAAATGAAGTGAGAGTGACAGCCTGTAACATTAAGGCTGTATTTGAGTGAGTGTGATATCAAGGAACCAAGAAAGACAAGGGCAGCAGACACTAGGAACTTCACTACCTGTAAGTTCCCCTCCAAGCCATGCACCATCCTGACTTGGAAATATATCACTGCTCTTTACTGTTGTTGGTTTAAGATACTGGAATTCCCTCCCAAATGGCATTATGGGTCATCCTACAGCACAGGGTTGCAATGGTTCAAGAAGGTAGTTCCTCCTCAAGGGCAGCTAGGAATGGACAATAAGTACTAGCCCAGCCAATGAAGCCCATGTCGCACCAGTGAATGAAAAAAAGTAACCAATACAGAGGAAGCCTGCAAACATTGCAAAACCTTTCAAAAAATGAGAGGTGTAGTGGACAGCAAAGAAGGTT
Source organism: Chiloscyllium plagiosum (assembly GCF_037043375.1). Taxonomy (NCBI): domain Eukaryota; kingdom Metazoa; phylum Chordata; class Chondrichthyes; order Orectolobiformes; family Hemiscylliidae; genus Chiloscyllium; species Chiloscyllium plagiosum. The sequence continues at coordinate 60,748,285 of NW_028270145.1, forward strand.
ACCACAGTGAACAACAGGACCTTAATCAGATGGGCCAATGGACTGAAGAGTGGCAGATGGAGTTTAATTTAGATAAATATGAGGTGCTGCATTTTGGAAAGGTAAATCAGGGCAGACTGATTCATTAAATGGCAAGGTCCTGGGGAGTGTTGCTGCACAAACAGACCTTGGAGTGCAGGTTCATAGTTCCTTGAAAGTGGAGTCCCAGGTAAACAGGATAGTGAAGAAGGCATTTAGTATGCTTTTCTTTATTGGTCAGAGCATTGAGTATAAGATTTGGGAGGTCATGTTGTGGCTATACAGGACATTTTCTTTTGGAATACTGCATTCAATTCTGGTCTCCCTGCTACAGGAAGGATATTGTGAAACTTGAAAGGTTTCAGAAAAGATTTACAAGGATGTTGCCAGGTTTGGAGGGTTTGACCTATGGGGAGAGCTGAATAGGTTGGGGCTATTTTATCTGGAGTGTCAGAGGTTGAGGGGTGACCTTTTTGAGGTTTACAAAATCATGTGGAGCATTGATAGGGTAAATAGACAATGTCTTTACATCAGAGTTGAGGAGTCCAGAATTAGAGGGTTTAGGTGAGAGGGGAAAGGAACTGAATGGGCAACTTCTTCACACAGAGACCGCTGCATGTATGGAATGATCTGCCAGAGGAAGTGGTGGAAGCTAGTACAAGTACAACATTTAAAAGTTATCTGGATGGGTATATGATTAGGAAGGGTTTAGAGGGATATGGGCCAATTGTTGGCAAATGGGACTAGATTTATTTAGGATATCTGGTCAGAATGGATAAGTTGGATAGAAGGGTCTGTTTCCATGCTGTTCAGCTCTATGATTCTATGACACTATTTAACATGCTTGCTTCTCTTCGATGAACAATACTTAAATAAAGTCAGTTCTGTTTGAATAAAGGGCTTCAGTGACCTCCCTATTGCAAAGATAAATTACAAATTGTGAGATGTTGCTAATATTTCCATTCCTGACTGGAAGAAGCCAGAAGTACCAGAGGTCATCACCATGATCACCTTCACCACAAATGGTGAATCTTTCCTTGCTTACCCTGCTCTGAGTATGGAGTTATCTCTGCTTGGTGCCAGAAATGTGCACATGTACCATAAGATGTTTTGAACCTCTTATGTTACTTGTAGTGCTCAAAATTAGAGATAGCCATGTGTAATTTCTCACCCAACACAAGACCATGGAATCAGTACTCACTCCTCTCTTCTACTACACAAGAATTATGCAGCCATCATATTCTCCATCTTCTCACTCACTGGAACTGAAATAAAGTGTTTGTGTCATTGCTAGCCCAGAGTTCAATACTAGACCAGAACTCTCCAATAAGAAATCATTTGTGAATTATTCAAGTCACCAAAGATTGTGCTTTACATTTAGCTACTGATAGCAACTTCTTTTTTCTTATTGACCTAAAACAGGAGTTAACATGAGGTAAATGAAATACAGATTCTTCCTTGTTAATTCAGCATATGTTCTTAGCATGCTACAGTTTGGAAAATGAATGCACACTTGTATAGAATGTTGTTTGTGTAGTTTTCCAGGTTGTAGCAATATGCTAATATACTGGAATAATTTAGACAGAAAGGAGCAATGGATATGATCAGTGTGATGGAGAAAAGATAGGCAGGTGGGCAGAGGGAGTGGGGTTGCCTTATTAGTAAGAAATGAAATTAAATCAATAGTAAGAAACAAAGTAGGGTCAGGTGGTGTAGAATCTGTGTGGGTAGAATTGAGGAGCTGCAAAGGTTAAAAAAAGCCATAGTTGGAATTATGTACAGGAGCGAGGGCACAGGATACAGCAGGAGATGGAAAAGATGTGTAGGAAAGGGAATCATAGAGAATCTCAGTATGCAGGGGGACTGGGAAAATCAGATCGTGGATTGCAAGACAAAGAATTTGTGGAATGACTACGGGATGGCTCTTTGGAGCAGCTAATGCTGTAGCCTACTAGATAACGTGTAATACTGGATTTAGTATTAGTAGTATTTAGTAATGAGGTAGACGTAATAAGGGGGCATTAGGTGAAAGAATCCTTAGAAGGCAGTGATCGTAATATGATTGAATTTACTCTGCAATTTGAGAGGGAGAAGATAGAATTTGAGATAATAACATTACAGCTAAATAAAGACAATTACAGATGCATGAGGGAGGAGCTGGGTAGAATTGACTGGGACAGGAGCCTAGAAGGAAAGACAGTGGAACAGAAATGGCAAGAGATTCTGGGAATAATTCAGGAGACACAGCAGCAGTTTATCCCAAGGAAAAAGAAGCATGGTACAGGGAGGATGAGGCAACCCTGGCTAACGAGGGAAGTCAGGGATAACATAAAAGCAAAAGAGAAAGCTTGTAATGTGGTGAATGGCAGTGGGAAACCAGAGGATTAGGAGCTGACAAAGACCATCAGAGGGCAACAAAAAAAAGAAATAAGGGAGATAATTAAATCTGAGGGTAAGCTAGCCAGTAATATAAAGGAAGACTGTAAGAGTTTCTTTAGATATATAAAGGGCAAAAGAGAGGCAAAAGCAGACATTGGGCCATTGGACAATGGTGCAGGACAGTTAGTAGTGGGGAAAAAGGAAATGGCTGACGAACTGAATAATTACTTTGCGGCAGTCTTCACAGTGGAAGGCATGAATAATATCCTAAAATTTCATGAGATTGAGGGGGGACAGCTGAGTATGGTGGCCATCATCAAAGAGAAGATGCAAGAAAAACTGAATAGCCTGAAGGTTGGTAAATAACCTGGACCAAATGGACTACACCCCATAGTTCTAAGGGAGGTAGCTAAAGCAATAGTGGATGTATTAGTGGTGATCTTTCAGGAATCGCTGGAATCAGGGAGGGTCCTAAAGGACAGAAAAATTGCTAATGTAACACCCCTGTTTAAAAAGGGAGCAAGGGAAAAGATTACAGACCAATTAGCCTTACCTTGGTCATGGGTAAGTTCCTGAAATCCTTTGTGAAGAATGAGATTTCTGAATACATTAAAGTGTATGATAAAATAGGGTAACATCAGCGTGGTTTCATCAAGGGAAGGTCATGCCTGACAAATCTTCTAGAATTCTTTGAGGAAGTAACAAGCAGATTAGACCAAGGAGAACCAATGGATGTTACCTACCTGGATTTCAAGAAGGCCTTTGACAAGGTGCTGCACAGGAGGCCACTGAGTAAGATAATGCCCCATGGTGTTAGAGACAAGGTGCTAGCATAGATAGAAGTTTGGCTATCTGGCAGAAAACCGAGAGTGGGGATAAAAGAGTTCTTCTCAAGATGGCTGCTGGTGACAAATGGTGTTCCGCAAGGCTCAGTGTTGGGATCATATCTTTTCACTTTATGCATTAATGATCTAGATGAATGAACTGAGGGCATTCTGGCTAAGTTTGCAGATGATACAAGATAAGTAGAGGGACAGGTAGCATTGGTGAGATGTGGAGGCTGCAGAAGGATTTGGACAGGTTAGTAGAGTGGGCAACGAAGTGCCAGATGCAGTACAACATTGGAATGTGTGAGGTGATGCACTTTGATAGGAAGAATAGAGGAATGGACTAATTTCTAAATGGGGAGAAAATTCAGAGGTCTAACGTGCAAAGAGACTTGAGAGTTCTAGGCCAGGATTCTCACAAGGTAAACTTGCCGGTTGAGTCAGTAGTTAGGAAGGCAAAGGCAATGATGACATTTATTTTGAGAGGACTTTAATATAAAAACAGGGATATATCTCTGAGGCTCCAATGAGACTCTGGTCAGACCACATTTGGAGCATTGTGTACAGTTTTAGACCCCATATCTCAGGAAGGATGTATTGGCCTTGGAACATGTTCAGAGGAGTTTCACGAGAATGGTTCTAGGAACGAAAAGCTTAACATATGACACATGTTTGAGGACTCTGGGTCCATACTCGATGGAGTTTAGAAGGATGAGGGGATCTAATTGAAATATATAGAATACTGAATGGCTTGAACAAAGTGGATGTAGGGAAGATGTTTCCCATTGGTAAGAGAGACGAAGGCCCAAGTGTACAGTTCTAGAGTAAAGGGAAGACCTTTTCGAACAGATATAAGGAGAAACTTCTTCAGCCAGAGTGGTGAATCTATGGAATTCATTGCCACAGAAGGCTGTGGAGGCCAGGTCATTGAGTACATTTAAGACTGAGATAGATACATTCTTGAGTATCATGGGGATCAAGGGTTACAGGAGAAAGCTGGCGAGTGGGTTTGAGAAACTTATCAGCCATAATTGAATGATGGAGCAGACTTGATGGGCTGAATGGCCTAATTTATGCTCTTGCATCTTATGATCTTATGTCTTTATTGCAGTTGTAATAGGTAAAGGTCAAGTTCGAGAAAGTGGGAATTCATTGCAAAAGGGGACAAGGATGCTTTAATTAAGATTTACTGCAATAAGTAAACTCTCCAGAGCTAGGGGTGAGTGGCAGCGAATAAAAGGTCAAGAAGCTGACCTGCAGAGAGGCCTGTGTGATGTGAGAGCAGTGAATGAAGCAGTTGGGTGAGTAGGATTGGTGAATATTTCTAGATTTTAAAGTAAAAGTAGTCTACAAATTTTATTTGGTTCATTGGTTTTCTTCTGTCTTTTCTTGAAATAATAGCTAGTTAATTATAAGATTGATAATATGAGAGACTGATAGGATATAACATGTTAAGATGTCAAAGGAATATCAAACAAACTAGACAGCGATGGTTTGTGAGCACAAAGATAAAGAGGCGCTGACAGCCCCATGTTCAGCATCAAGCTACTCCCTGTGGATTGTATGTTAAATTGTAGACACATTTTGTTTTTTCCTTTGAAGGATACTTGAGGACAAGGATTGAAAAGTCAATTTTAACTCGACTATGGTGGACTAGTGGGATTGAACACCCTTGTGCACAAACCTAGGATTAAGTGTTATCATGCTATGAAGGTCAGTCAAAGAACCATCCTCTTGTAAAACCTGTGCTGCAGATAAAGATTTCTGAATTCTGCAAACCAGTTTAAAAATGAAATAAGGACAAGGGAACCTCAGTCAGCCTACAAAACCAAGCATCTCAAAATATGACTGTTCAGCTACAAACATCAACACGGGGTGGCACGGTGGCACAGTGGTTAGCACTGCTGCCTCACGGCACCAGAGACCCGGGTTCAATTCCCGCCTCAGGCAACTGACTGTGTGGAGTTTGCACATTCTCCCCGTGTCTGCGTGGGTTTCCTCCAGGTGCTCCGGTTTCCTCCCACAGACCAAAAATGTGCAGGTTAGGTGAATTGGTCATGCTAAATTGCCCGTAGTGTTAGGTGAAGGGATAAATGTAGGGGAATGGGTCTGGGTGGGTTGCGTGTCGGTGTGGACTTGTTGGGCCCAAGGGCCTGTTTCCACACTGTAAGTAATCTAATTGTAACAAAATCTAATCTAATTGTAACTACTAGTGACTCCCCACTGCAAAGGCCTTGACATTAAACTACTCAATCTTTATGAAGAATTCATTCAAACTTTTATTGTTTGAGCATACCATTTATTTATAATCTGTATGTGTGTTTAATAAGCATCTGAGGAGCAGGAAAATCGACGTTTCAGGCAAATAGAGGCTGATGAAGGAATTTTGCCCAAAATGTCAATTTTCCTGTTCCTCGGATGCTGCCTGACCTGCTGTGCTTTTCCAGCACCACTCTAATCTAGACTCTGGTTTCCAACATCTGCAGTCCTTGTTTTTACCTGTCTGGTTGTGACACTCAACAGCTGAGAATTATTTTAACTTAAGTATTGTTCTACATTCCTCTGGGTGTCAGAGAAATAATTTGGACACTCAGTATCCTAATACTGAATGCAAACCACAAATAAACAGGAAATATGTGTTCAACTAAGTAACAACAAGAGATTTTATTGTGTGTGGATTAAATTCTATCTAATTGTCAAGTTACCACAAATGTTTTTCCTCAAAATTCAATATTTGTAAGTAAAGTTTAAACAAATCGTTAAGGATTGGGAAGAACATTAATGATATTATAATTCAATTTTGGTGTCTAATAACAATGTTTTTTGATGATAAGGCATTTCCTTTTCTTTTCTTTACCTTAATTTTTTTTAATTGTCCTAGTTAAAAACCTTCATCAATGGTATGGCAAAACTGACACAAAGGAACCATTAGTATTGTGCCTTTAGTTTTCAATTTCTGAGGGATTCTGTTTTGTGTTGCTCCTCCTCTGCAGCAGTACATTGGGTACTGAGCTGAGTGGAAGACAATTAGAATGAGACCCCCTTTGCTCGCATTAAATTTTGCCCTGTTTACCTTTAATATTTCTTGTGCAGTACCTATATTCTGCCTTTACATCTATTTCTGCAACTAATCTTCTGCTGATGGTGTTCCTTCATTTTTTTTCTTTGAAGGCTCCATTCTCTAGTTGTTTATTAATGCATGAGACTTGGATTTATTTTACATATGCAGTTAGGGCAGTGGTGAGAAAGAGCTTTACTTGATATCCAACTGTGTTGCACCTGACCTGGATGATAAACATTTCATGCTCCGACAGTTACATCTCCTGCCTTGATCAGCACCAAAATAAAGAATCACTCTGGATGGGTGAACCTACAATGAACGTGTTATGAATATGCTTTCCATTCTGCCTATTCATTATGTTCTGCAAATCAAGAAGACACACCACCAGTGTTACCAACATTACCCAGATTAATTGTCTGATTGGCACATTTTGCAGGAATATCTCTACCAGATATCTGAATTATTCATTGTTGCAATAGCACTTTCCTTTTACACTTTAAAATCATTTACTTGAAATTGTTTCTCAAGAAACACAAGTTGGACAGGGAAACTGACTTTAATTCCAATGTTTGCCAAAATTCAAACAGCTGATTGGGAGCATGCCACATGACAAGGGCACAGGAGTGAATTCCTGCCCAGGAGTGTACAGATCTAATGTAAGAGGTAACCTATAACCTATGAGGTCAGTGAGTTGTTGTCTTTTGATTACCTTCCAGGTTGCTTGTTAGCAAGAGAATTTCAATTTTATACTCTCTGAGATAAATAGAGATTATTAAGAGAGGGGGACGTGATCAGGGGGATGTAGATAATCTAGGTGGTTATACTTGCATGGTCAATTAGTATATTGAGTAATGTGCTGGAGGAAATTGGATGACAGAGAATGGGGGTTGGGATAGTAAACACATCAGGATGTGGCCCTGTACTTACCTTTCCTTCCTTGTTAAATTATTAAACTTAAATTTAAATATTAAATTGTGAGTGTGGCACTACATCAACTTCATCAGTAATGTCAGAGTCACCTTCTTTGTTCCACTGACAAGCGCCTCCTTTAAGTTGGGATGAACATCATTGTGTCTCCATCATCACATGTGGGGAGGATATAATAAAAGAAGATGTGGCTTTTGATCAAGTGCTTTCCAATCTGACTATTCATTAAGTTCTGCTCCCAATTCTACATTCTATCATGTCCCCTTAAAATTGGAGTTGAAGTTGACTTATGCAAACAATCGCCATGCCCCAAGCTAATTGGTCAAAAAATCTAAAAACAATGTGCTGTTCTGTAGCTGGGTGAAAAATAAGTCACAACTACTTCTAAGTTTGTTTCTACTGCTGAATGCCAACTGAAGATAAAAATCAAGCAAATTAAATTAAGAACACAGAAATTGTCCATTCAACATAATCAGACTTTGCCAGTATTAATGTTGCACATGAGCTGCGATTTAGGAAAAGTAGATGTTGCACAATATGCTAATAAAACACATGGTTCTAGAAAAACATTGGTTCTATTCCTGATTTCTAGGTGCCAAAACAGTGCCGAAGGAGTGTCAAAATGGTTTTTGCACTCACTCCTGCAGCCCAGTTGCCAGTTCAGATAATTAAAAGTCACAGGACCAGTAAGACCTATAGCTTGGATTCAAATGGTGGGACATGCATCACAAGTAAGCAGGAGCATACGGTAGAGACAAGACAGTAGTGCAGAGTTTATGATGGAGATTGGGAGCACTCTAGACTCATGATCAGATGCTTGTAGGTGTTGAATATTGGACCATTGACAAAGAAGAAACTTCTGAACCTGTGCAGATTTAAGTCTGTAAGTTTGCTCACTGAGCTGGAAAGTTTTGTTTCCGATGTTACGTCACCATACTAGGTAACATGATCAGTGAGAGTCTCCAGTGAAGCGCTGGTGGTATGTCCCGCCTCTCTATTTATAGGCCTTGGTTTCTTAAGGTGGGTGATGTCATTTCTGGTTCTTTTTTTCAAGGGAAGGTAGATAGGATATAAATCAATGTGTTTTTTAGTGGAGTTCTGGTTAGAATGCCATCCTTTAAGAAGTCTTGTGCATTTCTTTGTTTTGCCTGTTCTAGGATGTGTGTGTAATCCCAGTCAAAGTGCTGTCCTTCTTTGTCTGTATGTATGGAAACTAGTGATAGTGAGTCGTGTCTTTTGGTGGCCAGTTGGTGTTCATGTATCCTGCTGGCAAGTTTCCTGCTAGTTTGTCTGATGTAGTATTTTTTAGAGTTCTTGCATGGTATCTTGTAAATTACGTTAGTTTTGCTGGTGGCCACCAAAAGACACGACCCACTATCACTAGTTTCTATGTATACAGACAAAGAAGGACACCACTTTGACTGGGGCAATACACACATCCTAGGATAGGCGAAACAAAGACATGCATGAGAATTCTTAGAGGCATGGCATTCTAACCAGAACTCCATCAATAAACATATCGATTTATATCCTATCTACCTTCCCTTGAAAAAAAGACCCAGAAATGACATCACCCACCTTAAGACATCAAGATCTATAAATAGAGGGGTGGGACATACCACCAGCACTTCATCAGAGACTCTTATAGATGATATTACCCAGTCATGGTGACGTAACATCTGAAAACAAACCTGCAAGCTCAGCAAGCTAATTTACAGACTTATCATCAACCAGAGCTACAAATCTTCTCAAAAATCACTGTGGCCTTTCTGATAATTTGTTCACAGAAAAGGAGGGAACCTGCATGAAATGTCAAATTTGACAAGGAAATGAGCAGTGGTGTCCCTCATTCATGAATTGATTGAAATGCCATTTGAAATGTAGTTAATGAAAGTCCAGCCTTGGTTTTTCGTTATTCCACTAAATCTGCAGCAAAATGTACTGTAGTTCATTGCTAGCAGGGAAGTATGGTGGGCGATGTTAGATATAACGGTGTAAGAAACATGGAAATTGGGAATCTGCCTAGAGCCCTTCCACTTCAGCCTCTTCAATCTCATCGTATTAAAATATAAGTCCAAAATTAGGTCATGGCCTGATCACCAAAGTTCAGCTCCATTCCTTGATATGCCACTGATATTACTCAGTGTTCTGATATGCTAAAGGCAAATTTATTTGACCAATTTGATATTGTTTTAACAGAGCCATGAGTCTGAGAAGGTGGTACAATAATTATAGCAACTGATAGAACCTAATGGAATCTGTACAGAAATTGAACTATATAAAGCAGGAAGTATAGATTGAAAATATATGCATTCTGAAATGGCCACACAATGTTATGTCACTGAGTTAGTGATGCAAGGGCCTCAGATATTTATTTGAAAATATGCTTTAAAATTTCATCAGTTTTTTTAAAAAATCATTCACAGGATGAGGGCATCTCTGGCTAAATCAGCATTTATTGTCCATCTCTAATTCCCCCCGAGGACAGCTAAGAGTCAACCACATTGCTGTGGGTCTGGAATGTAGGCTAAAGCAGGTAAGGATGGCAGATTGCTTCGCTAAAGGACATGAGTGAACCAGATGGGTTTGTCCTGACAATCGGCAATGGATTCATGGTCATCATAATTCTCTTAATTCCAGATTTTTAAAATTGAATTTAAATTTCACCACCTGCTGAGGTGTGTTTTGAACTCTGCTCCCGCGAATATTTCTTTGGTCTCCAGATTAATGGTCCAGCGATTATAATACTAGGCCATCAATTACCCTAAAGTAAAATTCAATAATACAGAAAGTAAATTCAGTAAATTAAGCAAATTAGGAATAGAACTCTAGCAACATTATGGTAACCATACTGGAAGATTGTTGTCTAAACCCCAACTGATTCACTAATGTCCTTTGGGGAAGGAGATTTGCAATTGTAGACTTCCCATCTCCTGAGTGATATGGGCCAAGGTGAGAAAGTTAGACAAATCTTTTGAAATGGCCAGTGAGGCACTTCTCGACATTGAGAGCAAAATATTCAATTTTAAAACCAAGTGTAGAATGGCAAGATGGAATTTATTTGGTGACTCCAGCTCAGTGCATGTTCCTCCAGACTACCACCCTGGATACCCAGCACCAGCATCTTGGAGGATACTCCATGGGCAATTTGGAGCAGAATGGCACCTTTTAATTGTAATGCTGCTGCCGGGCATTTTGCATACAGGGTCAGGCACCAACTTTATCAACTGCATGAGGCTGCATTCCAGGTGTCCTCTCTCACTTTCTTCATGCTTACTCATTTTATCCCTGCTTTATCTTTTCACATTTGGCTCCTTCAGCCAGATTTTAAATGCTCACAGTACTTCCATCTTGACTTGCCTTTTAATATAGACATAAAGCCAGGTAGTTTGTCATGATTGTCAACAGTCCATCAGTCAAGAAGATAGATATGTCACTGTGTGGCATTGTGCTCTGTCATTCTTACACTTGCATTATGTGTCAGCAGCATAAATAATAAACACATTGCCTGTGCATGGCGATGTTGTAAAACCTAAGGGAATCATTATCAGTCTGGTCAAAGGGGACTGTCATCGGTTAAGGCATCCTGGCAGTGTAAGTCAGTATCCAATATCGATCTAGGGGCTTGGGCACAGCTAATTAGTCAAGGGCAAATGGTCTATATGTCCATAAAGTGGGCCATGGTATACACTGTGGATCCAATGCAAACAAACTGGAGAAACTGGGAAACATCAGTCAGGGAGCTGCGCAGGGATTAGTCAAGCATCTGGTCACTCCTCATTCAGTCAGGACTACCCTTCTAATTGGGTCATTGGGTGACTCCCAGCCAGTTCTGTGAGCATGTCCACTAAAGGCTGGGAGGCAGATGTTTGCTACCAGGGCAATTGCTATAGGAGGGAACCTGGAAAGCTCACTGTGGGGATTGGAGGCAGCATGCTGGGATGAAGAAGAGATGACAAATGTGATGAAAGGCAGCTCATTGTGTATTGAGGGGTAAGAGTAGATACAGCATTGAATGGGAAAGGGGTAATGTGAGAGTGAGAGCATCAACAGCCAGCAACATCCTGGCTTCACTGTGGGGATATTGAGGGCATGTTAACTTGATGTGCTTGGGACTTGGTGAGGGAGCGGGGAATATGGAATGGAGAGGTGATGATTTAGATAAGGAGGTTGGGTCAGGAGGTGGTAAAGTTCACAGTTGATTAGGAGGGCTACCAAGAAGAGAAAATGCACCTTTGGGGGTAACACCAAATTTAAACAGGTGAGACTGAGATGCAACTGCTGTTTCCTTTCACCAGGCTGTAAATACCAAGTGAGTAATGGAGATGAAAATAGCTGCAACCATTCCTGTAGTAGGTAAGGTGTTTCATTGTGTGAGGGAGGGGACTTCACTAATGAGTAATGTGAGGCTCTTCACAGGTCAGGAACCTTACAGACAGCTTTAAAGTGAAGCGGAAGTAAACCTGTGAGTAACACAAGTGAAAAATTAACATTTCTTAGCAAGATTATTGATGGATTTAAAATGAATTCTCCTCAAGGTCATCTTCATTTTCCTCTCATTATGTCTTGGTGTTGTCTTGGGCTCACTAGGTGGGATGGAGGGATCCTGTTGTACAATGGAGTCCATCAGCTTTGAAGATTTGATTGAAACATGGAAACTTCGATCTAGAGGGTCCAGATATGCTGAGTGTGTCCTGCCCAGATGCTTGAACTCTCACAGGATTGAGGGTGACAGGCAGAGTGGACTGGCCACCTCTGGAGTGTGCCATGGGGAGACATTTGTTGGGGGGGTGGGGTGGGGAAGGAACGTGTATATGTTTCTTCACCCTGCTGGATATCTACTGGCACCATCCTGACTCCATTTGAGAAAGGGACACAAGTTTCAGTATCCTCCTATCACATTGCCATTGGTGCTCAGCTACAGTAATGCATTGCAGGTCTGTGAGTATGAGAGTTTGGAGTAGATTTGTAGCTAAGGTTGTGGATCAGCTTGTAAGTTTGCTCATTTAACTGGTAGATTTGTTCTCACAAGTTTCATCACCATGCTAGGTAACATCATCAGTGAGCCTCTGGTGAAGTGCTGGTGTTCTGTCCCGCTTGCTATTTATGTGTCTTAGTCTGTTATGGTGGGTCATATGATTTCTGTTTCTGTTTCTGAGAGGTTGGTAAATGGGATCCGAATCAATATGTTTGTTAATGGAGTTCCGGTTTGAATGTCAGGCCTTCAGGAATTCCCGTTCATGTCTTTGTTTAGCCTGTCCGAGGATGGATGTATTGTCCCAATCGAACTAGTGTCCCTTTTCGTCTGTGTGTCTGGATACCAGTGACAGATGGTCATGTCTTTTTGTGACTAGTTGGTGCCCTTGCATCCTGGTCGCTAATTTCCTACCTGTTTGTTCAATGTAATGTTTGTTGCAGTCCTTGCAGGTACCAACCTCTCAGAAACAGAACTGGAAGTGATATCACCCACCACAACTGACCAAGATTCATAAATAGCAAGCGGGACAGAACACCAATGCTTCATCGGAGGCTCACAGACAATGTTACCTAGCATGGTGACAAAAAGTCTGAGACAAATCTACTAGCTCAGCGAGCCAACTAACAACCTGATCTGTGTCTGGATTAGAGTAGTGCTGGAAAAGCACAGCAATTCAGGCAGCATCCGAGGAGCAGGAAAATTGACGTTTTGGGCAAAAGCACTTCAGGCTTTCTGCCTGTATTCCTGATGAAGGGCTTTTGCCCGAAACGCCGATTTTCCTGCTCCTCGGATGTTGCCTGAACTGCTGTGCTTTTCCAGCACTACTCTAATCCAGAATCTGGTTTCCAGCATCTGCAGTTGTTGTTTCTACCAACCTGATCTGTGTGTATATCCAGCAGACACTGAAACTACTGGACCTGGGTATCTAACCCATCTACCAACCTGTCACTGGACCAGCCAAATACTCGAAGACAGCATTGTGCTAAAAGCATTGGTGTAGTCCTGCAGCCTTTGTGTCATTTTGGACAGTGCCTTGACAAACCTGCCTGCTACTTTTGTATCTGCTTATGCACTTGAAGTAAGTTGTTAATTGCTGACACCACAGGTTCCTGTCCCGACTGGTACTGAGCAAGTATCTGGTCTCTGGCAGTCCTCTGAGTTCAAAAACTTGGAATATTTCTCTCCTGACCAGCTGTGGAGATGTGGCAGTGATGTGCTCCCAACTCTAATGCAGTAAATGCCTACACTGACCTGTCAGTATCTGAGCTGATAGTGGGTAGGGGAGGCATTCAACCTTGCTTCATCAGTGGTGGAAGAGTGGATGTGTTGCAGTGCCAGCCTCTTGGCCATTGACTGATTCCATTGGTATCTGCAGGAGACAAAAGAGAGAATGCATTCAGGGATGTTAACAGTACATCCATAGTGGCAACAGGAGATTAGCACAAAAATGGACACCACTTGTTTTGACATCTGTACAGGAGCAGTCCAGTCTTTGTTTGCCATGATCAGGATTCTCTTTCTGTTGTGAATGAGGAGCTGCATTTTGGGCACTATCTCGCCTATCTTAGCCCTCTGACTATCCTAGTATAGGCAGTTTTCTTCTGGGAAGAAAGACAATGGGAAGGATTGGAGTGAGATGAAAATGAGTTGTACAGCTGTTAGTGATAATGCAGGTGGAGGAAAAGGTAGTGAGGTCTCCTGAGTGAATGACTAGGCAGCAAAGAGCATGCTGGGTTAATGGTGTCGAAGGCTGGGCTTGGGTGTTAGTGAGTGAGTGAATATATTGCATGCAATAGTAAGTGTTAAAGACCATGAGCCTTTGCGCAACGTGGGCACAGTAGCAGAATTAGGACAAACCTGCTGTATAAACTGTACTTACAATGAACCAGGTTACTTGCTTTTTAAAGTGTGCAGCAATTCTTCAACAATTCTTGATATTTAAAATAGTTCTTTTCATATTTCAGTCTACAAACAAAAATGCAGAAAAACAAAAGGATACAGGTTTGTGTGTATTCACCCTGAGAAAAAAAAACGCTATTTCAAAAATGCATTTCACTATAAAATATGTGATACATAAATGACAGAACTATTCTGTGCTGGGTTTAGTTTCTTAATAAGTACCTCCTTGGCTTCTCTTTTTCCAACTCATCATCCTGTAACAAGCTGGACCCGCCTCCAATCACTCGCATCAATTGTTATTTTGAAACATTTGTAGACTAAGGGGTAGCCAATACTGGTTCATTTATGAGGAAATGCACAAAAATGCTGTGAAAAGCACCAGTAATTTCAACTGCATATTTACAAATGAGCTGATCACAGACTATGAACAGTAAAACCAAAATATAGTGCACGCTGTTCATATGCTGATGTAGAAACAAGGTGAAGTTGCTCCACAATTATAGGAGCATGAAATTGCAGAGAATCGGTTCAGTAAATTGATGTTGTAATATGTATATTTCTTATAATAGCAAGGATATTACAGGTATTATTATCAATGCAAGTAGAATACTCTTGTCAAAAATCATTGGCTCTGACATACAATTTCTTCAAAAATGTAGAGGCAGTCAATAAACTGGAGAAAAAAAGAGGATGTAGAGAGCAAGCTGTTTCTAATCTACAATTCACAGCAATCATTGACAACTGTTGTGAACTTGAATGAGAAATGTGAAGAGAATGAGAGAAGAGTTAAATTAATTTTACCAAGAATTGACGTTGGCCTGTGTGGTAAATTGCTAGAAACCTATTACTGATACCTTACAAATGGCAGCTGATATACTCAAGGTAGGCAGCTTAACCTGATATTCAGTGGACTGGTGGATTTAGAAAAGGCTGCACTAGTTTTGAGGCTGATTTTTAAATGTGCAAGTATGGGGTTCTCCCCAAGAGAAATAAAAATAGAACCAAAACCAAAGTCTCTCCATTGTTCTGGGAAGTGCATTGATTTTCACAAATGGCCTGACCATCGTTGATTACCTCCCAGTGGAGTCATTTTCTGCAGCTTGACTAACAACTGGAAAATATAAATCACAGCAATACCTCCTGACAGATTGTGGACCTTCAGGGAATTGTGCACAGTCATGACTGTTCTTCTGATCACTTCATATTTAATAAAAATAGCTCACTGATCATTAAACAAATGGTACAGTAATCACCAAAAAAATGCTTCAGCAAAAATCAAAGTTAGGAGATTTTGCATTCTGTTAAACAGAACCAGTTCTCTGAAGGAGAAATCCAGTCAAGCACAGGAGAGTACTTATGGAATCATGGTGAGATTGTTTGACTTGGCTTTGAGGCTAAGTCAATCATTTTGGAAATGAATGCCAGAGAATAAATCTAAACATTTAACACTTTAACCACCAATATAGATTAGTTAGCTTTCTTCAGCAGGAAAAGAAAAATTGTCAGCAGTATTATGCACCTTCTGGAAAATCAAGCCTTGCTTGATTTCGTCAATTTATTTATAACAATGTAAATTTTCAAACATGAAAGAGGAGTATTATAGACTATTATGTCTATCTTGAGAGCTTCCTCTTGACAAAGCCAGACAAAGGAAGTTAAAGATGAATTCTGCCATCTCTGTGCCAGTTCAGCCTTCAGCTGACTGGAGCAAAGTGATTTTGAGGACAAGCACCTTCGAACTAAGACTAATGTCATGGCTTAGCAACTGCAGTGATCCCTGTGCTCCCAAGAGTTTCTGAGACTTGGACAATCTACATTTATATCATTAAGCACTGGCGAAGTACCGCAAGTGGTACCTTTGCAAGATCCTTAATCCAATAAAAATGTTGCTTAAGATTAGCATCCTCTCCCAAGTTAACCTGATTATTAAGCCACTCATCACACGAAATAAAGCACTCCATATTTGTACATTCGATAGCAGACACCCAAAGCAATATTTCTGCTTAGAACTCAAATGCGGCAGAAGACTACCACGTGGAAAGCAAAAATATTGGGGATGTTCTCAAAGTATTCCTGAAGAGATCAAATATACTTTTAAAAAATTCTCTTGTGGGACATGGGCATTGCCAGCTGGAAAGAATTTCATTGCTCATCCCTAGTAGACTTTGAGAAGGTGGTGGTGAGTTGCCTTCTTGAACATTTAGGAGGGATTTGCAGAATTTTGATCCAGCAAGTGCGAAGGAGTAGCTATATATGTCCAAGTCAGAATGGTGAGTGGCATGGAGGGGAACTTGCATGTAGTAGTTTTCCTATGTACCTGCTCCCCTTGTCTTTTTCATTGGAAGTGCTCATAAGTTGGGAAGGTGCTGTCTAAGGGTCTTTGGTCAATTTCTGCGGTGCATCTTGCAGATTGTACACACTGCTGCTACTGAGCATTGGTGGTTGAGGGAGTGAATGCTTCTGGATGTGGTGCTAATCAAGCGGGGTGCTTTGTCCTGGATAGTGTCAAGCTTCTTGAGAGTTGTTGGAGCTGCACTCATCCAGGCAGGTGCGGAGTATTCCATCACACACCGGTGGACAGATTTTGGGAAGTCAGGAGATGAGGTTGCTCACTGCAGTATTCCTAGCCTCTGACCAGTGTTTGTGTGGTGAGTCCAGTTGAGTTTCTGGTCAATGATAACCCCCAGGATGTTGATAGTGGTAACATCATTGAATGTCATGGGGCAGTGGTTAGATTGTCTCTTATTGGAGATGGCTTTTATGTTACTTGCCCTTTGTCAGTCCAAGCCTGAGTATTGTCATTTGATAATGGACTGATTCAGCATTGCAGGGGTTGCAAATGGTGCTGAACATTGTGCAATCATTGTTGAACCTACTGACTTCTGACGTGATGATACAGAGGTCATTGATGAAGCAGTTGAAGATGATTGAGCTTAGGACCCTACTCTAAGGAACTCCCTGCAGAGATGTCCTGGAGCTGAGATGACTGACCTCCAACAATCACGGCCATCTTCCTAGATGCCAGGTATGACTGCAACCAGTGGCCAGTTTGCTCCCTGACACCCATTGATTCCAGTTTTGCAAAGGGTCCATGATGCCACGCTCAATCAAATGTGGCCTTGATGCCAAGGGCTATAAGTCTTACCTCACCTCTTGAATTCAGCTGTTTTGTTCATGTTTGAATCAAGTAATGAGGTCAAGAGCTGAGTGGCCTGGCGGAACCTAAACTGGGAATCACTCAGCACTACTTGCTGATTTATGGGAAACCTGAACTTGTGACTGACCAAATTTGAGAAGGCTAATTTGGGAAGGCACTGGATATATCAAGTGTTGCTGTTGGGAACAGGGAGGGGGTATGTCAATGCTTCAAAAGGAGTGTATAAATTTCCAGGAGAAAGTGAGGACTGCAGATGCTGGAGATTAGATTATTAGATTACATTACAGTGTGGAAAAAAGTCCTTCGGCCAAACAAGTCCACACCGACCCGCCGAAGCGCAACCCACCCATACCCCTACATTTACCCCTTACCTAACACTACGGGCAATTTAGCATGGCCAATTCAACTGACCTGCACATCTTTGGACTGTGGGAGGAAACCGGAGCACCCGGAGGAAACCCACGCAGACACGGGGAGAATGTGCAAACTCCACACAGTCAGTCGCCTGAGGCGGGAATTGAACCCGGGTCTCTGGCGCTGTGAGGCAGCAGTGCTAACCACTGTGCCACCGTGCCGCCCTGAAGAAGGGCTTATGCTCGAAACGTCGATTCTCCTGTTCCTTGGATGCTGCCTGACCTGCTGCGCTTTTCCAGCAACACATTTTCAATATAAATTTCCAATCAACTATCTATTCAACTCTTTAAAAGCCACTGTTGTTGAGTTTGCCAGTCATGCATTGGACTTAACAGCCATCTCAGAATCCATCAAACCAGTTTTGAAGCAATCCTAATACACTGTCTAAGATGTAAGAAGAAGAATGGTCCATTGTTACTTTATTTAAATAAATATACGTTCGTCCATGATTATCAAGGAAATGCCACATCTTTGCTCATTCTATCATCTTATTAATATCCCCTTATAGCTTCCATTATAGAATTAGCTGATATGTCTCCTACTTAGGTTACAGCTTTAAACATGAGAGCTGATTGTCCTAACCCTATTGTCACAATTGCTGATGTGGACAGTGAATATAACCAGTCCCAAAACACAAGCCAGTGGGACACAGTCACCAAATTTCAGTTTTCTTATGACACCCACCACTTTGTTGCCTGCTTTCTAACAAACTTTTAATCTAACTTTCTACCATATCCAACTTCCAGACCCTTAAAAACTCTCCAACATTCTTCTGTGTCAGAACAAGAACAAAGAGCAACACAGCATAGGATCAAGCCCTTTGGCCCTCCAAGCCTGCGCTGATACATTTTATCCTTCCATGTTAAAACTGTCTTCACTGAGAGGATCCATATCCCTTTATTCCCTTCCTACTCAGGCATTCATCAAGGTGCTTCTTGATAGCTGCTATTGTGTCTGCTTCCATCGCCTCCTCTGGTAGAGCTTTCCACTCATTCACCACCTTTTATATGAAAAACATACACCACTCATCTCTTTTGAACTTGGCCCCTTGCATCTTGAACCTGTGTGCCCAGTAATTGGCCCTCTACCCTGGGAAAAACCCTCTTACTTTCCACTCTATGCCATTCACAATATTGGGAGAAGGTGAGAATTGCAAATGCTGGAGATCAGAGTCGAGAGTGTGGTGCTGGAAAAGCCCAGCAGGTCAGGCAGCATCTTAGGAGCAGGAAAATCGATGTTTCAGGCATTATCCCTTCATCAGGAATGAGGCTTGAGGGCCAGAGGAGCTGAGAGATAAATGGGAGGGGGTTGGGGCTGGGGGGGGGAGGTAGCTGGGAATATGATAGGCAGATGAAGATGTGGGTGGAAGTGATAGGTCAGAGGGGAGGGTGGAGTGGATAGATGGGAAGGAAGATAGACAGGTTGGACTGGTCAAGGGGGTGGTGCCGATTTGAAGACTTGGGACTGGGATAGGTGGGAGGAGGGGAAATGAGGTAACTATTGAAATCTACATTGATCCCCTGTAGTTGCAGGGTCCTAAGGACGAAGTTCAGGCATTCTTCCTTCAGGCGTCGGGTGGTAAGAGTTTGGCGATGGAGGAGGCCATTGACTTGCATGTCCTTGGTGGAGTGGGAGGGGGAATTAAAATGTTCAGCTACAGGTTTCCCCAGTGTGGAGGAGACCACATCAGGTGCAACAGATACAGTAGATAATGTGCGTGGAAGTACAGGTAAATTTCTGTCGGATGTGGGAAGATCCTTTGGGGTCTTGGACAGAGGTGGGGGGGGGGACGTATGGGCACAGGTTTTGCACTTCCTGTGGTGGCAAGGAAAGGTGTCAGAGATGGGTCTTTTAAACTTCTATCAGGTCATTTCTCAACCTCCTGCATTCCAGTGAAAACAAACCCAGTCGATTCAACCTTTCTTCATAGCTAAAACCCCATACCAGGTAACATCCTGGTGAACCTTTTCTGTACCTTCTCCAAAGCATCCACATCCTTCTGGTAATGTGGTGACCAGAATTGAACACAATATCCCAAGTGTGGCCTAACTAAAATTCCATGAAGCAGCAGCACAACTTGTTTATCCTTATACTCAATGCCCCTTCCAATGAAGGCAAGTGTGTCATAGGCCTTTTTTACGACCTCATCTATCCGTGCTGCCGCCTTCAGTGATCTGTGGACCTGCCCACCCAGATCCCTCTACATATCAATACTCTTAAGGTGTCTGCCATTCACTGTATAATTTCCACCTGCACTTGACCTTCCAAAATGCATCACCTCACATTTAGACCATAAGACAATAAGACATAGGAGCGGAAGTAAGGCCATTCGGCCCATCGAGTCCACTCCGCCATTCAATCATGGCTGATGGGCATTTCAACTCCACTTACCCGCATTCTCCCCGTAGCCCTTAATTCCTTGTGACATCAAGAATTTATCAATTTCTGCCTTGAAGACATTTAGCGTCCCAGCCTCCACTGCACTCTGTGGCAATGAATTCCACAGGCCCACCACTCTCTGGCTGAAGAAATATCTCCGCATTTCTGTTCTGAATTTACCACCTCTAATTCTAAGGCTGTGTCCACGGGTCTTAGTCTCCTCACATTGAATTCCATCAGCCATTTCCTCGACCACTCCTTCAAACTGTCTCGTTCCTTCTGCAGCCTCCCTGCTTCCTCAGTACTACCTGCCTGTCCACCTAACTTTGTATCATCAGCAAATTTCGCTATAATGCCCCCAGTCCCTTCATCCAGATCATTAATATATAATGTGAACAGCTGTGGCCCCAACACTGAACCCTACGGGACACTGCTTGTCACCGGCTGCCATTCCAAAAAAGAACCTTTTATCCCAACTCTCTGCCTTCTGTCAGACAGCCAATCCTGAATCCATACTAGCAGCCCACCTCGAACACCATGGGCCCTCATCTTGCTCAGCAGCCTCCCATGTGGCACCTTATCAAAGGCCTTTTGGAAGTCTAGGTAGACCACATCCACTGGGTTTCCCCGGTCTAACCTACTTGTCACTTCTTCAAAGAACTCCAACAGGTTTGTTAGCACGACCTCCCCTTACTAAATCCATGTTGACTTGTTCTAATCCGACCCTGCTCTTCCAAGAATTTAGAAACCTCATCCTTAATGATGGATTCTAGAATTTTACCTACAACCGAGGTTAGGCTAATTGGCCTATAATTTTCCATCTTTTGTCTTGATCCTTTCTTGAACAAGGGGGTTACAACAGCGATCTTCCAATCATCCGGGACTTTCCCTGACTCCAGTGACTTTTGAAAGATCTCAACCAACGCCTCCACTATTTCCTCAGCCACCTCCCTCAGAACTCTAGGATGTAACCCATCAGTGCCAGGAGATTTATCAATTTTAAGACCTTTTAGCTTTTCTAGCACTTTCTCTTTTGTAATGGCAACCATACTCAACTCAGCCCCCTGACTCCCTTTAATTGTTGGGATATTACTGTGAAGACTGACGCAAAGTACTTATTAAGTTCTCCTGCTATTTCCTTATCTCCCATCACTAGGCTTCCAGCATCAGTTTGAAGTGGCCCAATGTCTATGCTTGCCTGTCATTTGTTTCTTATGTATTGAAAGAAACTTTTACTTTCATTTCTAATATTACTGGCTCTCCTACCTTCATATTTGATCCTCTCCTTCCTTATTTCTCTCTTTGTTATCCTCTGTTTGTTTTTGTAGCCTTCCCAATCTTCTGATTTCCCAGTGCCCTTGGCCACTTTATAGGCTCTCTCTTTTTCTTTCATAGATTTCCTGACTTCCTTTGTCAGCCATGGCTGTCTAATCCCTCCCCGGATAATCTTTCTCTTCTTGGGGATGAACCTCTGTACAGTGTCCTCAATTTTACCCACAAACTCCTGCCATTTTTGCTCTACTGTCTTCCCTGCTAGGCTCTGCTTCCAGTCTATTTTCGTCAGTTCCTCTCTCATGCCCTCATAGTTACCTTTATTTAACTGTAACACCATTACATCCGATTTTGCCTTCTCTCTTTCAAACTGCATACTGAACTCTACCATATTATGGTCGTTGCTTCCTAAGTGTTCCCTTACTTTAAGATTTTTTTATAAAGTCTGGTTCATTACATAGCACTAGGTCCAGAATAGCCTGCTCCCTTGTGGGCTCCATCACAAGCTGTTCCAAAAAGCCATCCTGTAAGCATTCCATGAATTCCCTTTCTTTGGATCCACTGGCAACATTATTTACCCAGTCCACCTGCATATTGAAGTCTCCCGTGATCACTGTGACCTTGCCTTTCTGACATGCCTTCTCTATTTCCCGGTACATGTTGCGCCCCTGGTCCTGACCACTGTTCGGAGGTCTGTACATAACTCCCACTATGGTTTTTTTGCCTTTGTGGTTCCTCAATTCCACCCACACAGACTCCACATCATCCGACGCTATGTCATTCAGCACCATAGATTTAATTTTGTTATAAACTAACAAGGCAACCCCGCTCCCTCTGCCCACCTCCCTGTCTTTTCGATAAGTTGAAAACCCTTGTATGTTTAATTGCCAGTCCTGACCCCCCTGTAACCACGTCTCTGTGATGCCTACCACATCATAATCATTCACGATGATCTGTGCCATTAGTTTGTCTGCTTTGTTATGAATGCTATGAGCATTCAGGTAAAGTGCCTTAATGCTAACTTTCTTATCATTAGAGATGTTGGAAGTCATAAGATGTCTTAAGTTATCCTTCCTTTTTGCTGCATTCCCAGTCTGTCTCAAGTTTAAATCTGCCTGTATATATGCTATCCTGCCGCTTATCTTTCCATTTAACTCCATACTCCCTGTCGCTTTCACTTTCCCTTCCTCCCAACTCAGAAGTTTGTCCTCATTAACCACCATCCACCATTTTTTTGTCTATGCCTCGAACTGATCTATATCCTGTTGTATCATCTGACAATCCTCCTCCCTATCCGCCACTCCACCAAGTGTTGTATCCTGTCAAAGTTTCTCTGAAACTTCACATACAAAATATTCACTGTATTTCCCTTACATACCATATCTACTATCTCCACAAACAACCACATTATGTTATTTTCAATTAATTTAATCCTTAATTAAATTTTACACCTCAAATATGCTAACTGATCTTTAATTTCCAAGGTTACCTCTGTCACAGTTTGACAAAGATATTGTTTTTAGATTAAACACTAGACCATCTTATCTTTAAGTGCATGTGGGTAACACCATTCCATTGATAAATACATCTGTTGATGGCCTAATTAATCTTTATTTATCAATGAACATTACGGGGAACAGTATCACTGTTCATTTCATTTACATAAAATAAGTCCTGCGAGTCCTGATCAAAAATACAAAGTGCTGGAGAAACTCTGGCAGCACCTATGGACAGAGAGACAAAATGAACATGTCAAATCCAATTCTTTGGAACCAAGGTCTGGAAGACACTCTAGTTGGACTAAAAATTTTAACTTAGTTTCTCTCTTCTGCCAAACCTGCTGAGTTTCTCCAGCACTTTCTGTTTTCATCTCATTCACAGATTGTAAAATCTTGCCATGTAGAAAATTGTCATCAGATTTGCAGATCATAAATATCTGTAGTAGCCAATCTTCAAAAATAATTAATTGGCTCTGGAATATGCCAAAAGAATAAAAGTCATTTTGTAAATATAAATTTTTAATGTAACAGCATTTTAAAGACACATTTCATATAGTCATACATCACTTTTAGCTCATTTAAACAATCTTATCATGTCAAATCTGGTAACCTTGGTTCAGAGATGTCCTGTTGTCTTCCTTTGAGAAAATAATAATTACAATTAGTAAGAACTACCATGATGATTACTTTGTGTGCAAGTCTTCCTATTTCAGATGATGCCTGAAAAGCTATTGTGTGCTCACCGGTGGCAGAGACGATTGCTGGTATTGGGATCTTCAAGGCTTCCCAGTGCAGCTGCCACTTTTAAATCTGAGCTATGCACTAGTTCAAACATTAGTTCAAAGACTAGCCAGGAATTACTTTTCACAGTTTAAGCATGGAAAGAACTGCCTCAGAGATTGTTGATCAAAGCAGGTTGGGGTATCCTGAGTGAGTGACGAAGAAACATAGAGGACAAGACGGGGTAGCAGTATTTTTTAAGGGGGAGGGATGAAGTGGGTGACGGCCACTGAAGAAAGATGCTGCATGCAATGGTGACAGGAGTAGATACTGACTCTTGCTGGGAGGTGGATGCCATGGCAGAGTTAAAGTGAATGTAAGATAGCAGAGAGAAGGTGGTGGCCTTTACTCTAGGAGAGTATAGAATACTATTAGCCTTTCACAACATGTACATGCCTCCTGCTGGCAACTTCAGGCCAAGTTGGCAGGATCTGGTGACACATTGGGCACTTCGGAGGAAAGAGTGGCCCATCTCTCCCCAACCCGAAATGCATACCCCTTATGAGGAGAGAATCCTTGGGTTTGCAGGAAAAGGTAAAAACTTATTCAGCAGGGGTGTGGGAACCTAAATTGTAGTTTCAGTGTCCAGGAGGTAGAGAGTAGTGATATCAGAAATTAAGTTTCAAATTTGCAAGAGTGCACCGGCAAGCAGGACGATGGGTTGATGTGTGTCTACTTCAATGCCAGGAGCATCCAGAATAAGGTGGGTGAACTTGGAGCATGAGTTGGTACCTGGGACTTCGGTGTTGTAGCCATTTGGAAGCATGCATAAACCAGGGACAGGAATGGTTGCTGCAGGTTCCAGGATTTAGATGTTTCAGTAAGAACAGAGAAGATGGTAAAAGTGGGGGAGGTATGGCAATGTAAACCAAGGACAGTATTACGGTGGCAGAAAGGATGTTTGATGACTCCTCTACTGAGGTAGTATGGGCTGAGATTAGAAACAGGAAAGAAGAGGTCACCCTGTTGGGAGTTTTCTAGAGGCCTCTAAATAGTTCCAGAGATGTAGAGGAAAGGATAGCAAAGATGATTCTGGATAGGAGCGAGAGTAACAGGGTAGTTGTTATGGGGGACTTTAACTTTCCAAATATTGACTGGAAATACGATAGTTCAAATACTTTAGATGGGTCAGTTTCTGTCCAATGTGTGCAGGAGGGTTTCCTGACACAGTATGTAGACAGACCAACAAGAGGCGAGTCCACATTGGATTTGGTACTGGGTAATGAACCCGGCCAGGTGTTGGATTTGGATGTAGGTGAGCATTTGGTGATCGTGACCACAATTCTGTGATGTTTACTTTAGTGATGGAAAGCGACAGGTATACAATGTTGGGCAGGAGTTATAGATGGGGGAAAGGCAATTAAAATGCGATTAGTCAAAATTTGGGGTGCATAGGATGGGGAAGGAAACTGCAGGGGATGTGCACAATTGAAATGTAGAGCTTATTCAAGAAACAGTTTCTGCGTGTCCTTGCTAAGTACATACTGGTCAGGCAGGGAGAAAGTGGTCGAGCAAGGGAGCCGTATTTTACTAAAGAAATCGAATCTCTTGTCAAGAGGAAGAATAAGGCTTGTGTTAGAATGCGAAGTGAAGGCTCAGTTAGGGTGCTTAAGAATTACAAATTAGCCAGGAAATACCTAAAGAGACAGATAAGAAGAGCCAGGTGGGAACATAAGAAGTCGTTGGCAGATAGGTTCAAGGAAAACCCTAAAGGTTTTCTATAGGTATATCAGGAATAAAATAATGACCTATGTAAGATTACGGCCAATCATGGATAGTAATGGAAAGTTGTGCATGAAGTCTGAGGAGATGGGGGAGCACTAAATGAACATCTTTCATCAGTATTCACACGGGCAAAAGGCTAGATGGGATTGAGGTTCACAAGGAGGAAAGTGTGAAAATAGATGAGTGCCCTGGGCCAGATGGGATTTATCCTGGGATTCTCTGGGAAGCCAGGAAGGAGATTGCCAAGCCTTTGGCTTTGATCTTTATGTCATCATTGTCCACAGGAATAATGCGAGAAGACTGGACGATAGCAAATGTTATCTCCTTGTTCAAGAAGGGGAGTAGAGACAACCCTGGTAATTATAGACCAACTTTGGTTGTGGGTACAATGTTGGAAAAATTATAAGAGATAGGATTTATAATCATCTGGAAAGGAATAAATTGATTAGAGATAGTCAACATGGTTTTGAGAAAGGTAGGTCGTGTCTCACAAAACTTATTGAGTTCTTTGAAAAGGTGACCAAATAGGTGGATGAGGGTAAAGCAGTTGATGTGGTGTACACTATATGGATTTCAGTAAGGTGTTTGATAAGGTTCCCCACGGTAGACTAGTGCACAAAACATGGAGGCTTGGATTGAGGGTGATTTAATTGTTTGGATCAGAAATTGGCTAGCTGAAAGAAGACAGAGGGTGGTGGTTCATGGGAAATGTTCATCCTGAAGTTCAGTTACTAGTGGGTACTGCAAGGATCTGTTTTTGGAGCCACTGCTGTTTGTCACTTTTATAAATGACCTGGAGGAGGGCGTAGAAGGATGGGTTAGTAAATTTGAGGATGACACTAAGGCCAGTAGAGTTGTGAATAGTGAAGAAGGATGTTGTAGTTTACAGAGAGACATAGATAAGCTGCAGAGCTGGGCTGAGAGGTGGAAAATGGAGTTTAATGAAGAAAAGTGTGAGGTGATTCACTTTGGAAGAAGCAATGCAGATAAAGAGTACTGGGCTAATGGCAAAGTTCTTGATAATGCAGATGAGCAGAGAGATCTCGGTGTCCTGATGGTTGCACCCAGGTTGATAGAGTTGTTAAGAAGGCATACAGAGTGTTAGCTTTTATTGGTAGGGGGGTTGAGTTTCGGAGCCATGAGGTCATGTTTCAGCTGCACAAACCTCTGTTGTTGCCACACTTGGAGTATTGTTTACAGTTCTGGTCACCGCATTACAGGAAGGATGTGGAAGCATTGGAAAGGTTACAGATGAGATTTGCTAGAGCATTGCCTGGTATGGAGGAAAGGTCTTATGAGGAAAGGCTGAGGGTCTTGAGGCTGTTTTCGTTAGAGAGAAGACGATTGAGACGTGACTTAATTCAGATATATAAGATCATCAGAGGGTTAAATAGGGTGGACAATGAAAGCCTTTTTTCTTGGATGATGATGGCTGCATGAGGGGACATAGCTTTAAATTGAGGGGTGATAGGTATCGGACAGATGTCAGAGATAGTTTCTTTACTTAGAGTGTAGTAGGGGCATGGAACGCCCTGCCTGCAACAGTAGTAGACTTGCCAACTTTCAGGACATTTAAATGGTCATTGGATAAATATATGGAAAATAGAATAGTGTAGGTTAGATGGGCTTCAGATTGGTTTCACAGGAGGGCACATCGAGGGCCAAAGGGCCTGTACTGCACTGTCATGTTCTATGTTCTATATTCTAACTGCTCATAGAGTGATGTTAAAACCTCCAACTCCACACAAACAAATGAGATTCATTGTAAGCTGCAGTGCTGTTCTCCCATTACTACAACTGTGAATGTATTCTTAACCTGCTCACACTTCTACTCCTATTTCACGACTGGTTCCCACTCTCATCTTCTGCAGACATTAATGGCATCCATTTAGTCTGTGCTCTGCAAGCAGCCCTCCAGCTAACACCTCTTCCTCCACCACAGGATGCAGACCCTTTAGAGGAAGCATCAGCAAGGCAGCCTCTTACACCTTTAAATGTAGTTTTCTTAGTCGATATGGGGGCAGCAAGGTCATCCTTAAATTTTAAGCCCAAGGCAGCGGGAACGAAAGAGTTAATTGGGTTATGGCGACAGTTTTGTGATGAAAGGCACGAAGAATCAGGTTTGCGCTCATCCTTAGGATTGTACATTAAGTCTTTTGGTGCTTCAACATGATTTTTAGAATGCTGGGGATGCTTAGGGTTATGATTCAAGCTCTCTTAGTATTGGGATTTTGTCAAACATTATTTTCATATGTGTTATTAACGGTTCCTGAGTCTGATAATCCGCAGGTAGTAAATTGTGGGGATGCTGATAATCAGAGACAGTACAGCAGCTCAGAGATACATCTTAAGTCCTTTGGGGATGGTACTTGGTATAATTGTCTTGTCACAGTACACCGGGCCCCTTCCGATCAGCTCTCGATTGTCCCGTTAAAAGCTGTATCCCAAATACCTAACGATAAAGAAAACCACATGGCACGAAGCAACTCTGGGGGGCACTTATACAATTAGATGAAACATTTGAGATAGAAATGAAAGCAAACAGGAAGGATTTCTCAGGCTGTTGTTTTCGAATTAGTGTAGGAAAGGGAAAACAGACAGAACTACTGGATAATAAGATACAACCTTTCACCCCTCCCAATGACCCTAAAGTAGTAAAAATTCTAGAGGTAAAGAACTTGAAACAGACCATCGAAATAGAAACTGGATTTGGGGATGCAAATGCCTGGGTTGAATGGGTAAAGTATACAGTAAAAAGTCTGAACAAGAGCAATTGCTATGCATGTGCATCCGGTAGGCCAGTGGCCCAGGTGGTTCCCTTTCCGCTCGGGTGGAAGCAAGACAGGAAGGACATGAAATGTATGGTAGCCCTGTACCAGGATGAGACTGCATGGAAGATGGGAATTGTACCTCCCTATCTCTGAAGTTCCCTCCCTTGGAGAAGAAAGATTTAAAAGCACCCCCCCTCCGTTTTCAGCCGCAGTCAGAAATCACACGTCGTGTGTGTGTCGGCAAGGTACAAATCGGTCTGGAGACTTGGGGGAGCTGAAACTATGTACAGAGATTAAGAATGTCACCAAAACGGACAAGGTAGGGAACTACTCAGCACTAAAGATTCCCCGAGCGGATCTATGGGGGTACTGTGGAGGCAAAATATTGAGGCCCATCCAACCTCCGGATTAGAGAGGGATATGTGCAATTGTACAATTGGCAATTCCATTTACCCTGGAATTTGAGAAGGAAAAGATAGTAGAGAAAAAGGGAAGGAGTAAGAAATCACTGTTAGACACCTCTTTCGATGACAGGATTTATCTAGACTCTATAGGAGTTCCAAGAGGGGTACCTGATGATTTCAAGGCTTGCAACCAGATTGCAGCAGGCTTTGAGTCAGCTCTCTTCTGATGGGTAACGATTAATAAAAATGTAGATTAGATAAATTACATTTTCTATAATCAGCAGCGATTTATAAATTATACAAGAGATGTGGTTAAAAGAATATCAGAATAGCTTGATGCGACAAGTAGGATGGCATGGGAAAACAGAACGGCCCTTGATATGATTTTAGTGGAAAAAGAGTGTGTGTGTTGTTAGGAAGAAGCTGTTGTACCTTTATTCCTAATAACACTGCGCCTGATGGTTTAATTACTTGGGCCTTAAAGGGATTGACTACCTTAGCAGAGGAACTGGCTGCAAATTCAAGAGCAGACACATCTCTCACGGGATGGCTTGAATCATAGTTTGGAAAATGGAAGGGGGTGGTGGTCTCCATCCTAACTTCCCTGATAGTAGTAGCTGGGGTATTGGTAGCCATTGGCCTGTATATGAGGGCTCACCCAAAGACTGATTGAGACGGCCTTAATGAAACAAATGCCCCTAAAGAGCAATCAGAGAGAAGGGGTCTCCCTGTTAAACAATAAAGGAATAAGTGACCTCGGGGAGATTTCTAAAATAAATGAAATTTCGGGAAAGATGCTCGTCAATTTGGAAGCGACATATAAGAAAAATGCAGAAGATAACAAATGATAATTAAAGAAAAAGGGGGAAATTGTGGGATATAGGTAAAGCAGTGTTACATCTGCAATCGTAATTGTTTATGCAAGGTAAATGAACTCACACCAGTGTATAATTGTTTCAGCCAAGAGCTGAGTTAACAAGAATGAAAACTATGTGAAGGAAATATATAATTGTTTTTGTATTAACTAAAATGCGCACACAAGAATGAAATGTGCCTGCAAACAATGGTAGATGTTACAGACAAATAGATAAGGTGCTGTGAGAGGAGGGGGTGTAGGTTAAACTAGATATGCCTGTACAAACAGTTACAAGCATCTGTTTCCCGCTTCAGCAAAAACAAATAAAGACCACCATCAGAAGGTCATAAAGCTCAGTGTGAATAAAGGATAAAAGGAAATATTGCTTTGGTAAGCACGGAAACAGATGGTAGTGAAGAAGGATAAATAACAATAAGACCACAGAGGGAGGTGGTCAAACGGTCTTGTGAGGCCAGAGATAAACATTTTGTCACGGACAAGGCCAAATGAGTTCAGAGATGAACAGCCGGGTTTAGATTAGAAACAGATGTAAACAGGGGAGGAGCAATGGGAGGAGGGAAGAGAAACAAATTACATAAATATTGTGTACTTGTTGAATTCAGTGTGTGTGTCCCTGCCTTGTGGACAGTGGACACAACACCCCTCTTGCAAGAGCATAATAAACAATACTACTGATTCAGATCTTGTCTCGGACTGAAATTATTGAAGTGAGTGAGCTTCGTTTCTCACAGCGTCTTCTATCAATAAGTCAACCTGAGCTGTGACAGTAATAGGGCGAAGGAGAGCAAACAGTGAAAGCTACAGCAGGATAAGCACCTGAGGAGCAGAGTCAGTCAGAGGGAACATGGAGGTGCATAGTGACAGCAGAATAAATACCCGAGGAATGGGGTCAGTCAGATGGAACATGTTGTTGAATCTAGGGGCAGAGCTCCAGAGATAACATCACAACTGAAAAAGTGACTGAAGCTTGGCTACTCATGAATCAGCTTTGCAGACTGAGTGAGTAGTGTGTGGATCTTAAGTTTTAGAGTTTTAGTCTGCTGGGAATAAGGAATGGGAGTAAGACACTAGCATCTGGTGATGGGTGGAAAAGGTTGTGTAATCAGTTCTTGGATTACTGTCTGTAGTTGACAAGGCTGATCTAGTCGATAAGATTTGAAATAACAGAAGAACTCAGCCCCGTGGAATGCTCCTCCGACAATATGTTGGGAATTAAGGACGCTTCCAGTGTCCATGGGGACTGCAGATATAAGAAGTGTGTTCAGCTGTGGCACCTGATTTGTCACATGGAGCACCTGGAGCTGCAGATGGACTCACAATGGAGTATCTATGAGGCTACAAATGTTGTGGACAGCAAGTTTAATGAGCTAGTCATACTACCAGGAAGGTGGCTACACTGACAGAGAAGAGTTGGGTGAAGAGGAGTAAGTGTGAGCAGACAGTGCAGGAGTCCCCTCTGGCCACTCCCTTCACAAACAGGTTTACCATTCTGGAGCAAATTACTGCAGAGACTGGAATCTGTACTGAAAACACAAAGTACTGGAGATCACAGCAGGTCAGGCAGCATCCATGGAGAGAAAGAAAGCTAGCGTTTTGAGTCTAGATGACTCTCCATCAAAATTTAAATGAAGTGCGGACGGGGCAGCATTAATACAGGCCTCCCATAATTTCAATCTTCTGGGTTCAATGTGGAGGTTCAACACCTTCAAATTGTGAACCCATTCCTTCCCTATCTTTTAGCTTTACTTGCTACATTTGCTGTCACCATGTCTCCCCTCCAACTCCAGTGAGACTATCTGTTCTTTCCAGTCTGGCAGTTAGACACACCATTGTTCTGCCATTCTCACATTCCGATCACTTAATCTGAATTGCAACATGCTTTCTCCCCCAGCACTCCAACAGCCTCACATCACCCCACCCCCCACCATTGCATAAATGCTGCCCTCTCCACACTTCACTTCAGCTCTGATGAAGAGTCATCTATACTTGAAACGTTAGTTTGCTTTCTTTCCATGGATGCTATCTGACTCATTGTCATCGCCAGTAATTTTTTGTTTTCATTACCGTTCTGGATACTGTTGTGGGGATAGCATCACAGGGAAAAGCAACAACATAGCCAAATTTGTGTCTGTTGTACAGCAAGAATGATCACGGTTATGATTGGAGACTCTATAATCAGGGGCACAGATAGGCATTTCTGTGGCTACAGTGAGATTCCAGGATGGTGTGTTGCCTTCCTGGTGCCATGGTCAAGGATGTCTCTGAGTTGGCACAAGACTTTCTGAAGGGGGCAGGTGAGTAGCCAGAGGCTATGGTCTATATTGGTACCAACAACAGAGGCAGAAAAAGAGATGCTGTCCTGCAAAGGGAAATCAGGGAATTAGGCAGAAAGTTGAAAAGCAGGACTTCTGGTGTTATAATATCAGATTACTTCCTGTGTCACATGTCAATGAGGGTAGAAATAGGAAGATAGTACAGTTAAGTACATAGCTAAATAGCTGATGTGGGAGGAAGGGCATCAGGTTTGTGGATCATTGGGATATCTTCCAGGGCAGGAAGGACCCTGTACAAGAAAGATGGATTGTATCTAAACTGGAGGGGTACCAATACCCTAGGAGGAAGGTTTGCTAGTGCCACCTGGAAGGGTTTAAACTCGGGGGGGGGGCAGGACCCAGAGCAGTTGATCACCAAGAAAAATAACTGAGAAATCAGACTCTATGGCTAGTAAGACTAAGAGGAAGAACAGACAGGGAGAGGTTACTGAAATGACAGATACATTTTAACTTGAATAAATGTGAGGTGATGCATTTTGGAACATCTAACGCAGGAGGGAAGGGTTTGTAGATGGCAGAACCCTTAGTAGCATCAACATACAGAGGGATCTAGGTGTACATGAGTGGATAAGACAAGAAGGCATATAGCATGCTTGCCTTCATTGGTTTAGGCATTAGAATTTAAAAATTGGCAAATCTGTTGCAGCTGTAGAGAACTTTAGTTTGGCCACATTTGGAATATTCTGTACAGTTTTGTTTGCCACACTATCAGAATGATGTGGAGGCTTTGGAGAGAGTACAGAAAAGACTTACAAATTTTGGCTGGTTTGGAGAATATTAGCTATGAGAGATTGGACAAACTTAATTTGTTTTCACTTGAATATGAAAGAATTAGAGCGTACCTGGCAGAAGTTTACAAAATTATGAGGGGCATAGACAGAATGGATAGTCAAAGTCTTTTTCTCAAGGTAGAAATGTCAATTACTAGGAGACATAGGTTTAAGTAAAAGAGGTTAAGCTTAAAGGAGATGTAAGAGGCAAATGTTTCACACAGAGGAAGATGGGTGCCTGGAGTGCATTGCCAGAAGAGGTGGAGGCGTTAGCAATGTTTTGACTGATATATGAAAAGGCAGGGAAAAGAGGAATATGGATCCATGGAGAGGAAAAGGGTTTTCAGTTTAGAAAGTCATCACATGTTGAGGCAATCTTGGTGGGCCGAAGGGCCTGTTCCACTGCTATACTGTTCTTTGTTCGAAAACTGTAATTAAACAAACCTTCATACCTGGAGAAGTGTGGGAGCATTATGGTGAGGAGATGCTTATGTTCCATGTTGGCCCCAATGGAAGAAAGTGTTGCATACACTCTGGGTCTCATGGCATGTCATTCTGACCCATCACTCGACAAAATATAGTGCTACTGCCCATCTTTCATTGGCAGGATATTACATGAAAATCAAACAACTGTAGATCTCTTACACTTTTGCAGCATTGTTTGACTGGAAACTTTGCAAAAGAGGCAGTTCCCTATTCACTTGATGTTGATGCTGGTCCTGGACTTCCAGATGCATGTGTTCAGTTTTTGTCAAAGGTCATAGTCCAGTTTCTGTGTGTGGAACTATTCGGAATGTTTTCAATGGGAAACTGTGGAGAATATTAGAAATAAAGCAGCTCTTTAGTCATGTGATCAGTCAGCATGCACACAAATGATGTTTAAACATCTCCATCCAATCCAATATGGAATATTACAACAAAGAGGACAATGTGATTCCTCTACATGGAGCTTTTACACTGTAGACCTGACTTGGATCAATTCTACATAGGACATTTGACACAAAGACAGTAGTCTCAGTTGTAAGTGTGGTAAGAAGAATTAAACCTTCTCCCCTACCCAACATTACTGAAGAAAGGTAACATTAGATGTAAGATAGCAGCGTGGACATTTTACAGTTCAAGGCATGAGGTGATCAGCTCCTGCAGTCTACAAGACCTTGAAATGTATTTGTGACTTCTGGACTTTAGTTTGAACCTTACAGCTTCCCAAACATCACTTATGCTTCATAGCCATTACAAGAATATTTTAGAATGTTCAATGATATAATCAAGATTGTTTGTGACCAGGAATTTTAATGAATATTGTTAGTCAATGCCTGAGGTTCATATCCAGAAGTCTGTGATAACAATATCTTTAACTTGTATTGTGTGAGTATCTGATTAATGATATTGACTTTGAATGGTGACACAGGTAGAGCTCAGAATGTCTTATAAAATAAACTGCTCTGCCCCCTCAAGGAGATGTGCCATCTGTTTTCCATTTTAATTGTGTACTTGTGATTTTGCTAAGGATGAGGACAACACAAATAGCTTGTCATGAAGTGAGTTGCAGGAGCACCCTGTCAATCCAGGTGATCCCATCAAGCTGTCATGTTCTTTTATGATTTGCTCTCCTTGCCAAGATCATCAGGTTTGATTCCCACTCAACTCATTTCATTTAACTCTTCAACTTCTCTCATTAGCCCCCAAATGCCAAGCCTGCAGCTTTGTTAAGCCAAACATTATTATGCCTTGACCCATCTTCTTCTTCTCTTTGGCAGTCTCAAAGTTAAGGATAACTCACCTTCTTCTTGGGGCCGGGGTGGGGGAGGGGTTCTGCAATTGCTGAATAGTCCAATTCTTCTGCTAAATATGGGGTACATGGTGTTTGAGGAGGTGGGTAGGTGGGTGGGAAGCTCTGAATTCTGGACGGTCCTTCTGCTGTTTACGATTGATATCTACATGCTCCATGTACTGACGCTCAAAGTTGTTGGTTCCTTCAAGGATCCTCCTTCTTCAGTTTATGTGTTCTAGAGTAAGCAATTCCCATGTGTTGGTGGGGATTTGTTTAGGAAGGCTTTCAGACCATCCTTGCAGCATTTCCTCTGCCCTCCTAGCAATTGTTTACCATTGTGGAGGTCGGAGAAGAACACATGTTTAAAGAGTTTTCTACTGGGTATGTGGACATTGTGGCACAGCCATGAGAGTTGTCTGCATGACCAGTGCCTCGATACCCTGTGGATATCAGCCTGGGAGGGATGCTTAAGTCAGTATGCTTATTCTGCCAGTTGATTGCTGGAATTTACAAAGGCAGTGCTGGTGATAACTCTCCATAGATTTGTGGTATCTGCTGTATATGGTCCATGCCTCTAATGTGTACAGGAAGGTGGGGACCACAATTGCTCTGTACACCACAAGCTTGATGTCAGGTTTGAAGTCTCAGACTTTGAAAACTTTGTTCCTAAGGTGTTCAAAAACAGCACTGGCACATTGGAATTGATGTAGGCTTTCATCATCATCATCAGCTGACCTACCAGAGAGATCATGGTGTTGATGAGAACCCACCCCTCAGTACTTTAAGCTCTGTAAAGCTTTGCAGTTTACCACCTTTATATGTTGAATTCCTCCGATGAAGATGTGAGTGTATTGTACCCTTGAGAAAGTTAAAAGCAAGAAGAATTACCCAACAGCACCAAGATACAATGTAGCGTGGGGTCCACAGTTGGTATAGCTGGTTGGCTGGAGAAAAAACAGACTCAAATTAGGCCAATAAGTTTAAATTATACCCAAAAAATACCAAGTTCCAATCAAGTTTGCATTTAGTATATTGACAATCTTAAAAGCCAATGACACAATCTGATGCTTTGGGGGAATAAGACCAGGGAAAATTGAACAGTTGAGAGGAGAACTGCCATGCCACCAGCATGTAGAGACTGCCCGAAAAATAGCTCTCTTAAAGGTACCTTTATTGATCCATGACCTGTGAAGCATAATCCCTAGAAGCAAAGAAGACAGAGGAAGATGTAAATAGAAGATTTGGCAGCTTGCATTTGAAAACTTGAATTTTTGGTAAATCTTAATTGGGGGACATTTATCAGACAAGTATTATAGAAGGAGAAGTTAAACAATAGGTTGGGGAAGGAGTTGTAAATAGTTGTTAGTTAATTATTTGCTGTTATACTCAAAAGAAAATAAAGTTTTTTTACTTTAAATAGTTCTTGGCCTCTCAAATTTTCATAGTTCACTACCTGGGATAAATCTTTTCTGTGTTGCTGGTTTAAATTAAGCAGGAGGGTTTACCCTGTGTCGTAACAGTTTGGGGGCTCGTTCAGGATTTGAACGGGTTGGGGTACTTTTGTCCACAATTTGAACAGGTTAAATCTTGGATTTGGGATTTGAACTGGTTTAGACAGATATGACTAGGTTTTGGGGGTGGGGGGGGGGGGGGGGGGGGGGGAGGTGGTGGGGAGGGGGTGGTGTACAAAAAATCCCAGCAGATTTAACCACTTGCAGATTAGTGTTCTAGTTTCGAGATAAAACATAGGTGAGGCAATTTGTTAATTTGTTTAATTTCGGTGACTGGTGTTGATTAAATTACAAAGGAGAGAAGTTGTTTTTAAAAATGCTAAAATGGTTCTGGGATTTGAAGACAATTGTCAAATTTGCCAAGAAAATTCAGAAGGAAAGAAAAAGGCCATACTTTTTGAATTGCCAATAAAGTTAGATTTGGGTTTAATCAACAATAACAGTAAAGCTGAAATTTTCTGGGAGTTACTCAAACACTTAGGTATGTCAGAGAAACAGACAAATGGAGTAGAGGTAGAAAGACTTAAGTTACAATTGAGGAAAATAGAGTTAGATGGTAAACAACTGGGCGGCACG
This sequence comes from Chiloscyllium plagiosum, assembly GCF_037043375.1. Lineage (NCBI taxonomy): Eukaryota > Metazoa > Chordata > Chondrichthyes > Orectolobiformes > Hemiscylliidae > Chiloscyllium > Chiloscyllium plagiosum. The sequence continues at coordinate 60,784,616 of NW_028270145.1, forward strand.
GTGGCACAGTGGTTAGCACTGCTGCCTCACAGCGCCAGAGACCCGGGTTCAATTCCCGCCTCAGGCGACTGACTGTGTGGAGTTTGCACGTTCTCCCCGTGTCTGCGTGGGTTTCCTCCGGGTGCTCTGGTTTCCTCCCACAGTCCAAAGATGTGCAGGTTAGATGAATTGGCCATGCTAAATTGCCCTTAGTGTTAGGTAATAAGGGGTAAATGTAGGGGTATGGGTGGGTTGCGCTTTGGCGGGTCGGTGTGGACTTGTTGGGCCGAAGGGCCTGTTTCCACACTGTAAGTAATCTAATCTAATCTAATCTAAAAAAAGGGAGTGAGAGGAAAAGGAGAGAGAGAGAGAGAAAGTTCTTGGCTGAGCAAAGAGAGAGAACAGAAAGGGATAGCGAGAGAGGAAAAAGAAAGAGAGAGAAGGTTCTTAGCTGAGCAAAAAGAGAGAATTTGAACTTGAGAAGTTGTAAATCAGTCAGCAAAGTCAAGTTAACAGGATGGAGATTAAAAGAGAACTAGTGATATAGATAAATATGTCAAAATTCTGCCACAGTTTGATGAAAAAGATGTTGAAGCCTTCTTTATTTCATTTGAAGAATTGGCTAGGCAGATGGAATGGTCTGAGGATTTATGGGTAATGCTAGTTCAGACTAAATTGGTAGGCAGAGCTAGTGAGGTATTTGTTGCACTGTCCGATGAAGTGTCAAGAAATTATGAAGAGGCCAAACAGGCTATCTTAAGTAGTTTTGAATTGGTACCAGAAGCATATAGACAATGGTTCAGAAACACAAAGAAGGAACCGGGTCAGACTTCTGTTGAGTTTGAAAGAATTGAACATAGTCATTTTGATCGATGGGTGCGAGCTTTGAAAATAGGACATTTGAGGCTCTAAGAGAGATTATTCTGCTGGAGGAGTTTAAAAACTCACTCGCAGAAATGGTAAGAATTCACATAGAGAAACAGAAATTTCAGGAAGTGAGAAGGACAGTACAATTAGCAATGAGTACATGTTGGTGCATAAGACAAGCTTTCAGCCAGAATTTCATCCTGTGAGGTATAGAAGTTGGGAGAAGGAGAGAGATCCTATACTACGAAACCAAGAGTAGAGAGCACTGGTAAGAATTTACCACAGGATAAAAAAGAAGCCCAAGAGAGTGGAAAGGAGGTGAAAGGCCTCAGGTGTTTCCACTGTGGTAAAGTGGGACACATAAAGTCACAGTGCTGGTCGTTAAAGTAAGGTGCCGTGGAAAAAGATGAGGTAAAAGAAGCTAAACCAGTGGCATTAGTGAAGGTAGTAAAGGAGACCCTAAGAGCTGAGGATCTTCAGGAGAGTGCATAGCCTAGGCAGGGGCTGGGTATAGAGTTAATACATGATATTTACAAATAATTCACCTCTGTGGGTAAACTTTACTTGGAAAGAACAGTGGGAGAAGGACACTAAGTTATAATTTTGAGAGATACAGGATCTAACCAGTCACTGATAGTAAGGAATGAGTGAATATGCACTCTTTCTGATCTGTTACCTGAGAGAGTGGTAATTTGTGGGACAGACAGACAGAAATTTAGCGTTCTCCTATGTAAGATCAGGTTGGAGTGTCAACTGAAGACTGGGGATGTTACAGTGGGAGAGATTGACAGAATGTCAGTTCCAGGGATTCAATTTGTTCTTGGGAATGATTTGGCAGGATCCAAGGTGGGAGTGACACCCCTTGGTATGGAGAAGCCCAAGGAAGACCAAGAAACTGAGGAGTTAAAACAGAAATATCCTGGTATTTTCCCAGACTGTGTGGGAAGCAGATCCCACTATCATAAGTCACAGATGAAGCAAGAAGTAAAGAGAAAGATGAAGGAGTTGAGGTTCAGTTAGTGGACACCCTGTTTGATGTAATGGTACAGGAAAAGCCTGAACAAGCCGAGGGTCAGACAGAAGTGTTTGCTCCTGAAAGATTAAGAGACTTGCAACAGCAAGACAATAAAAGATATATATGAGGAATCGTACGCCGAAAAGGAGACAGAGAATAGTCCGGAAGGTTATTACCTGAAAGATAAAGTCCTAAGATGGAAATGGAAACCACAGCAGGTTAGTGCAGAGGAAAAATGGGCCGAAGTGCACCAGATTGTGTTGCCGGTAGCATACGGACTTGAAGTGTTATGAGTATCACATGAACTACCTGTAGGAGGTCATCTAGGGTAAAATACAAAAACATTTTTATTGGCTTAGAATGCACAAGGATATGGTTAACTTTTGCCGTACATGTTATAAATGCCAAATGGTAGGTAAGCCACATGTGGTAATAAGAGCAGCACCTTTGTTGCCTATTCCCACATTTGAAGAACCTTTCATATGGGTTATAATTTAGTCCTCCCAAGAACTAAAAGTGGGAACCAGTACTTGTTAACCATAATGGACGTGTCTACCAGATTTCTGGAGGCAATTTCATTATGAAGTATCAAGGGAAAAAATGGGTGGTAGAGGAGTTAGTAGCTTTCTTCATACAGTATGGGCTACCCAGAAAGATTCAGTCGGACCAAGGGTCAAATTCTACAGCTATGCTGTTTAGGGAGGTTATGGATAGCTTAGGTTTATAGCACTCTAAATCCAGTGCATATCATCCTGAATCCCAGGGACCTTTAGAAAGGTGGCATCAGACCTTGAAGACCATGTTGAGAGCAAACTGTCAGGATTACCTGAATGATTGTGATGAAGGTATCCCATTCATATTGTTTGCCGTTAGAGATGCCCCAAACAAATCTACTCAGTTCACTCCCTTCGAGTTAATATTTGGACATGAAGGGAGAGACACTTTGAAATTAATTAAATTTCAGGACAGGACCAAATTCGGAGATCTCACTCTTAGATTATGTATCGGAGTTGAAGGACCGATTAAATAGAGTAGGTAAGTTAGCTAAACGGCACCTAAAGAAGGCACAGTATAGAATGAAGCAGGTGGCAGATAAAAGCTCTGAGACTCAGATGTTTTCTCGAGGTAATGATGTGTTAGTACTGTGTTAGTAGGAGACACCTTCAAAGCCAGGTTTAGTGGTCCCTATCAAATTGAGAAAAAGTTGAATCAGGTGAACTATCCAGTAAAGATGCCAGATAGAAAACAAAGGTATCAAGTATGTCATGTGAACATGTTGAAACTGTATTACACTAGAGAGAAAGAACTAGAGAAACAGGTGTTACTGCAGAGAGAGGAAGCAAATCCAGATGATGTGGATTTTGATGTGCTGCAAATTTGATTAAAAAATGAAGAAGTCCTGGAGGAGTGAGATAGATTCGTAAGCTATCTGTCTCAGAAGCATAGAACGCAGTTGAATGATTTGTTACTGCAGTGTAAGGACATATGTAAGAGTCAGATGGTGAGGACTAATGCTATTGTACATGAAGTAGACGTAGGGAATATTGCTCCAATAAGATACCATCTTATCGGCTTCATCCTTTCAAAGCCAGACAGGTCCAGATGGTGGAGGCTACGCTTGACAAGGACATTATCGAATCAAGCCAGAGCAAGTGGAGTTCGCTGATCATCTTAATTCCCAAACCAGAGTGGACTCAATGATTCTGCGTGGATTATTGGAAGGTCAACACCGTTACGAAATCAGACATCCAATTTGAGAAAGTCAGACAAGCCAGCTACATCACCAAGTTGGACTTAATGTGTGGTTACTGGCAGGTACCTTTATCAGAGATGGCGAAAGAAATTTCTGTGTTTGTAACACCAAGTGGGCTATATCAGTTTAAAGTGATATCCTATTGAATGAAGAATGCACCCGCTGCATTCCAAAGACTCACGGACAGAGTTGTGGTTGGGTTAACAAACTGTGCAGTCTATTTGGACGATGTAGTGATCTTTAATAAGTCCTGGAAAGATCACATGGTACAGTTGGTAGAACTCTTTGAACCACTACGAGAAGCAAAACTGGTGATAAACTTAAATAAAATGGAATTCGCGAAAGCAGAGATGATGTTCTTGGGACATAACATCGATCATGGAAGGTTGACCCCACGGAATGCAAAGATGAAGGCCATTGAGGAATTTCCATGACCAACCTTGAAGAAAGAGGTGCTTCAATTCCTAGGACTCAGCAGATTCTATTGAACGTTTGTTCCAAACTTCAGCAGTGTAGTGGCACTGTTCACTGATTTGCTGAAGAAGAACACAAAGTTTCGGTGGACAAAACCATGCCAGGAGGCATTCGACCATTTGAAATCAATATTAACCATCGAATCAGTTTTAGCTACATCAAACTTTTCAAAAACTTTTAAAGTCACCATCGATGCTAGTGATATTGGAATTGGAGCTGTTGTCCAAAGGATGATGAGGATGGGATTGAACTGCCAGTTGGTTACTTTTCGAAGAAGATCAACATTCACCAAAGGAAATACTCTGCGATTGAAAAAGAACTATTGAGTTTAGTACTGGCCTGACAACATTTTAATGTGTATGTCATGAACAGTGGTTGTGTATACCATTCACAATCAGTTTACATTCTTAGAATGCTTTAAAGACAAGAATATTAGATTATTTCATTGGAATCTTACATTACAGACATTTAATTTAAAAATCATACATGTTGGTCATAAGAATGTAATTGCAGATGTGTTATTGTGGATTTAACTGATAGGGTTTCAATGAGGTTTGTATTTATTTAATGTTATATAGCTAAACAGTTATATGGGAAGAAGTTAAGGTGAACTTTGATTAAAGTTATCTATATGTTAGGGTAATGTGTTTATAAAGACTAGAGAAAAGAAAATGAGGCCTTCTTTTCATTAAGATGGTTAATTCTTTCTTAATGGGAGAGGTTTTATGAAGATGTGGATATGAAGAAAGTTAAAAGCAACAGAACTACCTGACAGAACTAAGTATTCTCAACAAGATACAATATAACATGTGGTCCATCAATTAGTGTAGCTGGTTGCCTAGGGACAAAAACAGATTTGAATTAGTCCAATAAGTTTAAATTATGCCCAAAAAATACCAAATTCCAATCAAGTTTGAATTTAGTATATTGACGATCTTAAAAGCCAATGACACAATCTTATGCTTTGGGAGTATAAGACCAGGGAAAATTGAACAGTTGAGAGGAGAACTGCCACACCACTAGCATGTAGAGACTGCCTGAAAAATAGCTCTCTTAAAGGTAACTTTATTGATCCATGCCCTGTGAAGCATAATCTCTAAGAAGAAGAAAAGAAGGCACAAGAAGATCCAAATAGAAGATTTGACAGCTGGCTGGTTTTTGAAAACAAATTTTTGGTAAATCTTAATCGGGGAAGAGTTAATGGATAAATATCACAGAAGGGGAAGATAGACGATAGGTTAGGGGAAGGAGTTGTAAATAGTTGTTAATTAATTATTCTGTTATACTTTAAGAAATAAAGTTGTTAATTTTTACTTTAAATAGTTCTTGGCCTCTCGAATTTGCACAGCTTACTGCATGGGATAGATCTTTTCTGTGTTGCGGTTTAAATTAAGCAGGAGGGTTTACCCCGTGTCATAACCAATTCCCTCTGCTGCTTCCAATCCCCACAATTGAATTCCAAATATCCCCCCACATCAGTGGGCCTTCATAAACTCCCCCTCTGCAATTTCTAGTGAACAGACCCCTGCGACTGAGTATGGCCTTCTACTCCACCTGTATTCAAAAACAACTTAAAATGATAAGTGACCATTCTCCTGGCTGATCTCTGTGTAGCTTCTTGGCTGACTTACTGCTAATCCCCTGCAGGACTGACCATGCCATACTCTCTGAACATTTCTGATAAGAAATCCGCATCTGGTATGCCCTAAGCAACCTTCAGCTCATGTACAAGCCCCTGGACAGATATTCGATGATGCCCTTGATTAACTATGGTAGTACTCCTGACTGTTGACATTCCTCCTTGAATTGACTCAGGATAATTCCCTTAAACTTTGAGACATTTGGTTGAAACACATGCAGTGAGTTTGTCCTGTAGATAGTTGGCACGTGCTGCACGTGTGACATTGATGTTGTATGGTGCCGTCTGCCACATGTCTGCTGCTTTGACTAATCATTGCTGGCAATCATGACTAGCTGCCTGGCTTATCACTCCATTATAAGACACAAAGCAAGGGTGAAGTGCTGTGAAGCTGCAAGTTCTCAATGAGGTGGTAATGCACAAACAAAGGAAAGCAAGGCAACACAGATATGCTGTGAGCACCCAAGTTGACAGCCCTGATATACACTTTATTTTGCACCATGCGATGGATGTTTGCCATGCATATAAGGCAGCCTGGCAATGATATTGCAATATAAGTTGTATCATTGAAGTGGTGCATTGTGGTACAAGTGAATTGGAGATGTGCCATCATTATGTGGTGATTGCAGTGCTTTGCTGATATCCACCTTCAAGGATGGACAGTGCAGGCAGTTACTGCATATGGATTGTATCCTGAGCCATTGGGGAATGCCAGCCCAGAGAAAGAACCATCAATTTGTAGCAACCAGGTTCATTGCTCTGACATTTATATTGGGGTTTCTCCCCAGTGCCCGGGAAATAGCAATCTGCACATAAATGGGGTGAGATTTAGTAAAAATGAGATGTTAAGACATCCAGATTCTTGACACCAAGAATCTATTTTTTTTTTCTTTCTTGTCATATTTCCTAGCTGTCTTGCGGTTGCCCATGTTGTTCAGGGCTTTGGAAGATTCTGCCTTTGGGATGAGTATACAGATATGGTGTAACATTTAATCAGGAGGACAGAAGGAAATAGATTTAATTCAAGAAACTCAGTTAGAGCTGGGAAGTCAAAAATGAGATAATAATTCTTTCTATACATTTAAAAAGAAATAATTTAATTTGATGCTTTTGAACTTACGTAAATGAGAAAATGGGACTAGCTAGGTAGCTCTTTCAGGAGCCAGTACAGACATGATGGGTCAAACAGCCTCCTTCTGTACTGTAAAATTCTATGATTCTGTACAACCACAAAATGATAGTTCTTTGATTTCATTTAATGGTCACTTTCTTGACCTTCCAGCTAATTTATTATAGTAGATTGCTTTTCACATAACACTAAATGCAATATCTCTCAAAGATTTGCATGAATCACACAATGCATTTCAGATACTTTGTGGACATTAGAATTAATTGTTACTTATTTTGTGAGTGGAATAAATATACACAAGAGAGCCTGCTATAATGATAAAACTTAATGAAGGAGTATTTTCAATTTATTAAGTTGAATTACTTTTCTTGTCAACATACAAAATTCCTAGCTAAACTAATTAAGCTTGATTTCAAGATATGGTGTAGGTGATTAACTACTATAATGGGTCGAATTGGTTTGATTTGCACATTCATCAATTTAACGTTTGTTGCCAGTTAAAGCATTTGAAATATGTAGTGAATTGGTGTATTTTTTCATTAACCTATGAAACCTGAATGACTACAAACCAGAACAATGGGATAAAAAGCTTTTTTTCTCGCTTGTTCATAATGAGATTTGAATTCAAAATATACAACACAAAATTAAAAGTGCTAAAAGACCTGGGCATTAAAAACACACTTCTTGTGACAGAGACTGGGTTTAAACACATTTTCTGATGAATTGTCTCGCATATAAGGGAATACTTAGCATTCCTGACCTCCAAGTACTGAATCTCACCTGAAGGGAGTGTGTGCTAGAGTTCCTCATCTGTGATCTTTACTTATTCCAAGCATAGTTGAATTGACCTGACATTGCTAGATATCTTCAGTTTTGCAAAACTCTTTATGGGATATCTGAACTTAATGGAACCACTAACCATAAATGTTATATTTCTACCTCACCTGTAAGAAAGTTTAGCTTTAAGGATTTTATGTGCTGTGTATACAAGTATTGCAACTCCAACTGATAGTTACATCGCAGTGGATTTGCAAGCTACACAACTAAACAGTTGGTTGCTGCAGTCTGCTGCATAACTTAAAGTGTTTACTGCTTTAAATGAACTAATCCATGGAGTTAATCAGTCTCTGCCAAGCCACTAATTATTAGACCATTATCGTTAACATGACTGTGACCGCAGCGAAAGGACATTGTTCTATTTTGCCCTTGACTGCAAAACATGCAAATACCATTTAATTGTTCTTTATGGTTAACAAATACATGATAGAAATTATGGTAGGTAAGCCTTTTAGATTTATAAAACCATTCAGCTAAGAAAGGGTTGTGTCCATGTGAAAAGTCTTAAAACTGCTCTTCAAAATGGCCAGCTACTGATTTGAGGACTATTTTCAGCATACACTAAGGGTAATTTTCAACTTAGGTGTCTTGGTTGTAACATTACTCCAGAATGTTTAATGCATCCAGAAGAGAGTATAACAAGTGGTTGCGATGAACAGAAGTCATTGTACTAAAAAAAGGAAATTGAACTACAATGAAGAACAAAAAATAATACAACATAGGAACAGGCCCTTTGGCCATCCAAACCTGCACTGATGCATTTGGCCCTTCCATACTAAAATTGTTTCACTTAGTTTAGCTCTGAAAGCTTTCATAAAAAGCTTGGTGGCAAAGGTTTATATTACAAGCTCTCCCAACTGTCAATGCAGTTCTTTTTAACCATTGTAAATGATATCAGAACCCAACACTGAATTAGCTTGATGGGCATTGTCTTTCAACTCAACTGAAATCTGATTCCACAAGGGCATGAGATATTGTTTATTTTTTCATATATTGCCGTCGCTTTATTTTATGTTTTGAATATGAGTGGATCAGTGTTTCTTCCTACATCAGAGCATGTCTTCTTTATTATTCCATTGTGCATTTTGGTATTTCTACATCTTGGATCACTGAAAATATTTTAACAAACATTCATCAACTTCCTTGGCACTCACATTCCATCACTCTCCAGCTCTCTTATGCCAAATTGTTCATCATTCCAAAATCATAAATGGATAGCTCCTCTATTGCGTCTTGTTTTGTAGTCAGTATGTTTTAAAAATATATACTCATCACTGTCTTATGGCATGTGACTTGAGAGTATAAAGGTGTCATTTTTCATCTGATTTGAAATTGCACTGGAAATACAGTCTTCTGTTTTAAACTAACAACTTAATATTAGCCCAGATAATTCTTCCCATTCCTGAGCATAACATCTAGTGGGTGGCATGGTAGCACAGTGGTTAGCACTGCTGCATCACAGGGCTAGAGACCTGGGTTCAATTCCCGCCTCGGGCAATTCTCTGTGTGGAGTTTGCACATTCTGCATGGGTTTCCTCCCACAATCCAAAAATGTGTAGGTTAGCTGAATTGGCCATGCTAAATTGCCCGTAGTGTTAGGGGAATGGGCCTAGGTGGGTTGCACTTTGGCGGGTCAGTGTGGACTTGTTGGTCCGAAGGGCCCGTTTCTTCAAAATACTTGTATACACTGCAAGAAATCTAATCTGTACATGGTAGTTAGTTGCGCACTGTCCATGTCAAGCTTCTTACATTGTTTTACAAGGGACTACTTAAGTATTGCCATATCAGATAAAACACTCTTTCAGAGGCAACCTCACGCACGCTTAATCAAAGATGCCTTTGCAAATTCTCTTCTTCTGCTCCTGCCATATTCTCCCAATAAAAACATGTAAGGAACTTATATGATTGTTAAAGTTGCTATTATATATAATTCAAACTACTTCTTTATCCTTTTTTATCTTTCAAAGTCTGCTATCCTTAATCATTATCTGTTTGTAGTTCCTCTTTATTTTCTCCAAACTCTTATCTTCATGCCCTCTAATCCAATGCCTGACTGGTTGGGTACTGTTAGTGGTTCCCTTTCCTCAGGCACGATCTAGCTTTTTATTAAAATCACTGTCATCATGCTTAACCTGAAAATACAAATTCTCAATCCATTTGTTCTCTCTCATCTTTAACCCATCATTGACAGCCTTTTCTGTTTAGGGTTCCTGATAAGTTTCTCTCCTTGCATCTCCATGTCAGCTTTTCTTAAAACTCTGTTTAAATCTCTGCTTCATTTCATGTCACAGGACTAGGACCACCAAAGAATGGCATCTTCTGTGGCAGTAAAATGAATGTTTTTTTTTCCTGCTACTCCATATTCAAATATTTTATGCTTTTTGACACAATCAGTTGCAGTTCTGTTTCACTGAATTACAATTCCTTTCACAACTCCCGGATATCGCAAAGTGATTTTTAGCCAGTTACCTACTTTTGAAATGCAGTCACTAGTGGGATCATAGGAAATGTGACAATCAATTTCTGCACAGTAAACTCCCACTTGGGATATGATAATGACATTCATGATGTCAAAATGGCTGTCTGACATAGAATCAGTAATTTAACAACTTCTGCAATCTAAGGAAGACTGAACAATATGCTTCTGAAAATCTAAATCTCTCATATTCCACAAATCTGACAAATTCTATTTCCTAATTCTATAGGTTTATCTAGTCTCTATTTTGGGCAGAAAGAAAGATTAAATAAAACAGATCAACCCTTGCAACTCTGAGTAGGACATGATTTTCATATTTCACATGAAAAAAAGGGTGTTGATTGGTCTGCAAATCAGCTCACATTGGCTGAGGTGGTTCCTAGGAATTGCGAAAGAGGAAACAACAGGGAACTGTAAGCTTTCTATGCATCTTAAATAAGGTGATTATCCAGGACACTGAAATGATCCTTGCAGCCTGTGTTGGTAGCTAGGTACAACAGACCGCAGGAAATGTATGTTTGTGCATATGCACCACTTAAGTTATCAGGATGAGGGTGATGGAGGATATGGGTGAGGGGAAGCAAAGATGGAAAGCTTGGGCTGATAAAGCAGATCTTCCCTTGCCCAGCATTGTCAGGTTTCCTTGGCCACTGCTCCTTCACCATGGTCACCCTGCTATCTCACCAACCAGCCTACTTCAGCCATACTGCTTCCCGGGAAGAAGCCCTTCATTGTGTCTTTATGGAGACTATGCCTAGGGACCAGGGTTGCTACTGCACCTACTTCTCCCTCCCAACCCCACATATACACGTGCTCCTCATTGGTATATGACCTCCTCATCCATATGCCAAGATGTGTAATAAAATGATCATTGGAATATGTTTGGATGAGGCTGATGATATCAGCTGGCCACAATGCTGGCAGTTATTATAATCTACTCTATTCATTAAAAGGTGCCAGGCTTGAATATATTTTACTTCATGAAAAAGGGATCACTGCATACAAATATACGGCACTTTCAACGAGCATAAATGAACTACTTTACAAACTTGACAGGTTTTCTTAAATTCACTGTTTGTGCAGCTATTAATGCACTTAGGATTTTTCAGCAAGTGTTGCCCAAATACATTTAACAGTTGATGATTTGCTTAGGTTTTGCTATCTGGTTGAGTAGTGCCTGTACTTTGCCTTTTATGAACAACCAGAGAATAATCTTCTTTGATTCAGACAGCCACTTTTTGGGACATATGTCCTACCTATTTGATTAAACCAACATGGAATTTTCCACTAATTGTGTATTGCTGTCAACCTAATAAATCAGCTCCTTCTACCATATCAGAACAACCTCTGATATGAATTTCAGTGCCAGCACAAAAGTTGGTGAGAGTCTAGCTGTCCAAAGGAGTGCTAAAGCAGCTATGCCATGGACAACATTGAATGATTGAGAGCACTGCCTTTCTAATCACTTCTGTCAATTTCACAATGTTATTTTAGAAAGATAAAGATGTATCACATGCTTGCAGTTTCTGCTATTGATGCTTTGAAGCATCTAAGTTACTATCACTTTTATTAAGATGTGGTAAAACAATTATATATTTATTTGTTATACATCACAACTTCTTATCACTATAGGGATCATTGATTTTGTGCAGTATAGAGTGGATGAATAGGCGTGTCTGTACTGCATCTTGGTGTGGAAAATAGCCCTGAGGGAGGGAATAGATTAGCATGAAAGCTATGAGAGACCCTGGAGGGTCAATGGGATGCATGAGATTTTTTTGGATAGAGTCTGATGAGTGTGTGAGCTGTTAAACAGCCCACATCAGCCAATGGCTGCCTCCAAATCCTTTTGAGGAGTGGCAGGCCCATCTTCAATTAGTCCCTTCCCAGGATGAAAATCTCACCTTTGCAGGCACTGTCTCCCAAGGCAAGTGAGCCAAGCCAGGAAATTTCCTCACTCCTGGTACCCACCTAGAAGATGGAATACCAGTCTGTTAACTTTGTTTCTTGTACCATATACACAACTTGTCATAACGAATATTCACAGCATTTTATATTTTTACTTTTTAGTTATATGTCTTTAACATTTCTCAAACTTATAGGGTCATTGAGGTCTACCGTACAGAAAAAGACCATCAAATCCACGCTGGTCAAAACAATCACCTAACTATTTGAATCCCATTTACCAGCATTTGACCCATAGCCTCGTATGGACAAGCGCACATCTAAATACTTCATAAATGCCAGCAGAGTTTCTGCTTCTACCGCTCTTACAGTCAGTGAGTTCCAGATTCCAATCATATCTGGGTGAGAAAGTTTTCTTCATATCTCCTTTGAAGCTTCTGACTCTTGCCTTAAATCTGTGCCCTCTTGTCTTTGATCAGGGAACTGATGTGCATGCATGTCAAGGTTCATCTGGTCGTGAGTGCTTCTCAGGGACCTATTGCTCATCATGTATCCCTTATGTTTAAGTGCCTGGTCATTTGTGCCTCCAACCACCACTAAAATCATTCGTCATACCTCTGTGTCACCTCAATCTGGAATATTTCAATATTCTTCTTGATGGCCTTCTTTAGCCTGTACCTCATAAATACCAACTTGTTCTTAATGCAGTCTTGGATACTGATCTTACAATAAGGCTTCTTTGCTCATCATTGCCATCATCACGGATCAATGTTGGCTCCTGTTCCTCAAGTTCATCAAAGTTAATATTCTAATCCTCAGCTTCAAATCATCATCGACTTTCATTCCACCCCTTCTCTGAAACCTCTTGAGTTATAGTTTACTAATTAGCTTTCATTCCCCCTGCTGCCTGGAATTACTTCGTTGAATCTCTTTTGCACTGTATTTTACTCCTTTAAAGGTCTCTCAAAAACTCTTATTTTGCTGAAACATTTAATCTATCTCAAACAGTTAATTCTACCTAAATTCTCTTCATGGACTCAGTGTTCTGTTTCCCTTCTGCTCTGTAACGTTCCTTGAAATATTTCATTCAAAACAAATGTTACATATATGCAAGTTGTTGCATGGCAACAACTCTGGCATATATATATATCTAAGTTTTCTATTAGTATTAAATAATTTTGAATGTAAAGATGCTTGTTCATAGTTTATCTGCAACTAAACTAAAACAAGAATTTCTCTAAGATGGTTATTCGACTTAGTAAATTATCCTAACTTCATATCTGTTTGTGTAAACATATTTATTTGTGTTTATTCTTTGGCTCAAGACCGCATTATTAGAACATAGAAATATCACAACTGAGACCAAGTGGTCTTGATCAAAAGTTGATTATATAATTCATATAACTGATAACACAGGTTTCATTAGTGCATACTTAATTAAATTTCACACCTAAATAAGTAAATTATAAATCAAACATGCCGGCCTTTTGCCTGGCACACACTCACTTAACTCATTCACCACATAATTTCAGTAGTATTTTCTGGTTCTGAGCACAGCTTTCATCAGAGGCAATGCCAAATCATCTTTTTAATAATCACACAGTTTTTGGAAAACTAATAATTACTGATGCGGTGTATCAACTATTGTCATCCACAATGATTCATAGGAACATGGTATATGTTCCACAAAACCCTATTCTGATCCATTATATTCAGTTCTGAAGAAGGGTCACTGGACCTGGAACATTAACTCTGCTTTGTCTCCACAGATGCTGAAAGGTCTGCAGTTTCTCCAGCAATTTTTGCTTTGTTTCTGAATCATTAAACTTGTTTTAAAACCATAAATGACATAAACCACTTCAAGCTGATTGTAAGTATATGGTGCATCGAGAGTGCCAAAAAAGAACTGTATTGGTGGGAAACTCAAAATGCCTGTTGGTCTGTGGTATTTTAGAGAGGGGGAGAGAGAGAGAAAGAGAGAGAGAGAGAGAAAGAAAACTGCATGAGAGAGAACAAAATGGAATGGTAAGTTCCAAATCCTGAAAGGATGCAGAATTGGTAATGAATACAGTTGATGCGAATTGATGCCAAAGAGGATTGCCAAGTGATGAAGAGACATCGGTCTTGGTCTTTGTTGCAGAAACCTTCAACATTATCTCGTCATCCAGAGTCTGTGGAGTTGAATGAGATATGCTTGTATTGTTGAAAAATGTACACAGTAAAAGCTCTTTCAACTGTAACCTAAAGGAAAAAGTTGGCTCAATAATTTATTTGCAGTGTGGCACAATAAAAGGGTCAGCAACACCTTTTCTGTTTGGAAATAGATTCACAGAGTCATTGAAGATGTACAGCATGGAAGTAGACCCTTTGGTCCAATTTGTCCATGCTGACCAGATATCCTAAAATAATCTAGTTCCATTTACCCGCACTTGTCCTATATCCCTGTAAATCCATCCTATTCATGTACCCATCTAGAGGCCTTTGAAATGTGTAATTCGCAATTTTTGAGAAGATTTATAGCTCAGGTTGATTATGTAAGTAAGTTAGCTCGCTGAGCTTGAAGATTTGTTTCCAGACATTTTGTCACCATACTAGATAACATCATCAGTGAGAGTCTCTGGTGAAGAGCTGGTGGTATGTCCTGCCTCTCCATTTATAGATCTTAGTTTCTTAAGGTGGAAGATGCCATTTCCAGTTCTTTATTTCAAGGGAAGGTAGATAGGAACGTACAGTTAGCGGAGAGCTTCAAACCAGGCGTCTAAAGAAAAACAACAAACATAGATCAAATACTTAACTCCAGAAGCAATCATCCCAACACACACAAACACAGCTGCATCAAGACATTATTTCAACAATCTACATCACACTGCAACACCCAAGAACTACAAAAAGCAGAAGAAAAATATCTATACAACATTTTCAAGAAAAACGGGACCCAATAAACACAGTCCACTGATTCCTCAGAAACAAACCCAAACAAGCAGACACAAAGCAACCAAAAACTATAGCCACATTACCTTACATCAATGACACATCAGAAATGACTTTCAGACTACTCAGACCCCTTAGCATCATGATAGCCCACAAACCTAAAACACACTTAAACAGGGACTAATGAAACTCAAGGATCCAGTAGATACTACCAGCAAATCTAATGTCACTTGCAAGATACCATACAAGAACTATAAAAACACTACATCAGACAAACAGGCAGGAAACTTGCCACCAGTATACATGAACACCAACTGGCCACCAGAAGACACGACCCACTATCACTAGTTTCCATACATACAGACAAAGAAGGACGCCACTTTGACTGGGACAACACGCACATCCTAGGACAGGTGAAACAAAGACACGCACAAGAATTCTTAGAGGCATGGCATTCTAACCAGAACTGCATCAATAAACACATAGATTTTGATCCCATCAACCTTTCTTGAAAAAAGGAACTGGAAATGACATTACACACCTTAAGAAACCAAGCCCTATAAATAGAGAGGCGGGGCATACCGCCAGCACTTCACCAGAGACACTCACTGATGATCTTACCTGGTACGGTGATGAATCGTCTGAAAACAAATCTTCCAGCTCAAATGTTGTAATTGTACCGGTCTCCATCACTTCCTCTAGCAGCTCATTCCATACCACCCTTTGCATGAAGACATTGCCCGTGACAACCTTTTTAACCTTTCCCCTCTCACCTTAAACCTATGCCCTCTAGTTCTGGAAAAGACCATGTGTACTTACCCTATCCACGCCCCTCATGACTTTATAAGTCTCTAAGGTCACCCCTCAGCCTCTGATGCTCCACTTAGATGACAGTGGAACCACGCTCCACTCTGTGAGATAGGATTGGCCTAGACCTGGCAGAAGGTGTATGCAATTATGGATTCTCAGAATCCATGAGGAAAAGCAGCAACATCCTCATCTACAAGAAGGGGGGAAAATCAGAGGCCCATTTCATATTTAAAGTGGATTATTAAATTCTTTAATTATTTTACCTTAATGATCATGATTTACCCAGATCAGAACTGCACCTTGATAACTGAAAGATCTCTGATAACTTGGTGTTACACGGTAATACGATCAGCTATGTGCATGCCATGGGGTGTCCACCTGCCTCCTAGGTTTAGGGAAAGGTCTCCGCCAGAACATCATACATCGAAGTAATGGATATGTTTAACTAAACAGGATTTGGAGAAGGAGTCCACAATTGCATGCAACTGTTCAATACAAATAATATTAGCATGGTTTCAAGCAATAAGTGGGAATTAGAAAGTTTTACAAACAAATTCCATTAACAAACATGTATTGTGGCATGAGCAAGTTTTTTTTTAGGAACAGGGTCAACCAATCCTCTTCACTGTCAGGTCACACTACCTGAAAGTGTATAGTAATTTGTTCAAAGGAGACGGGGTGAGTGCTAAAACTGGAAAGAGCTTTTAACCATGGTAAAGCAATAACTGGGCACGTGCAGGTATACTTCTCTTCCAGGTCAGGTGACAATTGGATCATCAGGTGCAATGCACTCTTGGTGTACGTGGCGCAGGTCTGGCCTATATCTGACTCCTGTGTTATGGTAATCACCTGAGCAGTCTTTTGTTTTATCTAGAGATTTTAAACAGAGCTTGGTTGTAGGGACATGTAAAACCCCCCCGCTAATAGGGGAAAAACAAATCAACGTTATGATAGCCACCTTTTTCTGTGGTTGTATCAAGCTGTGAATAAACCTTCAATATGCAAACAAGAAATGTCACATTGTGCTGACACAATATCTATCCTCGGTGTTGGAAACTACAGGCCTAGCTCAGGTGCCTCAGCATGCTTTATGCAGTTGAGGTGTAAAGGTCTACCTGCTCCTTGTGGAAACATTTAGGCAGAAAGAAGCACCTTTGACCACAAGTTCATCAAGCAGTGGTTTGCACGTAATGTCTATGGCCCTGCAAGAAACAGATGGTGGATTATGTTTTATTATTTGTCAAGAAAATTGCCAGTCATTCAGTATTGTGCCGTCACTGAAATTTTACAAGTAAGTACCAAAATGTAATTTGGCTGGTAGCAAGAAGGACTGTCACCATCAGATCCTTCCTCCATGCCTGGAGTATTATATATTGTCTTTGAGGAGCTTGTGGGTTGGGGTGAGGGTAATATGCCTTCTAAATTGATCCTTTGGCAAGGAAGATTTGGACAGTGATGCAATGATTTTTGATAAGGCTCTTTGGGCAGCATCATGACAGACTCTACATTCTACTGGTTGTTCCCGGGGGAGCACACCAAGATCAACATCTACTCTGAAGTATGAAGAATGATCTTTGGTCTGCCTGAAACTTCCTGGCCTTCCAGTACAGAAGTTTGCATAATTGTATGTTGTTGATGGCACATTCAAAGGTTGAAGACTATGTGCTGAGGCTTGGAGCAGTTACGACAAAAAAGCAAGAAAGGAAGTCAGTATCCAAGGCCTTTCAATCATAGTTCTCTGAGGAGTTATAAGCTGGGTAAAACTCCTCACTCTTTAGAGGGTGGCACAGTAGTTTAGTGGTCAGCACCGCTGCCTCACAACGCCAGGAACTCAGGTTTATTTCCACCCTTGGATGACTGTGTGGAGTTTGCACATTTGCCCTGTGTCTGTGTGGGTTTCTGCTGGATGCTCCAATTTCCTGTCAGTCTACAGTTGTGCAGGAAAGGTGGGTTGGCCATGCTAAATTGTCCATTGTGTCTAGCGATGTACAGGCTAGGTTAATTAGTCATGGGAAATGTGGGATTATGGCGATAGGATGGGAGCTGAGTCTGGGTGAATGCACTTCGGAGGGTTGGTGTGGACTCAATTGGCTGAATGTCCTCTTTCTGCACTATAGGGATTCTGTATGTTTGATATGCAATGATTCCTATAAGTATTAAATGTTATTGTAAATATTGTCACATGCATGGTTAAAAAAATGCTTTAGTTTTCACCTCATATGGTGTCAATTTTGAACTGTTATGTAAAATACTTTTATACATCTGTTGAAGTATATGTTTTGAAAAAAATCTTTAAATGCAGTCATGTAGTTATAATTTTACTTCTGGTCTTAGTCTTGCAGACATGGCTTGGACATGCATCATGCAATCTCAACAATACAAAGGGCATTTAACATGCAGTTAAGTTACTTGGGCTATGCGTTAATCAACAATTGTCTGACTGTACTGATGGGTGCAATAAAGTGAGAAAAAGATAAAATGTGAAACTTCAAGCTGTTGGAACTAGTCTATAAGCCGCAAATGTGCTCAAGAAGTCAAAATTGACACAATATTGGTGAGAACATCAGCACGTGGACAGCAAACATCTGCCAGGAATATGCAGTATAAACAGGTCCCGACATCTTCTATCTGATATTAATACTGCCATTTTGGAGCTCCATACTTTAGCTAATGTATACTCCTAATGTATACATTTAATCACATATAGATGAACATACATTCAACAGCAGGAGGACCTCTACCCAATATTTAAAGGACTCTTTATAGTTAAAAGGAATATCACTTACCTACAGATGAGTTGCTATTTCATTTTTGAAGTAAGTTTATCTGGGAAGGCAGCAAAAACATTCAGAGACTCTGTTGGGAATGGAGGTAAAGTTAAGCAGCAATGGGAATGCACGTACATCCTCCACGGTGGCTCAGTAGTTAGCACTGTTGCCTAACCGCGCCAGGGACCCGGCCACGTGTGACTGTCGGTGTGGAGTTTACACATTCTCCCTGTGTCTGTGTGTGTTTCCTCTGGGTGCTCCCATTTCCTCCCATAGCCCAAAGACGTGCAGGTTAGTTGAATTGGTAACGCTAAATTGCCGGTAGATTTAGGTGCGTTAGTTAGGGGGAATGGGTCTGGATGGGTTACTCTTTGGAGGGTTGGTATGGACTAGTTGAGCTGAAAGGCCTGTTTCCACACTGTAGGGAATCTAATCTGCCAAGCCTGTAGATCACAAATTAGACTAAATTAGACTAAATTAGATTGTATTCATTGGAGTTTAGAAGATTAAGGGGAGATCTAATAGAAACTTACAAGATAATACATGGCTTGGAAAGGGTGGACGCTAGGAAATTGTTTCCGTTAGGCGAGGAGACTAGCTCCCGTGGACACAGCCTTAGAATTAGAGGGGGTAAATTCAGAACTGAAAAGTGGAGACATTTCGTCAGCCAGAGAGTGGTGGGCCTGTGGAATTCATTGCCGCGGAGTGCAGTGGAGGCCGGGACGCTAAATGTCTTCAAGGCAGAGATTGATAAATTCTTGATGTCACAAGGAATTAAGGGCTACGGGGAGAATGTGGGTAAGTGGAATTGAAATGCCCATCAGCCATGATTGAATGGCAGAGTGGACTCAATGGGCCGAATGGCCTTACTTCCTCTCCTATGTCTTAAGGTCTTATGGTCTTATAGACTTCTCAGCCATCAGAGAACCCATCAAACCGGTGGGCAAGCAAATCATACTTACTCTTGATGAACTACCCAAGAAGTAAGAGTTACAGCAGAAGGACTCAAGAATTAGGACATAAATAGATCTTTCATCCCCTTGAGCTTGTTTGCCCTTACTTCATTGCTGCTGGATCAAAGCCCTAGAGTACCATTCCTAATAGCATTATGGGTATCTCTGTGCCACAAAATTAAAGCAGTTCAAGAAGACAGCTTATCTTCACTGTCTCAAAGGTAAATAGGCATGGACAGTAAATGCTGGCCTAGCCAAATAAGCACATATGCTACGAACAAATACATTTTTAAAAGATGGCCATTGTCCCTGCATTGCCTGTTTAGAAAAGCTATATAATCAGCTCCACTCCTTTTCTCAAGATCTGCAAATATGTTCTTTCTTGTTTATTTAGCCAATTTGGTTTTAAGGTTCTTCCATGAGCACAGAAACTTGACTGGCATTGCAGTTCCAACCTGGAGGGAATGTTGCATTTGTCATGGTTGCCACCTTCAGAATAAATGTTAAACTGAAATCCAATCTGCCTCCTTAGTTCGGCATAAACAATCCAATGGTTCTATTTCAAGAAGAGCAGAGGAAAGTCCTGACCAACATATAAAATTCAGCCAACATCTCCATAAAACAGATTGCATGGCTAATTATCATATTGATTTTTGTGGAACATTGAATCATATATATTGGCTGCCACTTTCCCTTATATTATGATAATAACTAATCTTAAATAAAACAATTTATTGAAGCACTGAGGATCAGATAAAAGTTAGCAAAGGTACTATATGGATGTAACTTGCTTCGTTAATGCTTCTATATTGCAGTTCTGATCCTTAATTAATTTTATTGACTGAACCTCTAATTTAATTATTCTTTCCCCTAGCCATCCCACTCCTTATTACAGTTTGTTTGCTGGAATTCAAGCCCTTGCATTAATGAATGGTGCAAATGTGTAAGGTCCCTTTGAAGTATTCATGGCATGCAATTATTTAGCTAATGTCATAAAACTTCTCTCAGTTTTTGTAATTGTTTTATCCCCACTATTGCCAACTTTAATTTTTACACTTTACTTAATTATTTAGTGCAGTTTTGTTGTTATCACTTCTGTGGAAAGCTATATTGATTTTATTAACCATCCTTCAGCACTTAATTCATTTCCTGCTTTCTATTTTTAGACTCTTTTCTTGCTCCTCGTCCCCATTCTTTATCCTTTCTGTGATCTTTCTGTTGATCTTTTGCCCCTCATTTGATATTCTTCCCTTCCCCTGACTTTTAACTTTCATGTTTTCATCTTATCTCTACCGTCTTTGCTCTTCTGTCCTCTGCTTTATTCAACTCCTCACTTTCTGCCTTTACTCCAATCCTGTGCATTATCTCCATTTCCTAAAATCTCTACACTTGCCATCTCTTGCCTTTCCATTTGTCTCACTCTGTGGCTAAGAGATTGGTGTGGGAAAGAGGGTTTCCATTTTATGGGACACCGGCATCAGTTTTGGAACCGGGGCAACATGGGACAGTCTCCGTCTGAACCGATCTGGCTCCAGTGTTCTTGTGAAAAGCATAAATAGGGTGGTCACTAGATCTTTAAACTTGTGAGTCGATGGGGAAGGGAAAGGGAAAGCAACAGGGAGTATGGAGTCAAGTAGAAAGATAAGCAGCCTGTTAGCATGTGTGCAGCGTTTAAGTTCAACTCAGATTGGGAATGAAGCAAAAAGGAATGATAACTTAGGTAGAGGTGATGGAAATCATGAGGATAAGAAAATTAGCGTTAAGGTGCTTCACCTTAATGCTCGAAGCATTTGAAACAAAGTAGATGAATTAACAGCACAAATCATCGTAAATGATTATGATGTGGTAGGCACCACAGAGACCTGGTTGCAGGGCGTTCAGGACTGGCAGTTAGACATCCAAGAATTTATAACTTATCGAAAAGACAGGAGGTGGGCAGAGGGGTGGGGTTGCCCTGTTAGTCAAGAATGTATTTAAATCTATGGCATTAAATGATATAGGGTAAGATGATGTGGAGTCTGTGTGGGTGGAGTTGAGGAACTACAAAGGCAAAAAAAAACATAATGGGAGTTATGTACAGACATCCCAACAGTGGTCAGGACCAGGGGCACAAGATGTACCAGGAAATAGATAGGGCGTGTCAGAAAGGTATGGTCATGGTGATCATGGGGGACTTCAATATGCAAATGGGCTAGGTGAATTATGTTGCTGGTGGATCCAAAGAAAGGGAATTCATGGATGTTTACAGGATGGCTTTTTGGAACAGCTTGTGATGGAGTCCACAAAGGAGCAGGCTATTCTGGACTTAGTGCATTGTAACGAGCCAGACTTTAGAAAAGATCTTAAAGTCAGGAACACTTAGGAGGCAGAGATCATAATATGGTAGAGTTCAGTCTGCAGTTCGAAAGGGAGAAGGCAAAATTGGATGTAATGGTGTTAGAGTTAAATAAAGGTAATTACAGGGGCATGAGAGAGGAACTGATGAAAATGAACTGGAAGCAGAGCCTAGTGGGGAAGACAGTAGAACTACAGTGGCAGGAGTTTCTGGGTGTAATTGAGGACACAGTATAGAGGTACATCCCAAAGAAAAGAAAGATTACCGGGGTTGGGAGAGGTGTGTATGTGGGCGGTGTGGGATTAGACAACCATGGCTGATGAAGGAACTCAGGAAATGTATCACAGAAAAAGAGAGATCCTATAAAGTGACCAAGAGCACTGGAAATCAGAAGATTGGGAAGACTATAAAAATAATCAGAGGATAACAAGGAGAGAAATAAAGAAGGAGCGGATCAACTATGAAGGTAAGCTAGCCAGTAATATTAGAAATGATAGTAAAAGTTTCTCTTAATACATAAGAAAGAAACAAGAGGCAAATGTAGAGATTGGGATGCTCCAAATTGATGCAGGAAGGCTAGTGATGGGAGATAAGGAAATAGCTGAAGAACTTAATAAATACTTTGTGTCAGTTTTTACAGTGGAAGACATGAGTAATATCCCAACAATTAAGGAGAATCAAGGGGCAGAGTTGAGTATGGTGGCCATTATAAAGGGAAACTACTTGATAAGCTAAAAGGTCTAAAAGCTGATAAATCTCCTGGCCTGGATGGGCTACATCCTAGAGTTCTGAAGGAGGTGGCTGAAGAAATAGCAGAGGCATTGGTTGTAATCTTTCAAAAATCACTGGGTTCAGGGAAAGTCGCTGATGCTTGGAAAATCACTGAAGTAACCCCCTTGTTCAAGAAAGAACCAAGACACCACATGGAAAATTATAGGCCAATTAGCCTAACCTCAGTTGTAGGTAAAATTCTAGAATCCATCGTTAACGATGAGATTTCTAAATTCTTGGAAGTGCAGGGTCGAATTAGAACAAGTCAGCATGGATCTAGTAAGGGCAGTTTATGCCTGATAAAACTGTTAGAATTCTTTGAAGAGGTAACAAATAGGTTAGACCAGGGAAACCCAGTGGATGTTTTCTACGCAGACTTCCAAAAGGCCTTTGATAAGGTGCCTCACGGGAGGCTGCTGAGTAAGGCCCATGGTGTTCAAGATGAGCTGCTGGCATGGATTGAGGATTGGCTGTCTTACAGAAGATAGAGAATTGGGATCAAAGATTCTTTTTCGGAATGGTAGCTGGTAACAAGTGGTGCTCCACACGGTTCAGTGTTGGGGCTCCAGCTGAAGAAATTCAATGTGAGCAAATGTGAGGTCTTGCACTTCGGAAAAAAAAGCACAGAGATGGACTATTTTATAAACAGTGAGAAAATTCTTAAAGCTAAAGTACAAAGGGATCTGGAAGTGCTAGTACAGGATTCTCTAAAGGTTGACTTGCAGGTTAAGAAAGCAAATGTAATGTTGTCAATTATTTCAAGAGGGTTGGAATGTGAAAGCAGCGATGTGCTACTAAGACTTTATAAAGCTCTGGTTAGGCCCCATTTAGAATACTGTGTCCAGTTTTGGACCCCACAGCTCAGGAAGGACATACTGGGACTGGAGAGTGTCCAGCAGAGATTCACACGGATGATCCCTGCAATGGTAGGCCTAACATAGGATGAATGGCTGAGGATCCTGGGATTATGTTCATTAGAGTTCAGAAAGTTGAGGGGAGATCTACTAGAAACTTACCAGATAATGCATGGCTTAGAAAGGGTGGATGCTGGGAACTATTTTCTGTCAGGACTTGTGGGCAATTTAGAATGGAAATGAGGAGACATTTCTTCAGCCAGAGAGTGGTGGGCCTGTGGAATTCACTGCATCGCAGCGCAGTGGAGACCAGGACATTAAATGTCTTCAATTGATAAATTCTTAATCTCGCAAGGAAATAAGGGATACGAGGAGAGTATGGGTAAAAGTGGCGTTGAAATACCCATCAGCTATTAGTGAATGGCGGAGTGGACTTGGTGGGCTGAATGGCCTTACTACCACTCCTATTTCTTATTGTCTTATGGTCTTTTAATTCTCATCACTTTCTTTCTCCTGTCATTTTCCTTCTCCCTTAAAAAGATGTGAGATATTAGTTCCAACACAACAGATGCTTCCATTAACCTACAACCCCAATCTGGTAATATTCAATGATGATTGATTCTCCATCCCATAGATTCATAGAGTCAAAGAGGTATACAGCAAGGAAATAGGCCCTTTGGCTCGACCAGTCCATGCCAACTAGATTTCCTAAATGGAACTAGTCTCAGTTGCCTGCATTTGGCCCATATCCCTCTAAACCATTCCTATTTATGTACCTTTCCAAATGTCTTTAGATGTTATAATTATGTCTTTTAAGTGTTGTATGCAGTACCACCTTCCATACTATTTTTAATATACCTCCTTTAATGCTAACTTCCATCTCGTTCCATCTACATCAACATTTCCTCTCCACGCTATTCTCATCACCTTTCTTCATAGTCCTGCTTCAACTTCGATCCAATCACTTTAAAACTTATCTCAAACTTCATGTCTGCATTTTGATGTAACTATATATGACCAAGTATGAAGCAGTAAAATTTAATTAAAATAGTTTCCAATGTTTCTTTAACTTTCGCAAATTTGATATTTTCCAATTACCCACATTATCATACTTCTTATTTTAGGAATTCAATCTATCTGTTGTTTATCATAGCATGCCCTGGTTCCTGGAACAAATTTTAATTTGTTCATCAGCTTTCTGTCTCTTACTATTTTCTGATCATAATTACAAGTGGATCCAGCACTAATCACTTGGACATGTCATTGTCAGATCTTTCCATAGTAAATAAATTCCATGTTTAATTTTCCTTTGTTTCTCAATATAGCTCTTTACAAAATAATTTGAGACATATCATAAATTATGTGAAATTGTGTTTGAATGGGTGTTATATTTACCCAGAACCTCCTGGTATCCTACATTAGATCTTTATCTCCACCCCAATGTATTTTTCAAATAAATAAAGTGGGTATTGATACTAGAGTTAAAATACTCCTTGTTGAGTTTTTCAACTGGCTGCTATATGTTGTTTTTTGAATAATTGAAACCAATAAGAAGATAAGCTGTTTGACTTTGTCATCACCAAGTTACATGTCACCGCTGTATCTGTCCATCCCAGTGTTGATAACAGTAACTATCAGAAGATTCTAATGGAGATGAAATTTTTGCTATTGCAACAATTACAGATGGGAAAAAAAAATGCTAGCCTTGCCAGTGATGCCCAAATAAATAAATCAATATCTACCATTCCTTTGTGATTCTATACTGGGTGAAAAGATTAATTGTTGGCTGCTCCACATGAACATTTTTAAAATGTAGCTTTTGGTGATCACTACAACTGAGAGAACATTCAAAGGATAGAGGTTTGTCTCCTAAACTGCTGAATCCAAACAGATCTTTGTAATTGGGCCTCAAATAGACATGTCACTTCATTTAAGCTGATACCAGAGATGTTTGCAAAGGTGATATGTTAACTCATATAATTTGTCCTGGAAACTGGGCACAATAATAATCAATTTCACAAAATAAACTTCAACTGAGACAAAAGACTCCACCTCTCTGAATAGCGAATCTCGAGAAACTGTCAGTAGAAATGAGAGATTCAGTGTAATCAATTAAAAATTGCCAAAGAAATTTTGATATCTTGTTAAGCATAGTAATTGTGGTAAAAGAATAAGTATAAGTTTATATAATCCAAATGTTTCGTTAGATGCAACTGTCCCTGTGCCGCTGTGCAATCTCTAAAAACAAAACCTGGTCAGTACTGAATAATAGGAAAGTGAAGATAGATGTATATTCAGGAGCATATTTCATGGTCTTTTAGATTACAGAATATTTTCTCCCCAGAAAACAAATGTACAAGGAAATACACAAGTATAAATTATAGATGATCTCTTAGACAATTAATTTACAGTTGCTATGCCAAATAACATTTATATTCTTAGATATTTTTGTATCTCAAACTGAGGCAAGCGTTCCAACTATTCAATACCAAATATGTTACATGACATGACAAATACCTCATTTTGAACATGCTAAATACCTTATTTTGAGAACAGTAGGCTATACATAAGAACTTATTAAAATATAATTGTAACAAATGGGAATGTTGAATCCAGAAGTTTCTATTTGGATGAATCCTGAGTGGTATATTTGTGTACTTGGAGGATGCTTCATTGTATCTTCATTTAAGATTGTCCATTCACTTACACTAATTGTATTTTATTGCCATAGTTTACCAGACCATAGGGCTTCTCTCTCATTAGAAAGAAGCGACTGGTGGTGATTTAACCTGAGGGCCATAAGACTTCAGGTGACAGAAGAGGATGAGAGGACAATCCTTCATGTTAACCTCAAACCAGTGATAGGAATTGAACCCATGCTGTTGGTATCACACTGCTCTGTAAACCACCAATTCCCCCTATACTAATATGACTTACCTTAGTCATATATAGTGAGTACACTATATATGAAAGTAAGAAACAATGAGTAATGATGCATCGCACAATGAGATGCCAGTCTATTAGGGAAGGCATTACTTTGCAACATGAAATAGATGTGATTGTGCCAAAACAATTTTGATTTTTTTAAAAATTTGTTAGAAAGGCTGAATGTTCACTCCTGAGTCAGGTATACTGAGTTGCAGAATATCCGGGCTCTGTAAATCCAGCTCAAGAGAAACTTCCTTGACTGACTGGATTTTCATTCAGGAGGGATGAGTGCTAGCTGAAGTTGGGCCTGCAACCCACACAAACAGTATACAGGCATCCACAGGGACTTGTTGAGGGACAAAGTATGTTGTTTAAAAGGCCCACCTCACTGCTCGCTTACAAAACAGACAATAAAACTAGAAATAACTCTCTAGCCCTCACCCATATACTTCCCATCCCCACCCATACCCCATATCCCATCCATACTGATTCTTACTACCTTATCTCTTCCAATGGCTTCTATGATCTGCCATACCCTTCATGCTAACCTACCCCCACCACACCCCATAGCTCTTTACAAATCCTGCGTAAACTTACTGCTAAATCAATTCAACCTGTAACTCTTTGATACTCCACCCTTTGCCCTTACACCTTCCAATACCCATCATGTGTGTATTCAGGAGCCATGATGATACAACAATTATAGACTTCACAGTATTAAAAAGAACATTGTTATTGATACAAGCCCATTCAGTGTAATTTAAATGCCTTCCATTACTTATAAAACAATCATTTGTAATCATATCTTCACATTAAAGACAGCCAATCTCTTTATAATCATTTAATGTTGTCAATCAAATTTTAAGCCAACAAGTAATATCCCCACCCCTCTGTGATAATGATAGATTGTGGAAGCAGTCAGTCAGCACTAATGTAAATATTCTAGCCCTTCAACTCACCTCAACAACTGTTACTTGGCATTTGAAGCATATCTTTTGGTCAAGTGCAGACTGTTTTGTTTCAAGAACAGAAAGATGAATTAATTTGAGAGCTTGGTAGTTTCACAAATCTTACTCAGCATTAGACCTGCTTTTAAAACCCTCAAGGAATATCTGGACCTCTCCTAAAAGTATACCTAACTTATCCAATAAACTAACCTTAAAAAAACTCTTGTAGTTTTAAATATTTTCCTCATATGTTTAAAACCTACAAGTTGTATTTTGAAAGTCTCAATAACAAATATTGCTTCAGTTTGAAGGCAACTGTACTTTTCAATATGTGGCAGCCTCCATGGACTATGGATGTGTGAAATACTGTCTGCTTTTGTAAATCTTTTGTGATCACCCCTACTCCAGTAAATAAGATAGCCACTGGGCTCAGGAATGGCCTCTTCTGCATTCTTTACTTCAGTGCCATTTTGGCTAAGGCACAGTACCCTCAGTTCTTGTCCAAATTCAAGCTCTGGCATCAGTATATTTGCTTTTTCATCTAGGCTGAGAAAGAGAGACACACAGAGAATAATAAAAAAAGAAAACAGGCAAATTGATGGTTTCAAAACCAATTTTTTTTTAAGAAAGGTGGGAAGGACAAGCCAGGGAACTATAGACCAGTGAGCCAGACGTTGGTGTTGGGCAAGCTGTTGGAGGGAATCCTAAGGGACAGGATACGCACATATTTGGAAAGGCAAGGACTGAATACAGATAGTCATCATGGTTTTGTCTCAAAAACTTGACTGAGTTTTTTGAAAAAAATTGCAAAGGAGATTGATGAGGGCAGAGTGGTGGATGCAATCTATATGGACTTCAGTAAGGCGTTCAACAAGGTTCCCCATGGGAGACTGATTAGCAAGGTTTGATCTCATGGACTACAGGGAGAACTAGCAATTTGGATACAGAACTGGCTCAAAGGTAGAAGACAGAGGTTGGCGGTGGAGGGTTGTTTTTCAGACTGGAGGCCTGTGACCAGTGGAATCCACAAGGAAAGGTGCTGGGTCCACTACTTTTCATCATTTATACAAATGATTTGGATATCAACATAGGAAGTATCATTAGTAAGTTTGCAGGTGACACCAAAATTGGAGGTGTAGTGGACAGTGAAGAGGGTTGCCTCAGATTATGATGGGACCTTGACCAGTCGGCCAATGGGCTGAAGAGTGGCAGATGGTTTAATTTAGATAAATGTGAAGTGCTGCATTTTGGGAAAGCAAATCTTTGCAGGACTTATACACTTAATGGTAAGGTCCTAGGGAATATTGCTGAACAAAGAGACCTTGGAGTGCATGTTCATAGCTCCTTCAAAGTGGAGTCGCAGGTAGATAGGATAGTGAAGAAGGCATTCGGTATGTTTTCCTTTATTGGTCAAAGCATTGAGTACAGGAGTTGGGAGGTCATGTTGCGGCTGTACAGGACATTGGTTGGGCCACTGTTGGAATATTGCATGCAATTCTGGTCTCCTTCCTATCGGAAAGATGTTGTGAAACTTGAAAGGGTTCAGAAAAGATTTACAAGAATGTTGCCAGGGTTGGAGGGTTTGAGCTATAGGGAGAGGCTGAACAGGCTGGGGCTGTTTTTCCAGGGGTGTTGAAGGCTGAGGGGTGACCTCATAGACGTTTATAAAATCAGGAGGGGCATGGATAGTATAAATAGCCAAGGTCTTTTCCCTGGGGTTTGGGAGTCCAGAACTAGAGATCATAGGTTTAGGGTGCGAGGGAAAAGATATAAAAGGGACCTATGGGGCAACTTTTTCATGCAGAGGTTGGTGCATGTATGCTATGAGCTGCCAGAGGTGGCTGGTACAGTTGCAACATTTAAAAGGAATCTGGATGGATACATAAATAGGAAGGGTTTAGAGGAATATGGGCCAAGTGGTGGCAGATGGAACTGGATTATGTAGGGATATCTGGTCGAGATGGAGGAGTTGCACCGAAGAATCTGTTTCCGTGCTGTACATCTCCATGACTCTATGACTCTACTGTGGATAACCTAAAATCACAGTGTGGATAAAAGATCAGGTTGGTAGTTATAAATTCCAGAGCAGATCTAAAGCTTTAACCTTTGGTATTTTTCTCATTTCAGGCAGGTTTACTCAGTAAATTCATTTCCTAATTCATTCATGGGATGTGAGAGTCACTTGCTGGAACTGTCATTTATTCAGAGGACAGTTAAGAGTTAAACACTTTGTTATGGATCTGGAATCACATGTAGGTCAGACCAGGTGAGGATGGCAAATTTCCTTCCCAAAAAAACACTCGTGAACCAGAAGCATTTCTTTTTCTGACATTCAGCAATGGTTTCATCGTCTTCATTAAACTAAATTTCAGATCTTCATTGAATTCAAATTCATGCAGCTAAAATTTGGAAGAAATAAACAGCAACATGCAAAATGTGAATCTTTATCACAAGTAGTTGTACTTTCTAATGCTGTGTTAGTGCCCACTTGGAAGATTGCATCTCATTCTGGAAGCAGAATCTTTGAGGGTATATTACATCTATAGTAATCTCTAAGTGCTTGATATGTGTGGTACAATTAGATTAGATTACATTACATTACAGTGTGGAAACAGGCCCCTCGGCCCAACAAGTCCACACCGACCCGCCGAAGCGCAACCCACCCATACCCCTACACTTACCCCTTACCTAACACTACTGGCAATTTAGCATGGCCAATTCACCTAACCTGCACATCTTTGGGCTGTGGGAGGAAACCGGAGCACCCAGAGGAAACCCACGCAGACACGGGGAGAATGTGCAAACTCCACACAGTCAGTCGCCTGAGGCGGGAATTGAACCCGGATCTCAGGCGCTGTGAGGCAGCAGCGCTAACCATTGTACCACCATGCCGCCCACAATGTGCTAAGTGTAAACCAGAACAGAATGTGTTTGAGATCAGCAATCAATAAAGTTTTACCAGAACTATTAGGAAAATGTGAGAAAACCTGCACCTTGGAGAGAGGAATATTTTAAAATATGCAATTATTCTTTTCATAAGTATTTCTGTTAATATTAGACAGTAGCATTTTTAAAAATATTTATGCAAATTCAATCAAACCAATACAAAAGATCACAGAATTTCAAGTTTAAGTTATGTTCCATGAAAATCAAATTTCTGCAATTTTTTGTACTTGTTTAAGAAGAATTGCATTGGACTTTTCCCTATTCACAAACAGGCTGAATCTTACTAGAAACCAGGTAAAAACAGGGTAAAAACAAGGACTGCAGATGCTGGAAACCAGAGTCTACATTAGAGTGGTGCTGGAAAAGCACAGAAGGTCAGGCAGCATCCTAGGAAATCGACGTTTCGGGCAAAGGTCCTTCATCAGGAACCAGCCAAGTGGCAGTTTTGTTCACTTTTGCAAATGGTTTCTCATTGTGTGGCCTAGTGAATTTTCTTACACTATTGATCCAAACTCATTTCATTAAATTATTAACATACTCGCATGTAGCCCTTCTCATCTGTTGCTAGTTCAATTCTTCCAATCACAATAGGTGGAAGTACCTGATCCTGCTGGGATATCCTGAGATTCCATCATCTTTGACACCAAGCCTGCACCTGGTCATGAATTGGTAGTCAGAGTCACCCTTCACTATCAATGACACTTCTTTACGTACCCAACTGCACATTTGTACCCTGATTGATAGTAAAGCACCAGGCCACATTGTTTACTTGCCATTAGCCACATCCCATCTCATGGCCCTAAGTCACTTCTACTTTTTTTTCCCACTGCTCACTGTAGTCCAGCATCTCATTATTGTTCAATGTGGGATAGAATCATAGAGAGCAGCCTTTAAATCATTCAAAACAATCACTTTATTCATCAAGACCAAAATAAAAATCAAAAAGAAATCAAACAAACTAAAGCTGTAATTACCTTTTGGATCATTTACAAATTGCTTGCACATTCAGTTTCAACCATTTTACAATCAATGAATGATCACTACACCCAGATCTCATCTTTTGAAATTCATTTCCTTCTCGAAGCTCTTGCTATTCTTCTTTACATTTCATCCTAGTTTACCCTCATATACGTAATTATTTCCCTTTGTTTTGTTTAGTTATCAGTCATTTGTTGCTAACATTTTCCTATCACTAACCTTCATAGCATCGTATGCCTTTTCTTTCAATTTGATACCATCCTTAACTTGCTTAGCTTGTTGCTGGCCAGCATTTTTTTCATAATGTTTATTCTTCAATGGAATATATGCTTGCTGACTGTTATAAACTATCTTCTTACATATTTAACACTACTTCTCCAGCATCTCACCATTAGTCTAATTTTCATTTCCATTCTGGCCAACTCTCTCTTGTATATTGTGTTCTTTGCACCCAATGTGCCTCCGCAACATTGGAGAAACCAAACACAGACTGAGTGACTGTGTTGCAGAACACCTCCAGTCTGTGCGTAAACAGGACCCTAGCTTACCTGTAGCTGATCATTTTAACAGAGCATGCTGCTCGCATGCCCACAGGTCTGTACTCAGCATGCTCCAGTGTTCCAGTGAATCACACCACAAACTGAAGAAACAGATCTCCTCTTCAGACTAGATACTTTACAGCTTTCTGGACTTAATATTGCATTCAACATCTTAAAATTGTGAACCATTTCTTGCCTTCCTTTTTGCTTGTTATCATGTTCTCCCCTTCCTCCTCCCACTTAGTGTCTTGTCAAGTCTGGCAGAAGACACACCATTGTTCCGCCATTATCACATTCCAATAATTTAATGTAAACTACTAGCATCTTTTCTCCACCAGCATCCTTTACCCATACTCCCACCACCAACACCCCCCTCTCACCGAACTATAGCATACATGCTGTCCTTCCACACTTTACTTCAGCTCTGATGAAGAGTCATCTAGACTCGAAATGGTAGCTTGCCCTCTCCATGGATGCTGTCTGACCCACGGTGATCTCCAGCATTTGTTGTTTTCAGTCTTTCTTGATACTCTTGAAATTGCCTTTATTTAAGTTGAAGACAATAGCTACAGTCCCACGTTTCTCATTCTCAAACTGAATATGAATTTCTATGTTATGCTCAGTTTTGTCCAGAATATCCTTAACTATGATCATTAGATACTCCTGACTCATTACCAAGGCTGAAATTGTCTGCTACCTGCTTGGTTCCAGAATGTTCCAGTCTAACTTTGCCAATTCTATTCATCTAATCTGCATGAAGATTAGAAATAATTGTTGTAGTACTTTTCTTACAAACCCCTAAGATTTCTGATATACATTACTCCCACCTTGGCTTTCCTTCGATATTTCTTAGGTCCCCATGCAAGTTTTCAATATTTGATTACCTGAGTCAAAAAGATTTCTCAATACTGTATCAATCCCATCCTTTATTAACAGGGTTACCCCACTTTCTATTCCTTCCTCCCTTTCCTTCTGTATTATTAAATACCTTTCCCAACCTTGTAACAATGTTTCTCTAATGATTGTCATGTCTTAGAATCATAGAATCCATAAAGGGTGGAAGCAGGTCATTCGGCCCATCAAATCCGCGCTGACCCTCTGAAGAGCCAGACCCATAACATCATGTTCATTTATTCCTATTTATGGTAGAAATTCACCAATTGTATTATAAATACACTGTGCATGCAGATAAAAAGTCTTCATTTCTGTCTTTTCACCAGTTTTCTCTGCATTGATCATACGTGCTGCTGTACTCTTACGTTTCCATGTTCTGTCCTTACTTGTCAAACATTAATTATAAGTAGATATTTTGCTACCCTGTACTGCTGCCATGTCTTTTCACATTAATTTAAAAATCTCCTCTAATGTGAATCCATCTCCTTTCCATAAACTATTTAGTTTAAGTTCCCCCCTTGTACTAGTACAGTGAAGTGAAGGTCATCCCAATGGTACAGTTCCAACGTTTGCCTATACAAGCACCAGTGACCTATAATTTAAATTCCATTTCTTCTATAACTACCATGCATGTAACCCTCTGATCCTATATACTCTATGGCGTGTGATTCATCTAGTATCCAGAGATTCTTATCTTTGTGGTTCTGCTTTGTAATTTAGCCTTGAGATTCTCATACTTCCTCAGGAGAAACTCTTCCTTTTTCCTCTCTGTTGTTGGCATCCACATGGACCATAATTGGATTCTTCCTGTCCACCTTCAAATTTCTCTTCAGCCTCAAGAAGGTGTTCTTACCCTGACATTAGCAAACTGCACAGTCTTCGAGACTCATGTTGTCAACAATAGCTGTCCACCTTGTCCATTTCTAATTTTTCACCATTGGAAAGGTAGTCTAAAATATATGACCTTGCACCTAACTATGTTTATATCCTTCTGTTACAGTTTTTCCACACATTTAATCTATTGACGTCAATTCTAGATTACTTTAATCAATCTGCTCAGATGTGTTCTGACACATCTCTGAACCAGGTTGGATGGACTTGAATCCAGGCCTGCCTGGCTCAGAGGCAGGAACACTGCCATTGTGCCACAAGAACCATAAAACAATGTCATTTCTAATTTTATACTCCTTTCTACATTGCTTAACATAACACCAAACATTGTGTCATTGGCAGCCTTGGGTAAATGGTACTCTATTGTATTAGATTGTCATTAATTAATATAATGAATAGTTTAGACACCTGCATGAGATCCTAATAGACAGCACTAATCACTTCCTTCCAATCTGCGTACTTATCCATTATCGCTGCTCTCTATTTTGAAACTATCGCCCAAACAAATCAATAACTTTCTTTTGATTTAATCAGTTTTAATCTTAGTTGATAGTTTCTCAAAAGGAATTTTACTGATTGCTACATATATTGATGCATTCCAGTCTTCTACCGTAGTTGCATCCTCCAAATTAATCTAAAATCACTGGACATAACCTACATTTACAAATCTAATTTGGCTTTTTCTGACCAAATCAACTTAGATCAAAGTTCTCTAAGTGCTCAGTCACTCTGCCCTGAGTTGTAGATTCTCACAGTTAAATGGCCATATCTACACTTTCTTTAAGTTTGAGTCTCAGTTAGAGTGATTATTTTAAAAGAAAATCTATTTTAAAGCTTTTAAGGGAGACTGTACCAAATACGGTCCACAATTATCCTGCATTTGTTAATCTTTCATGGCCCCACCCTGTTGAAAGTCTCTGAAATATCTTCTAGCCTTTGAACCCTGTACTACTCAAATTCTGGTTTGTGCACATTCCCCAATTTTAATCATTTCGCTGTTGGTTGCTGTCTTTCACCTAGCAAGATGTACCTCTGAGATTCACTCCATGAATATTGCTGCCTTTCTACCTCTCTTTAAGGCACTCCTTAAAACCTATCTCCATGAACAACCCGCTCTAATACCTCCTTAGGAGATGATGCTGAATTTTGCTCTTGTGAAGGACTGGGAATGTCTTAGTCCATTAGCTGTGGTATATAAATACAAGTTGTTGTTGCTTAACGGATTTTAACTTGTTACATTTTTTATTATCTAATTCACTTAACCCAAATATGATTTGGGTTAATGTAGCGAGAATGTTGCAAATTTCATGCCTCATTTAGAACACATGTCTCTGAGAGGTCTGTATACTGTGACCCATTGACAGAAATTATTTCTTCAGGCACACCAAGAAGTTTGAATATAGCATCTGAAGACACACTTGAGATATTCTTGATCTATTTTATAATTGGCAATTAGGAGAAATAACTAATGACTAATTGCTTAGTCTATGATGTATAGCATAGTATAATGCATTGTTCAAAACATTTGACATTGGATAGGAGTTGCATGGCTTCCAGTTAATGCTGAGGGATTTGCCATTGATCCTTTTGCTGTGTGTTTGCCTTTTGTATATTGCTTTTGATATGCAGGGATTACAGTAGTCTTACTATTGTGGGTATGATGTGGACGTGCCAGTGTTGGATTGGGGTAGGCAAAGTTAAAAATCACACAACACCAGGTTATAGTTCAACAGGTTTACTTGGAAATACAAGCTTTCTTAGCACTGCTCCTTTGTCAGGTAGCTAGTGGGGCTCAGGATCATAGAACGCAGAGTTTATAGTAAAAGATCAAAGTTGTCATACAACTGACGTGATGTATTGAACAAAGCTGGATTGTTGTTAAGTCTTTAATCACTTAGAATGGGGATGCAGGTTTCAACTAATTAATATATAAATCCCAGAATTTCTTCCAAGTCACAACCCCAAGATAACACACACACATGCATGCACACACATATAAGTCTATGGGATGAATTTGCATTTACAGATTTGTATTTGCAGATGCATTCTATTTTGTTCAAAAAGCACACAATATATTGGCAGTCAGTCAATGTGATATTTTATAAATTTCTCCTTTGGAAATAGAACTAGTCTGACTCAAAGTTGGGATGCAGACAGGCTCTAACCTCACAGCTTTAATGCATTGTCTGAGCCAAGATATCACGTTTTTTATTACTGATGAAACCTAATGTTATCTCAGGACTGTGACTTGAAAGAAATTCTGTGATTTACATATTAATCAATCGAAACCTAATCCGCATTGTAAGTCATTGAAGACCTAACAGCAATCTAGGTTTGTTCAATACATCGAATCAATTGTATTACACTTTAATCTTTTACTATAGATTCTGTGTCCTATGATCCTGCCCTACTAGCTACCTGATGAAGAAGCTTGCACTTTCAAATTAACCTGTTGGACTATAATCTGGTGTTGTGTGATTTTTAATATTACTATTATGGGAACACACTGCATGTAGCTGATACAACATATTTGCTGTACTCTCTGCTTTTTGCTTTTTATTTTGTTTTATCCAGCTATGTGTGCACCTCCAGTACTGTACTTAGAGAGGTTTTTCTAATTTCTGGTTCAAATTTGTTCTGTTGCTTCTGCACTGGTACTTATTTCATCCTGCTCTGTGTTTTCCTTGTTTGAATTAAAGCATATGTTTTCTTTGTTCTGTGTGGGGTTGGTACCTAACAGTTCTTTAAACTTTAAATAATGTGATCCTGATTGATTCAACTGGCTGTCTGCATGGCTGTACTAGAAGTATTGAGGATTTGTGAATAAACAATATTTTTTATGCTTTGTGTGTTGTGGGAACTTAATTACTGTTGCATTTTGTTTGCTGCTTCTTGTCTTGGTCTTCAAGGTTAAAAGACTGTCTTCTTCATTCTGTTGTTTTTTTTAAAAGATACAATCATTGCAAGGCACCATGCAGCAATTCCTCATGCTACCAAATTCAGCACAAATTAGGTATGTAGTTTCTACTTATTCAGAGACGTATTGTGGGTTTGTTTACAGCTTAAAAAAATGCATATAGGGGCAGAAATCCTTGTCATTTTCTTGATGTAGTGTGGTACAAAGCAAAATGGCTGTGCCTTCTGAGTCATATGACAACAGCCTTGGATAGAAACCAAATTTACAAGGCATCCCTGAAGTTACCTCCAACTAATGGAGAGGCAACAAAGATGGTACCTCAGGATGTTTTGGGAGCTCCTACATTTGCCAGCTGATGGATGAAACATCTGTGCTCACAAGTATTGGGAAGCAATCCCATGGCAAATACTTGAAGCTAAAAGTGACACAAGTAGTTCATTTGTTGCAGCTACTTGATACCTCTCCAGAATATAAGATGATCAGAGGAATAGATAGAGTAGACAGTCAGAAACTTTTTCCCCGGGTACAACAGAGTGTTACAATGGGACATAAATTTAAGGTGAAGGGTGGAAGGTATAGGGGAGATGTCAGGGGTGGGTTCTTTACCCAGAGAGTGGTGGGGGCATGGAATGCACTGCCTGTGGGAGTGGTAGAGTCAGAATCTTTGGTGACCTTTAAGCGGCAATTGGATAGGTACATGGATGGGTGCTTAAGCTAGGACAAATGTTCGGCACAACATCATGGGCCAAAGGGCCTGTTCTGTGCTGTATTGTTCTATGTTCTATGTTCTAATATTCCAGTCATCCACTCACAAACATTGATCAGCCCTGACACCTTGTTCCAAGATGGAGGAGAAAGTGAGGACTGCAGATGCTGAAAATGTGTTGCTGGAAAAGCACAGCACGTCAGGCAGCATCCAAGGAGCAGGAGAATCGATGTTTCGGGCATGAGCCCTTCTTCAGGTTGCCTGGATCCAAAGAGACAGCTTCCCTTTTGCATTGCTAGGAAAGAGAATCTCCATACATTACTAGATGGCTTTGTCCAGAACCCCTGGTAAGAAGCACCAGTCCTTGTGGCACTCCACTGGTCACAGGCCTCCAGTCTGAAAAACAACCCTCCACCACCACCCTCTGTCTTCTGCCTTTGAGCCAGTTCTGAATGTGAATGGCTAGTTCTCCCTGTATTCCATGAGATCTAACCTTGCTAATCAGTGTCCCATAGGGAACCATGGGGAACCTTGTCGAACGCCTTACTGAAGTCCACATAGATCACATCTACGGCTCTGCCCTCATCAATCTTCTTTGTTACTTCTTCAAAAAACTCAATCAAGTTTGTGAGACATGATTTCCCACGCACAAAGCCATTTTGACTATCCCTAATCAGTCCTTACCTTTCCAAATACATGTAAATCCTGTCGCTCAGGATTCCCTCCTGGGTCCTCTACATTTTGTCATTTACATAAATGATTTGGATGCAAGCATAAGAGATACAGTTACTAAGTTTGCAGATGACACCAAAATTGGAGGTGTAGTGGACAGCGTTGGAGGCTGAGGGGTGACCTCCTAGAGGTTTACAAAATTTGAGGGGCATGGATAGGATAAAGAGACAAAGTCTTTTCCCTGGGATTGGGGAGTCCAGATCTAGAGGGCATAGGTTTAGGGTGAGAGGGGAAAGATATAAAAGAGACCTAAGGGGCAACTTTTTCACGCAGAGGGTGGTACATGTATGGAATGATCCGCCAGAGGATGCGGTGGAGGCTGGTACAATTGCAACATTTAAGAGGCATTTGGATGGGTATTTGAATAGCAAGGGTTTGGAGGGATATGGGCTGGGTGCTGGCAGGTGGGACTAGTTTCGGTTGAGATATCTGGTCGACATGGACAGGTTGGACCGAAGGGTCTGTTTCCATGCTGTACATCTCTATGACTCTATGACTCTATGTCACTGAATCTTGAGGGCAGTTTCTACTTGCTGTGAGATATATCCATGAGCTTGGAATGACCAACACAGACTCCAACAATGCTACAGGTTTGCAGTGAGTCAAGGGTTACTTGAGTGGCCTTTAAAAATGGCAATTGTACCTTGGAGCGTGGACAGCCTGGGCAAGGATGAGGTTGCTCTGCTTGCTTGCCACCACTGATTCATGGTTAACTCACAAAACAACTTACATGCACAAATAATAAGTTGAAAGCTGTGTGATCACACAGGTCTTGTGCAGAATTTCATCTCACAAGGCAAGTTTAGAAGTAAGCAGGGGCATTTTAACAGGTGGTAGCATGGCAGGTGAATATACAGTCACATCCCTGCTTCTGTATTAATAATAGTTAGGATGAGAAGGCTTTGGGATGGCCATCTCACTGTCATGTTTTGTCAGCTGAGGGCCTTAAATCTGATAACTGTTCCCTGGAGCATTCTTGATGGCAATACGTTGACCGATCTGATTCTCTTTGCTAATCAGTCAGCACTCTGATTCACATTCAGTAAAATCTACCAGAGCTTCTGAATTTCTATTCAAAACATTTGGAGAACTCCCTTGCTGTTGAGTTTTTATTTATTACTAAGACTGCCCACTATTCATTCAAGAATCATTTTAATATTCTTCTTTTCTGTTCATCAAATTAAAGAACATAATTTCTGATACTTTAATCATTCCCAAATTTAAAGTAGCAGGTTTATTTACAAATTAAACTTTCCTTAGCTTCAGTTTAATATCCAAGTGAATTTAAGCAATCTTGCATTATAAGAATAATGGCCAATTGGTTTTCCAATGGTTTTGTCACCATTGGAAGAATTTTTCAACCTGTGAAGTCTAGGAGATAAAAAGACATTATTTGAGCCCTTTTATTAAGCTGTCACAAAAGGCATTGATGATGAGCTTTTGCCTGAAACTTCAATTTTCCTGCTCCTCGGATACTGCCTGACCTGCTGTGCTTTTCCAGCACCACTCTGATCTCGACTCTAATCTCCAGCATTTGCAGTCCTCATTTTCGCCACAAATTGCATTGAATTAAAATCATATTATTTTTACCTCGAATGTGCTTGGTGTTTTGAGATATATTCCAACTTTCTCGATGACCATCCTTTTATTTGGCATCTGTAGCAATAAATATTATTTCATTATTCCCAAATCTGATTCTTTTACTTGTGCGTAATTTACAAAATACTATTTCATGTGGTCCCATAAAATGTTTAAATTCTGTTGGGGTGCAATTAATAAAAAAATATTTACAATAGAATTTTAAAAACTTTATCTGACTCTGCAGTATTGGAAGGTTCTGTTTTATTATTTTCACTTAATCATAGTTAACCTGAAACAAGACAGTTATGGATTTCTTCGATAAATTTGACTTTGGGCAATATGATTTCATTATGGCTATCCTACCTTGAAAATTTTCTTGCAGTTTGGAGAATTATTTGCCAACAGAATCAGATGATAGAAAGCATTCCTGTGAGGACTCCTTGATTTGAAATCACTATTTACCTTTAGTTTTTTAAAAATTTATTATCAAGTAATATTGAATATTAAGTTAAATTCTCAGTCAGGTAAGTGGTCAAACAACCAATGCCAGATAAATCTGAATATGCCATATTATAATTTTCTAGGTTTTATACACGACTTACTCAGCTGTCACTCATTTGAACAATTCGTAGTCCCACTAAATTATCAGGTTTATTCAAAACTCTGATATTGCATGTGGAAGATTCCTCTAATAAACGAAATTATTATCCATGCTTTTTATGTCTCTCCAAGCCTAGCACAGTCAGGTTTATTGCTTTCTTAAGATTTATATTTGTACAGTGTGATCCAACCTTAATTCTCCACATATGACATT
This sequence comes from Chiloscyllium plagiosum, assembly GCF_037043375.1. Classification (NCBI taxonomy): domain Eukaryota; kingdom Metazoa; phylum Chordata; class Chondrichthyes; order Orectolobiformes; family Hemiscylliidae; genus Chiloscyllium; species Chiloscyllium plagiosum. The sequence goes on from NW_028270145.1 coordinate 60,824,985, forward strand.
TTTAATAATGTGGCCTCTTGCCAACAGGTTGTTGACACTGAAATTTGCACAAAAGCAAACTCTTGATATTACGCATTGCAGAATAGTTCTCATTTCATGAGCAGTCTTATGATTTTGACACTTAATCAGAAAGGATTTACGACTTAAGGGAACCAAGTAGCATTTAATGCAGTGGAAGTAATTAGTGAAAGCTGTATCTTGTCCTCTTTAATATAAGCAGTAGTGACATCATCTTCATTTACTGTCCTGTCACTAATTGTTGGAAGCAATTATTCTAGCACTGTATGTCATCTGTATAACATCTATCAATAATGTTACCTGACTTTTCTATCTCATTGTTTCATGATAGCTGCTAATTGTTGCAGGTTAATATGCCATTGTATTTCAAGTCATTTAATATGTCATTTCAAGTCTTACATGTTGATTCCCTAAATCTTACTCAGTGAAAACCAACAGTTGCTTTCAAACATAATAAAGAACTGTAGTTGCCGATGTTTACCTTAGCAAGGAATTATTAAACAATAGAAGTATGAACAATTACATAATTTGTTCTGCTGCTTTTAAAGATTTTCTCACATACATTAGCTGCTTTTGGAACAATGCATAAAACTACATAACATATGACTATTGTCAATAAAAATGTAATGCTCTTCTTAAATAGTGTTTTCTGGTAGGAGGCAATCTGTTTATAAATGAAATGAAGCATCTTAAAGTTGTCAAGGCCTGGAATTCATTTTGAAAAATGTATTCACAGAATGAGGGCATCTCTGGCTAGGCCAGCATTTATTTTCCTTCTCTAATTGCCTAAAAAGTAGTTAAGAGTCAACCACAGTATTGTGGGTCACATGTAGTCCAGACCAGATAAGGATGGCAGTTTCCTTCCCTGGAAGGTATTCATGAACCAGATGGGTTTTTCCCCAACAATAGACAGTTCACAGTCTGAGAACAATTAATATATACCAGTTACTATGCTGCAAAGAGGTGCTAATGGCAGTAGAAACCCAGCCCTGTAACTTCACACCAAATGGCCCCCCAGCAATAAATCCTGACTAGCCCAAAACCTTATTCTAAGCTGATATTTTATTTCATTTTAATGGGTGTTTAAGGGAACAATTTGGTGGCTTTGTTGAAGTACTGTGGAAAATAGAAAGAACAGTCATTTGTTAGCCTTTGCCTTCTGTTCTGTATAAATCTATATCCCAACTATAGATATTTTTTAATCAGCTCTTTCAGACATATTGGTTCATATCTCTGAAGCAGATAATACTTGATCCCAGGTCTCCTGAGTCAGGGGTAAGGGAAGTGCTACTGCACTACAAGAGCCCCATATCTCAATTATATAAATAGGATCCTTGAATGCTGGAGTGAACTCTTAGCATTTACTCACTGTCGTAAATTGTGGAAGAGGGAATTTAGATTTCTTTTTGACGCCTCAGAGTTACTGTAAATAGCAATTGAGGAGGCATCTATGTTGCAAAGTGTAAGTTAATTGAATACTGATTTAAAATAAACATTATGAAACAAAGAATGTGAATAGAGGTGGTTGACAAGTTGACAAGTCAGGACTGAGGATGATGGGTCAAAACAGCCTTTTCCCATGCTGCAGTTTCTCAGATTCTATTCTGTACTTCTAAACTTTAATGAATGTGGTGCAATACTCCTGAAATGTATTCATTCTACAAAAGTTATTTAAATGCTTCTCTGATTGACTAAGTTGTTTCCAGGTTTGCAAATGAAGAATAGCCAAAGGAGACAACCTGTAATGTGGAGCCACTATTCAAGAAGTATTGCACTCAGGACAAAAATTATAGAAAAGCAAGTGCATCAATATGCCAACAATTTGATTTCAATTTCATTTGTACTTCTATTTTGAAGACTTCTTAGTCTAGGAAATACTACAACAAATGTTATTACTGGTTGATTTAAAATGGCATGGATTGTTCTTCAAAAAAGAATATGACATAATATTTGGAATGGGAGAAAGAAAATGGGAAAAAAGTTAGTAAAAGTTATGGATTATTTGCTGTTGTTGAAATGTTCTACAAACTATTAGAAATCTTATTTCCTTACTCCGCCATGGACAGACCTAGATCACTTTTATTGGAATTTATGATTTTGGCATGACAATATAATGTTAACTTTATCTTTGTTCAATGCCCCAGATCCATTATCCAGCATATATGCCATTCTGCTTCTGTTCATTATCTTGAATTATGATCCTCCACAAGCTGAAGAGTTCTTTGAACCCAGTGTACAGCATATCAGGCCTCATTTGAGTGAGTAGTGTACTGTGCATCATGATAATGCAGAATATAAATTTTTGCAAGTCAATAAATAATGTCAACAGGCATTGATGTCGTAAATCAATGTGTTGTTCGACTTCTCATTTTCAATAGAATTATGTTAAATATATAAATGATTTAAATGCATTGCAATATTAGATAATTGTTTAGACATTGAGTTCACCTATATTAAACAAGTTAAATTAAACACTACAGTATTGATTGTGTATCTTAATATTGGATTTCTCGATTACAATATTTAATTGAAAGCCAAACCTCTTTCCTCCACTGTTTCCTTTCTCAGTCCATTATGTGAATTAACGCATGGAAAAATGGTGATTTAAGCATTCTGCCATTTTGTAAATTGGTAGTAAGGTTCTGAGCACCTGCCCCAATTTCTCTGGCAACTATTAGCTAAAGTCACTCAACCATGCACTGCAATTGATGGTGACCCAAATTTTTGGATCATATTAGGAAAGCTGGAATTTAAATTTATTGAGATAATAAATCAGTAAATGAAGATTAACGCTGAATTGCTTTCTTTTTGAAACATAGAGATCAGTGACACAAGATTTCATGAGTATGAGCAACCGAACATAAACTTTACTATACAGAAAAGAAAAAGTGCTTAAAATGTTGATCTTGCGCACAAGCTTGCAAAATCAATCTGAAGCAGAAGTGAATTATCAAACAAACTGTGGTCAAATAGAATAACCTGCACATTAAAAGGCTAATACAACCTAGACCAATCCCACACACGTATTAAACCACACAGAAATCATTGAGTAACAACAATCTCATTAACACATAATTGTCCTTTGGGAGATTTCCACTCTTCATACTCAAAGATCTGCTTCTCAACTTGTTCCCTCCAATACAGTTGCAACTTGGTGTGCCTCAATAACTGCTCATTTTCCAGAGATTAAATCTGGTGCTTCATGATTACATTGCACTTTAATTCTTTCTGTTCCTCTGGGTCAATACATTCGTCGGGTTTCCTGGTTTTCTTGCTCTCTGAAGACTCCTGAATGCTAGATTGCCTCCACTTCTAGAATCCTTTTGATAGACCCTGTACGGAGTCTTATGACTGCTCGTATCTAATAATTACTTTAAGAATAGAGATTGGATATCCCTCACTTTTCTGAGTGTTTACTTATTATACTGTTGTGGATTGTGTAGGGCAAATTTCAGCCACATCTCTAAGGAATGAGGCATTTTGTAGAATTATTCTTGGATTGCAGTCTCTTGGTAGTATTGATAGCACCTTCTAAATATACGCCCTGTACCCAGGAAGACAAGGGAAACCGGGCCAAAATTAGATTGTAGATATCCTTTAAACAAAAAAAGGCATGCAAGAATTTTCAATTTCTGTCTGCGTTATTACTGCTACATTACAACAATGAGTATGTTTCAAAAATACTTCATTGACACTAAAGCACTTTAAGATATCCTGAGCTCATGAAAGGAAGTACATCAATATCAACCCTTAAGGTGGTTTCCTTCTATTCTCCAGAAAAATATTACATGTTAAATAGAAAAGTAGATTATGGATGCTTCTGAGTCACTAAGACTTTCAAATACAAGAACTGATATTTACAATATAAATTACACTTAGTTTTAACTATGGAAAATGACATTACTTTTGAAGTCTATATAGTTGGTCAACATGTTGGTATATGCCATGATACCTTTCTGGGGTGACATAGCAGGTTAAGGGTCAAGGTAATCTTAATTGTATGGCACTGACAATTTCCTACTATATTTTTGCAACATGGCTTGTGTTGCATTCATTGGGATAAGGTTCCTATGTCAAGATCCATGTAGAGGCATTTCATGTTCCTCCTTTCCTGAGTCCTTAATGTCCCACTGTATGGAGGAGTATATTGAACTGTCAAGAGACAGACGAATGGTTAGAAGAACTCTTTTTGCAACTACCTGACTGAGGGGGAGTGTGGATACACTGCAGCTAATTCTTTGATAAGGAACATCATGGAACAGACAATAGGTCTATTGAAGATGAGTTTCTGATACTTGGTTTGGAAGGCTTTGCAATTTAGTCTAGCCAAGAGTTTTTTTCAATTATCTTAGCATACCGTGTCAGTACTACTGGAACAGGCAACTAGGGGTGCAATGGACCCCAAAGAATGTGGTTGTGCAGTAGCAATCCACTGAGGAGGATGATGAGGGCATGAAACATGAGGAACATCACCCTCTGCATGATAGAGTGCTGCAATGTCAGGTGCAACAGGCTAGACAGGATTTAAGTTACACCTTGTTCCAGTAGATATGACTGTGCGCTGTGATCATTCATTGACTGTAAATCTGTTGTTGCTTGAAAGGCAAGCAGCCCATTTCTGCTCCTGGATGCAAATGCAGCTTCTGTTTGATTGCTCTATTCTTTTCCTTTATTCTTGCTCAATGAAAGTGATTGTTTTCAGCCATTTGAAGACTTTACAGTATGCAATGATCCCATATTGAACAATGAGAAGATGGTAGGCTACAGTGGGCATTTCAGAGGGGGTTGCATTCCCTTAGATGAGATTCTAAAATGATACGACACAAAAAAAGGATGTAAAGGAAACATGAGCTGAAGAAGGAGAGGCACATAAGGAGAGACCTGAGTAAAAGAAGACAATTCAAAAGAAGGGGACCTAAATATCTAAGTCTATCACTGTCAATGGTATGCTGAAGGGAGGAGAGAATGCACAAGATGGTCAGTGTTAGATAGAAGTTGGGGTTGTACCTCTGAGAAATATTGGGAAAGGAAAGGTGGAATATAAAGAGATTTATATATGACAAAGAGAATTTTAAATGTAAAGTTAGGAAATGTAAGCCAATGTATATTTGTTCAGGCAGGAGTCATGGAAGAGCTGAATTAGAATGGAATGAGACATTGAAAGCATAGATTTGATAAGTTGAAGTCTGCAGAGTGTGAAAGATTTGAGAACAGTTTGGAGAACACTGGAATGATTGAATCTGAAGTTGAATAAGGCAAGTATGATGGATTGAACAAAAGACAGAATGAGATACAGATGGAGGTGTTAATCTTGCAAGGTAAAAATAAATGTCCTTTATAAACAGGAAATGCTGAAAACAGACAAGAGTGCCTGGCAGCACCTTTAATTATCTACAATCAATCCTGATGTTAATATGCGGAAACTTTTGCCGTTTTTTTCACTCCTTTGCTGTATTTTGAATATGTGGACGTTGATTATTGCATCTCATTAGTGGCTTCTTTGGGTTGTATGCACCACATCTTCAAAGCATTTTGGCTGAGGGGAGGTGGTGGTTTAGTGGTATAGCAGCTGAGCTAGTAAGTGAGAAGCCAATATTCTAGGGGGCAGATGCTGGAAATCAGAAGCAAAAACAAAAATTGCCAGGAAACCTCACCAGGTCTGGCAGTATCTGTGTAAAGAAAGTAAAGTTAACGTATTGGGTCTGGCACCTGTTTTGAACTGATTGTAGCTAGGAAATGGTTGATATATATGCTGAAGATGGGGTGGAGAGGAGAAATGGAGTAAATGATATGTGGAGATGAAGTGCAGAGAGACAAAGAAACACTGTCAGAAAGACAAAGCAATGTTAAAGCATGGGGGAATCAATAGCTGCTAATTAGAACCATTAGTAGCTGCAAATGCGATGGTTGTAGTAGCGTCCATGTGAGGACAAGGCCTTGTGTGTGCCAGTTTGGATAAGGACACGGAGGAGGTTGTTCAGGCCCTAAAATTATTGAACTCGATATCGAGTCCTGAGGTCTAAAGGGTGCCCAAGCAGAAAATGAGGTGCTGTTCTTCTAGTTTGTGTTCAGCTTCACTGGAGCACTGTAACAAGCCTGAGACAGAGATGTCGTCCAGGGAAGACAGTGGTGTGTTGAAGTGGTAAGCAACAGGAAGCTCAGGATCATTTTTGTGGACAGAATGTAGGTGTTCTGCAAAGCAGCTGCATAGTCTGCATTTCATCTTTCCATTGTGAGCTGTAAATACAGTAGATTAGATTGAGTGAAGTGCAGGTAGACTACTGCTTCACCTGGAAGGTGTGTCTGGGACCTTGGATAGTGAGGAGGGAGGAAGAAAATGGGTGGGGGGGGGGGGGTTGCCCCTTCTGTGATTGCATGGGAAGGTGTCTTGGGGTTGTGGGAAGCTTTTGAAAGTGGAGAAGGAGTGGATCAGGTGTCGTGGTGGAATGGTGCCTGTGGAAGGCTGAGAAGGGAGGGGAGGGAAATATCTGTCTGTTGGTGGCATCCTGCTGGAGGTGACGGAAATGTTGGCTAATGATCCTTTGAATGTGGATGCTGGTGAGATGATAAGTGAGGACTGTGGGACCCTACCACTATTGTGGGAGGGAAGGGTAGGTCTCTCTGCTCCTCACCACTATGTATTGCTGTACAAACCCAACTGCTTGACTTAATGTCTTCAGGGAAGAAAATCTGGTGCCTTTCCTTGGTGTGGCATAAATGTGATGCTAAATTTGCAGCAGTGTGGTTTGACTTTTAACTGTTCTCTAGTCATTAGGAATGGACAATAAATACTGACCAAGCCAAATTCCATGAACAAATGGAAAAAAAAAAGTATTTTTTTCATTTAAATCTGTGCTGAAGTGTGTAGCCTTTTTAGTTAAATTATATTTCACTTGGATACTTTCTTTCAGTTTTGGTTAGTGTAGTATGCGTGACAGCACCATGTTGGCTTCCTCAGTTTCATTCAATGAGTACTGCTTCTTACTTGGCCTGGTGTCAGTCAGTATACCTGATGATTCTTCCTGGGAAAATAAAGAAATTAAATTCTCTTTCTGAACTTGCATCTTCTGAATCAACGCAGCAACTGATGTCAGATGTAGATCCATCAATACTATTTACTCACCAAGCCGTGTCACACTCTGAGTTATGTCAATTGAAGATTCATCATTGAACTCAAGATGCTGGTCATGGGCTATCAAATTGATTGTCTCTTCTTCTCACAAACCTTGCTGACTCTTGCAATTCAAAGTTTCTTCCATCTTGATAGCAGTGAGAAACAATTCGGCCAACCCTGTATATTTACAAGTTTCTTTCTTGAAGACAATATGGATTCCCCACTAAAATAAAATAAAGAACTGCAGATGATGGAGATCCAAAACAAAACAGAAATTGCAGGTGAAATTCAAGAGTTCTGATGAAGAGTCTGAAGTTGAAAGATTAATGTTCCTGAGTTTGAGGTTTTCTGGTGCTGCAGTTGAATTTCCTCGCTTTCAAGTTTTACATTTTTGTTTGCATTTCAGAATTATTTTTGGAGACTTTTAAATAGCACAAATACAAAGGTCTCACTGGAGGAAGGAAAGAAAGGAAGAGATGAGGTTTCGAGAGAGTAGTTTGTGTTCAGCATCAAGCAGCTAGTTCATTGATGGAGGGGTGATGAAGGTCTGGAGAGGGGATGTCAGTGAAGTAGAGGATGGAGCAGGATCACGATGGGGAGTAAAGACCTAATCCAGGATATAGAGGGACCGCCGTAATTTGGAGTTGGAGAGGACTGCCAGAAATTGCTGCTGAGATTGGAATCGAGGACAAGTTTATCAGTCTTTCTTTCTACCATGCTTTTGTCTGTCTTATCTATTTAATTTTCTATTGTTGTTTGGTATTTTTAACAACAATTTGGATGAGAATATCAGTGGGACAGTTAGTAGCTTTGCAGATGGCACCAAAATTGGTGGCAAAAGGGACTGTAAAGAAGGTTATAATCAACTGGGAGGAAGGGAAGACTGCAAATGCTAGAGATCAGAGTAGAAGACTGTGGTGCTGGAAAAGCACAGCCAGTCAGGCAGCATCCAAAGAGCAGGAGAATCGATGTTTTGGGTATAAGCTCTTCATCAGGAATGTGAAGAAGGTTACCTCAGACTATAATGGGATCTTGATCAGATAGGCCAATGGGCTGGAAGTAACAGAAGGAGGTTAATTTAGATAAATGTGAGTTGTTGCATTTTGGTAAGGCAAAGCAGGGCAGGACTTATGATAGGATCCGAGGGAGTTGGTGAACAGAGGGACTGAGGAGTGCAGGCTCATAGTTCCTTGACAGGTAGACAGGGATTTGAAAAAAGATTTTGGCACGTTGCCTGCTTGGTCATACTATTGAGTTTAGGATTTGGGATGTCAAGTTGTGGCTGTAGAAGATATTAGTGAAGCTATTTCTGGAGTACCGCATAATGCAATTCTGGTTGCCCTCCTAAACTAGAAAGGGTACAAAACAATTTACAAGGATGTTGCTAAGACTAGAAGTTTTGAGTTATAAGGAGAGGCTGAATAGGTTGGGTTTTTTTTTCCCTGGAACAACAGATGCTGAGGGGTGACTTTGTAGAAATTTATAAAATGATGTGATGAATAGCCAAGGTCTTTTTCCAAGGGTAAGAGAGTCTAAACTAGAGACCATAGGTTTAAGCGAGTTTTGAGAAGATTTGTAGCTCAGGTTGAGGTTTTGGATGTAGGCTTGCTTGCTGAGCTTGAAGGTTCGTTTCCAGATGTTTCATCACCCTACTAGGTAACATCTTCAATGGGCCTTAGCTGAAGCACTGCTGAAAATTCCTGCTTTCTATTTATATGTTCGGGTTTCTTTGGGTTGCTGATGTCATTAAAAATAACATCGCCACAGGAAATGACATAGGTTTAAGGTGAGAGGGAAAAGATTTAACAGAGTCCTTGAGGATCAACATTTTCACACAGAGGGTAGTGTGTGTATGGAATGAGGTGCCAGATGAAGTGGTAGAGATGTGTCCAGTTACAACATTTATAATACATTTGCATATGTACAGGCATAAGAAAAGTTTGGAAGGATATGAGCCTATTGTTTACCTTTTTTCTCCTGCAATGAGACAAGAGAAGGGATTGAAGGAGATGGAAGTGGCTGGCATAGCTGTCAGTTGTGGTGGGAATGGAGGATATTGACCTAAGTGACAACTTGGGACCAGGCTAGTATCTGGCTCTGTTAGGTCCTCAGCAGTTTTGAGAAAAGATAACAGCCCTCCTCTCCACTACCCTATCCACAAGAAGCCCCAGGTCTCCGTCATCAAAGAGGGGTGACAATTTTCCTCTATGGTTATCTCATATGGAATTCCTTACACATTCAAAACATGAAAGGCAATTCCTGTCTTGTGATATTTGAACTGGTGTACAGCCAGGCTCTACATATAGAATCTATGGCGTTAACACCAGAAGGTCCTGGCCATGGTGAAAATTCCATTGCTGCTGAACACAAGACACCATTGAGGTGTGGTGCTTAACTAAAGAGATGATGAGCACCTTAAAATTTTGCAAGCAACTTCACTAGAGCCTACAGAGAGAAACCCTCCATGAAATTCCCTGCAATTGATGTGGAACCAAATCAGTGGGAAATTTCAGCCCATTCTGTAAGCTCTCAGTTAGATCTACAAAGCGTGCTAGGTCAAGAGTGCTGTATGAAAATCAGTTGGTAGTCTAAGAAGAAGAAACTCTTGACTTAAGATATAGATGATTATGTTATTGCAAGTACATACAAGTTACACTAATATGATGGCCATCATTACAGAAACAATGAAGAAGACTCAGGTGGTAGGTCTCACTCCTTTGAGATCCAAAGCTGTTATCCCACCAGGTCTATGTGACTTCACCATAATGGATGATGCTAAAGGTACTACTCAGCATGAACTCTCACAGACTCTCATACTTCCATATAATAATGGTCAGTGTGTGGGATTGGATGCTTAACTTGGACAAACTCAAGAAACATGATGACAAGAGTCTGTCAAACATTACGTCCATAGAGATGGATGATACCAATGCTGTGAATGTGGAGCATGTCAATTATGATAGGGCTGAAAATATTGGTCTGATTCTTCCCAATGTTTAGCAAGAATAAATTGTGGATATCCATATAAGACTGTTACTAAGCAGTCTTGTAACATAGAGACAGTAGAGACATTGGTAGGGAGGCACTGTTGAATGTCATTTCTCTACTTGTGGAAGCTCATTTGATGAATGATGTCTCAAAAGCTTGCAAAAGAAAAGAACCAAATAAAATTCCTTGGTTGACTCTAGAAGTAACAATTTGGAATTGGGAAGAGCCATTAATATTGGTTAAAAGAAAATACATTTCTATGATTAAATAAGTAAATGTTCAAAAATACACTGTTAAAATATTAAGAGCAGAGATGCAATGATAGAATGCTAATATTATTAATTAGTTCATAGTTGCAAGCTTATGTTTAAAAGGTTGGAGGATGAGAAACTAGTTGCAGAACACTGTAAGGACTGTAGGTACTGGAAGTCAGAGTACATACATATGAAACTGGAAAAGCATAGCAGGTCAGACAGCATCCAAGGAACAGGAAAATCAATGTTTCTGTCTGAAACTATTCATCAGGACTGGGGAGGGGGAAAGGAGCCCAGAACTAAAAGTAGGGGGTGGGGGCTGGCTGTGAAAGGAGAGGTACATTGGTGATAGGTGGATGTAAATAAAGGGTTATTGTGATTGGTCAGTGGGAAGGGCGGAGCAGAGAGATGAGTAGGAAGATGGCGAGGAGGAGGGGAGTGGCTGAAGTCTGAGAGAGGAATGACTTTGAGGCTGGTGAGGTCTATGTTGAGGCCATTGGGCTGTAAGCTTCCCAGGCAAAATATAACTTGTCATGGTTTATGTTTGAATAAGTGATATAGGGAGGCATAGGAAAGAACTGCTAAGGACTGAGACTCTAAATTTAAAATAAAACAGAATGATGAGGATAATGAACTTTATATTGTTCATTGAGTCATGTGCAGATTGGCAAAGGGGAAGACATATTAGGAGGGCTGGAAGGATGTTGTGACAAACTGATTCCTTTTCATGGAACACAGGCACTGGTTCTGGAATATGAAGAGATGAGCAAACTAATGAGAGTCTGAGGTCCCCTCACAGCTTCATTATATATTATTGACAAAAAGCCCACACATTCTTGTCTTATGCATGAAAGGCAAAAATCATAGAGTCATAGAGTCATAGAGATGTACAGCATGGAAACAGACCCTTTGATCCAAACCGTCCATGCCGACCAGATATCCAACCCAATCTAGTCCCACCTGCCAGCACCCAGCCCATATCCTTCCAAACCCTTCCTATTCATATACCCATCCAAAAGCCTTTTAAATGTTGCAATTGTACCAGCCTCCACCATTTCTCCTGGCAGCTCATTCCATACACGTACCACCCTCTGTGTGAAAAGGTTGCCCCTTAGGTCCCTTTTATATCTTTCCCCTCTCACCCTATACCTATGCCCTCTAGTTCTGGACTCCCCCACCCCAGGGAAAAGGCTTTGTCTATTATCCTATCCATGGCCCTTATAATTTTGCAAACCTCGAGAAAGTCACCCCTCAGCCTCTGATGCTCCAGGGAAAACAGCCCCAGCCTGTTCAGCCTCTCCCTATTGCTCAAATCCTCCAACCCCGGCAACATCCTTGTAAAGCTTTTCTGAACCCTTTCAAGTTTCACAACATCTTTCCGATAGGAAGGAGACCAGAATTGCACACAATATTCCAACAGTGGTCTAACCAATGTCCTGTGCAGCCCCAACATGACCTCCTAACTCCTGTACTCAATACTCTGACCAATGAAAGAAAGCAGACCAAATGCCTTCTTCACTCTCCCTATCTACCTGCGACTCCACTTTCCAGGAGCTATGAACCTGCACTCCATGGTCTCTTTGTTCAGCAACACTCTCTAGGACCTTACCATTAAGTGTATAAGTCCTGCTGAGATTTGCATTCCCAAAATGCAGCACCTCGCACTTATCTGAGTTAAACTCAATCTGCCACTTCTCAGCCCATTGGCCCATCTGATCAACATCCTGTTGTAATCGGAGGTAACCTTCTTTGCTGTCCACTACACCTCCAATTTTGGTGTCATCCACAAACATACTAACTGTATCTCTTATGCTCGCATCCAAATCATTTATATAAATGACAAAAAGTAGAGGACCCAGCATCGATCCTTGTGGCACTCCACTGGTCACAGTTAGAACATAGAACATAGAAAAATACAGGGCAGTACAGGCCCTTTGGCCCTCGATGTTGCGCCGATCCAAGCCCACCTAACCTACACTAGCCCACTATCCTCCATATGCCTATCCAATGCCCGTTTAAATGCCCATAAAGAGGGAAAGTCCACCACTGCTACAGGCAGGGCATTCCATGAACTCACGACTCGCTGAGTAAAGAATCTACCTCTAACATCTGTCCTATACCTACCACCCCTTAATTTAAAGCTATGCCCCCTCGTAATAGCTGACTCCATACGTGGAAAAAGGTTCTCATGGTCAACCCTATCTAAACCCCTCATCATCTTGTACACCTCTATCAAGTCACCCCTAAACCTTCTTTTCTCCAATGAAAACAGCCCCAAGTGCCTCAGCCTTTCCTCATACGATCTTCCTACCATACCAGGCAACATCCTGGTAAACCTCCTCTGCACCCGTTCCAGTGCCTCCACATCTTTCCTATAGTATGGCGACCAAAACTGCACACAATACTCCAGATGCGGCCGCACCAGAGTCTTAACAACTGCAACATGATCTCAGGACTCCGGAACTCAATTCCTATACCAATAAAAGCCAGTATGCCATATGCCTTCTTCACTGCACTATTTACCTGGGTGGCAACTTTCAAAGATCTGTGTACATGGACACCAAGATCCCTCTGCTCATCCACACTACCAAGTATCCGACTATTAGCCCAGTACCCCGTCTTTTTGTGACTCTTACCAAAGTGAATCACCTCACACTTACCTACATTGAACTCCATTTGCCATCTTTATGCCCATCTCTGCAACTTATCTATATCCTGCTGTAACCTGACACATCCTTCCTCACTGTCAACAACTCCACCGACTTTCGTATCATCCGCAAACTTGCTCACCCAACCTTCTAGCCCCTCCTCCAGGTCATTTATAAAAATGACAAACAGCAATGGTCCCAAAACAGATCCTTGCGGAACACCGCTAGTAACTGCACTCCAAGATGAACCTTTACCATCAACTACTGCCCTCTGTCTTCTTCCAGCCAGCCAATTCCTAATCCAAACCTCCAACTCACCCTTAATGCCATACCTCCGTATTTATTGCAGTAGCCTACTATGGGGAACCTTATCAAACGCCTTACTAAAATCCATATACACCACATCTACCGCTTTACTCTCGTCTATCTCCTTAGTCACCTTCTCAAAGAATTCAATAAGGTTTGTGAGGCACGACCTACCCTTCACAAAACCTTGCTGACTATCCTTGATCACATTATTCCTATCCAGATGTTCATAAATCCTATCCCTTACAATTCTTTCTAAGACTTTGCCCACAACAGAAGTGAGACTCACTGGCCTATAGTTACTAGGGTTATCCCTACTCCCCTTTTTGAACAAGGGAACCACATTTGCTATCCTCCAGTCTACTGGCACTATTCCTGTAGACAACGAGGACATAAAAATCAAGGCCAATGGCTCTGCAATCTCCTCCCTTGCTTCCCAGAGAATCCCAGGATAAATGCCATCAGGCCCAGGGGACTTATCTATTTTCACTCTTTCCAGAATTTCCAACACCTCTTCCCTACATACCTCAAAGCCGTCCATTCTAATTAATTGTGACTCAATATTCACATCGGCAACAATGTCCTGTTCCTGAGTGAATACTGACGAAAAGTATTCATTCAGTGTTTCCCCAATCTCTTCAGCCTCCACACGCAGCTTCCCACTACTATCCTTGACTGGACCTATTCCTATCCTAGTCATTCTTTTATTGCTGACATACCTATAGAAAGCCCTAGGGTTTTCCCTAATCCTACCAACTAAGGACTTTTCATGTCCCCTCCTTGCTGCTCTTAGCTCTCTCATCAGATCCTTCCTGGCTACCTTATAACTCTCAATCGCCCCAATTGAACCTTCACGCCTCATCTTTACATAGGCCGCCCTCTTCCATTTAACAAGGGATTCCAATTCCTTATTAAACCACGGCTCCCTCACACGACCCTTTCCTTCCTGCCTGACAGGTACATACTTATCAAGGACACTCAATAGTTGCTCCTTGAACAAGCTCCACATATCAATTGTGCCCATGCCTTGAAGCCTACTTTTCCAAGCCACGCATCCTAGGTCATGCCTCACCGCATCATAATTTCCCTGCCCCCAGCTATAACTCTTGCCCTGCAGTGCACACTTATCCCTCTCCATCACTAGAGTAAAAGTCACCGAATTGTGGTCACTGCCCCCAAAGTGCTCACCTACCTCCAATTCTAACACCTGGCCTGGTTCATTACCCAGAACCAAATCCAGTATGGCCTCACCTCTTGTTGGCCTGTCTACATATTGTGTCAGGAAACCCTCCTGCACACATTGGACAAACACCGACCCATCTAACGAACTCGAGCTATAGCTTTCCCAGTCAATATCTGGAAAGTTAAAGTCCCCCATAACAACCACCCTATTACTTTCACTCTTCTCCTGAATCATCCTCGCAATCCTTTCTTCTACATCTCTAGGACTATTAGGAGGCCTGTAGAAAACTACTAACAGGGTGACCTCACCTTTCCTATTCCTAACCTCAGCCCAAACTAACTCAGATGGAGAGTCTTCATCCATCGTCCTTTCCACCGCTGTAATACTATCTTTGACAAGCAATGCCACACCTCCCCCTCTTTTACCCACACCTCTGACCCTACTAAAACATTTAAATCATGGAACCTGCAACAGCCAATCCTGTCCCTGTTCTACCCATGTCTCTGTATTAGCCACAACATCGAAATCCCAGGTACCAACCCACACTGCAAGTTCACCTACCTTATTTCGTATACTTCTTGCATTGAAGTATACACACTTCAAGCCACATTCCTGTTTACAGGCACCCTCCTTCGAGATTGATGCCATGTTCCTAACCTCCCTACACTCCAGGTCCTGCACCCTAAAGCTACAGTCTAGGTTCCCATGCCCCTGCAGAGTTAGTTTAAACCCCCCCCCCCCAAGAGCATGAGCAAACCTCCCCCCAAGGATACTGGTGCCCCTCAGGTTCAGGTGTTGACCATCCTGTTTATAGAGGTCCCACCTTCCCCAGAAAGAACCCCAGTTATCCAGATACCGGAATCCCTCCCTGCCTTCACTGCCATCCCTCTAAAAGTAACCTTTTAAAAAAAAACTAGGTCTAAAGAATAGAACAAGCAAAATGCAACATTTACCTACTTACCACAACGGGTCTTATTATTAGGTTAGAGGAGGAGGGAGGGTGGGAGTCACTACCTCTGTAGTGTCTCAGGTTCCTCTCCTGCGTGCTTTTATAGGAAAAAAAACCTATCCAGTAAGCTTGCGCTACACCAGCTTCCGGCTGTCCCTCTGGTCGTCGTCACTTCCCCTTGCTGCTCCCGCTCTTTCTGTGAAAAGAAAAAAAACACTGCTGCCCGCTACCGGTAAGTAATTTTAAAACAAACTGTCTCACCTTAGCTGTAGCCTTCCGGGTTCCTTTAAACTCAGCTGCTGCTCGTTCTCCAGTCTGAAAAACAACCCTCCACCATCACTCACTGACCTCTACATTTGAGCCAGTTCTAAATCCAAAAGGCTAGTTCTCCCCTTATTCTGTAAGACCTAACCTTGCTAACCAGTCTCCCATGGGGAACCTTGTCGAACGCCTTACTGAAGTCCATATAGGTCACATCTAATACTCTACCCTCATTAATCCTCTTTGTTACTTGTTCAAAAAACTCAATCAAGTTTGTGAGACATGCACAAAGTCAATTTGACTATCCCTAATCAGTCCTTGCCTTTCCAAATACATGTACACCCTGTCCCTTAGGATTCCCTCCAAGAACTTGCCCACCACCGAGGTCAGACTCACTGGTCTATAGTTCCTGGCTTGTCCTTACCACCCTTCTTAAACAGTGGCACCACGTTTGCCAACCTCCAGTCTTCTGGCACCTCACCTGTGACTATCAATGATATAAATATCTCAGCAAAAGGCCCAGCAATCACTTCTCTAGCTTCCTATAGAGTTCTAGGGTGCACCTAATCGGGTCCTAGGGATTTATCCACCTTTATGCATTTCAAGACATCCAGCACTTCCTCCTCTGTAATATGGACATTTTGCAAGATATCACCATCTATTTCCCTACAGTCTATATCTTCCATATCCTTTTCCACAGTAAATACTGATGCAAAATACTCGTTTAGTATCGCTCCCATTTTCTGCGGCTCCACACAAAGTCCGCCTTGCTGATCTTTGAGGGGCCCTATTCTCTCCCTAGTTATCCTCTTGTCCTTAACGTATTTGTAAAAACGATTTAGATTTTCCTTAATTCTATTTGCCAAAACTATCTCATGTCCCCTTTTTGCCCTCCTGATTTCCCTCTTAAGTATACTCCTATTGCTTTTAAACTCTTATAAGGAATCATTCGATCTATTCTGTCTATACCTTACATATGCTTCCTTCTTTTTCTTAACCAAACCCTCAATTTCTTTAGTCATCCAGCATTCCCTATACCTACCAGCCTTTCCTTTCACCCTAACAGGAATATACTTTATCTGGATTCTCATTATCTCATTTCTGAAGGCTTCCCATTTTCCAGCCATCCCTTTACCTGTGAACATCTACCCTCAATCAGCTTTTGAAAGTTCTTGCCTTTAACCGTCAAAATTGGCCTTTCTCCAATTTAGAACTTCAATTTTTTGATCTGGTCTATCCTTTTCCATCACTATTTTAAATCTAATAGAATTATGGTCGCTGGCCCCAAAGTGCTCCCCCACTGACACCTCAGTTACCTGCCCTGCCTTATTTCCCCCAAGAGTAGGTCAAGTTTTGCACCTTCTCTAGTAGGTACATCCACATACTGAATCAGAAAATTGTCTTGTACACACTTAACAAATTCCTCTCCATCTAAACCCTTAACACCACGGCAGTCCCAGTCTATGTTTGGAAAGTTAAAATCCCCTACCATAACTACCCTATTATTCTTACAGATAGCTGAGATCTCCTTACAAGCTTGATTCTCAATTAACCTCTGACTATTAGGGGGTCTATCATACAATCCCAATAAGGTGATCATCCCTTTCTTGTTTCTCAGTTCCACCTAAATAACTTCCCTGGATGTATTTCCAGGAATATCCTCCCTCAGCACAGCTGTAATGTTATCCCTTATCAAAAACACCTTTCCCCCTCCTCTCTTGCCTCCCTTTCTATCCTTCCTGTAGCATTTGTATCCTGCAACATTAAGCTGCCAGTCCTGCACTTCCCTGAACCACGTTTCTGTAATTGATATGATATCCCAGTCCCATGTTCCTAACCATGCCCTGAGTTCATCTGCCATCCCTGTTAAGCCCCTTGCTTTGAAATAAATGCAGTTTAACGTATTAGTCCTACCTTGTCCCTGCCTGCCCTGACTGTTTGACTCGCTTCTGTTCTCAACTGTACCAGTCTCAGATTGATCTCTTTCCTCACTATCTCCCTGGGTCCACCCACCCCCCCCACCCCCACTTACTAGTTTAAATCCTCCCTAGCAGCTCTGGCAAATCTCCATGCCAGTATATTAGTCCCCTTTCAATTTAGGTGCAATCCATCCTTCTTGGACAGGTCACGTCTACCCCAAAAGAGATTCCAATAATCCAAAAATGTGAATCCTTCTTCCATACACCAGCTCCTCAGCCGCGCATTCATCTGCTCTATCCTCCTATTCCTGCCCTCACTAGCTCGTAGCACTGGGAGTAATCCAGATATTACTACTCTCGAGAACCTCCTTTTTAAATTCCTGCCTAACTCTCTGTAATCTCCTTTCAGAATCACAACCTTTTCCCTTCCTATGTCATTGGTTCCAATGTGGACAATGACCTCTTGCTGGCCCCTCTCCTCCTTGAGAATATTCTGCACCCTCTCTGAGAAACCTTAATCTGGCACCAGGGAAGCAACACACCATTCTGATTTTTCGCTGCTGGCCACAGAAACGTCTGTCTGTATCTCGGACTAAAGAGTCCCCTAACACAATTGATCTCTTAGAACCCGATGTACCCCTCATTGCATTAGAGCCAGTCTCAATACCAGAAACTTGGTTGTTCATGCTATGTTCCCCTGAGAATCCATCACCCCCTACATTTTCCAAGACAGCATACTTGTTTGAAATGGGTACAGCCACAGATAGCTCCTGCACTAGCTGCCTAACTCTCTTACCTTTCCTGGAGTTAACACATCTATGTGACTATATTTAAGACTTTCCACCTTCCTATAACTGCCATCCATCACATACTGTTGCTGTTGCAAATTCCTCATTGCTTCTAACTGTCTCTGCAACTGATCCATTCGATCTGATAAGATTCGCAACCAACAGCATTTATTGCAGATATAATCCACAGTAACCCTTAAACTCTCTTTAAACTCCCACATCTGACAAGAAGTGCAAATCACTCTACTAAAGGCCATTTTTGCTCCTTCACAATCCACAAACCTAGAAAATAACACCGTCTTATTCCTCTACAAAACACTGCCCAGGTTAAATTAATAGTTATGGCTTATATTTTAAGGTTAATCAAGAGACATATCTCAAAAAGCATATGATCAAGAGAGAACTGACTCTACTCACTGCTGCAGACTTTCTGTAGGTCCCACTTAAAAACAATACACTTACCTGCTTCTGTGCTGAGAACTTCATCCAAACAGTTCCTCCAAGATCAATTGTAAATTTCACTGTTTGTTAATTTTCCCAGATGCACTCCGATGTCCAGCAATACATGAATTCAAACAGCAAAGGCAGTAGCTGTGCAGGTTCACTGCTGTGTCAGTTTCTTTCTCTCTCTCTTCTATACTGACCTCACCATGTGCTTCCTTTGTCTGTTCTTCTCCCACTTGATTGATAGATTTGCTTGCTTCTTAAACTGTGATCTTTTGTAATGAAGTCAGCATTTATGTGTACAAAATAAACAGATGTCAAACACTTATAGTTTCTGTAACAGATATTTTCAAGTTCTGTTTGATTAACACATTTACAGGGTGTAATAATGGCTGACTTTGGTTCTTTTTAAAGGATTTCCACAAAGATATTGTTATTAGAGATTTTCTAATTCTGTTCAGAGTAAATATTGGGGCAATGAGCATGGAAATACTGTGAATTAGAATGAAGTGTATGAGGAGTCATTGGGAGTTGTGACTCGGCTGTTTTGGCATGGAGACTCTGAGTGACCTTTGGTGTGGGTAAGGGATATGAATTAAGATGGATTAGTAATGAAAATTGGGGCAGGTGTGAGAGGGGAGGGCTGGAGGATCTAAAATTTAAATACCAGAGATCCAACAGGTCTTTTAACCAGCCCACCTTGGTCCTTAGCAGCTTCTGTGGCCTCATCTGGTCATTATCAAGGGTGATGAGCCTGACTTGATCCTTACTCCCGAAATGAAAATTGTGCCATATGGGGCCCTTTTTCCTGAAACATGTTTGCTGAACTGGGATATGTGCCAACTCCAACTCCCAGGCTAAATAATAAAACAAACTCTCCGCAAATGTTTTCACTTGTGGGTTATGCCAAATTGCAGATGGGATAGCCAGTAATGAGGGGGACTGCAACAAATCATATGACAACATGAATAAAGTTGCCGAATGAGTGGATAATTGACAAATGAAGCTCAGGGAATATAAATCTGAGTTAATACATTATGTTGCCCTGAGGTTAAGCATGTCTGAAAAGTTCAACACAATATTGGCTTTCACTGTCATGTTACAATAACTGAACTGACCTTCAGTGAGGAATTTAAATAGAAGCATAGAATCACAGGTTTGGTATGAACAGCAAAAAGGCCAATTGATTTATTTATTTTATTTATTTAATGTCACGTTTATCTTGTTATAAAAATACAGTGAAAAGTGTTATATAATGTTGCCATTCTCCAGTGCCATCTTAAAACACAGAAAAATAAACCAAAACATATAATATAAAGGCAGAAAAGATGAAGAAATAAAGAAAAAGTGTCCAACTTTACAGCCCCCCTTGTTAAGTGCTCCATCATGGGCCACGGGCCTGGTAGTCAGCCATGAGTGTCCTTGCTGCACTGCCTCTGGAATGAAAGCCACCACTCTTCACCACCAAATGCACTTACTGACGTTTTTGTCACCATGAGTCCTCACTGGACCTCACCAATCTAGGTGCCACTAATGCTGCTGGGTCTTAGACTGGGCCCAAGCCTGCATTTGTGGCTGCCGCCTTGAATCTGCGCTAGAGCAGACACAGTCAGGAACCCAAACTCGCCTCTGCCACAACAGCCTTGAGTCAGCATTAGGATAACCTTGACAATGCTGAAGCTGCCAGAAACCCAAACTCACTTGCACCATCTCGTTATGTGAGCATCGTTTAGTGGGAATCTGTGGTTATTTCCCAATACATTTGCACATTATTTGTTATGCAAATAATCATCAAATGGCCTCAACTGAACCTGGCTTTCCTGTACTTCAAGGCAGTGCATTCCATACCCTTCTACTTGCTGAATGAAAAAACAACCTCATTTCACATTTGCTTCTTTTACAGATCATTCCAGTCTCTGCTGTCTTGTTCTTGTTCCTCTTATGAGGTGGGAACAGTTTCTCCCTATCTACTGTATTCATCCTGCCCATGATTTTGAAAATCTCTGTCATATTGCCTCTCAGGCTTCTTCTATCCAATGAGTACAGTCCCAACTTCTTCAATCTGTCTTCACAACAGAAGTTCTTAATCCCTGGAATCATTTTTGTAAACTGTTTCTGCACTCTCTCCCATGTTTTCACATCCTTTCTTTAATTTATAAAATTCATTTTTGGTATGTGGGTATCGCTGACTGGCCAGCATTTATTGCCCTCCCTAGGGTACCTTTGAGAAAGTGGTGGTGAGCTGCCTTCTTGAATCTCTGCAGCTGTGGGTTGACCCACAATGTCATTCTGGAGGGGATTTCAGGATTTTGACACAGCGACAGTGAAGGAACAGTGATATATTTCCAAGTCAGGATGGTGAGTGGCTTGGAGAGGAAATTGAAGTTGATGGTGCTCCCATATATCTGCTGCCCTTGTCCTTCTACATGGAGTTTAGAAGGATGAGGGGGATCTAATTGAAAATTACAGAATACTGAATGACCTGGACAGAGTGGATTTGGGAAGATGTTTCCATTGGTAGGGGAGACTAGGACCCAAGGGCAGAGCCTTAGATTAAAGGGAAGACCTTTTAGAACAGAGTTAAGGAGAAACTTCTTTAGCCAGAGAGTGGTGAATCAATGGAATTCACTCCCACAGAAGGCTTTGGAGGCCAGATTATTGAGCATATTTAAGACAGAGATAGATAGATAGGTTCTCAATTGTGAAAAGGATCGAGGGTTATGGGGAGAAAGCAGAGAATGGGGTTGAGAAACTTATCAGCCATGATTGAATGGTGGAATAGGCTCAATCAGTTGAATGGACTAATTTCTCCTTCTATTTCTTATGGTCTTATGGAAGTGGTCATGATCTTGGAAGGTGCTACCTGAGGATCTTTGATTAATTTCTGCAGTGCATCATGTAGGTAGTTCATACTGCCTCTAGTGAGCATTGGTGGTGGAGAGAGTGAACACTTCTGGTTGTAATGCTGACCAATGGGCTACTTTGGCTTGGATGGTCAAAAGATGTAGCACTGGAAAATCACAGTAGGTCAGGCAGCATCTGAGGAGCAGGCGAATCAATGTTTTGGGCATAAGCCCTTCATCAGGAATGGCTTGGGTGATGTCAAGTTTTTTGAGTGTTGTTGGAGGTGCATTCATCCAGGCAAAATAGGGAGTATTCCATCACACTCCTGACTTGTGCCATGCAGATGTTCAGATTGTTTTGGAGAGTCACGTGCTGAGTTACTAACTGTAGTGTTCCTGTATTCCCATGTTTATGTAGTGAGTCCAGTTGAGTTTCTGGTCAATGATAACCCCCCAAGATGTTGCTAGTGGGAGACACAGTGATGACTACACCATCAAATGTTAAGGAGCAGTGGTTAGATTGTCTCTTATTGATGATGGTCATTGCCAGGCATTTCTGTGTCATGAATGTTACTTGCCACTTATCAGCGCAAGCCTGGATATAGTCTAGATCTTGTTGCATTTGAACACAGACTGCTTCAATATCAGAAGGTCATGAATGGTGCTGAACGTTATACAATCATTGGCAAACATCCTCACTTCTGATCTTATGATGGAGTAAAGATCATTGATGAAGTAACCAAAGATAGTTGAGACTAGGACACCACCCTGAGGATCCTGCAGAGATGCCCTGGAGCTGAGGTGACTGACCCCCAACAATCACAACCATCTTCTTTTGTGTCAGTTTGATTCCAACCACTGGGGATTTTGCCCCTGATATCCATTGATTCTAGTTTTGCTGGGGCTCCATGATGCCACACTCGGTCGAATGCAACCTTGTCCAAGTTTGAACCAAGGCTATAATAAAGTCAGGAGCTGAGAGGCCCTGGTGGACAACTGGGCGTCACTGGATATTTTATTGCTGAGCAGGTGCTGATTGACAGCACTGTAGGTGACACCTTCCATCGCTTTACTGATGATCAAGAGTCGACTGATGGGCCAGTAATTGGCTGATTGGATTTATCCGCTTTTTATGTGCAGGACATATCTGGCAATTTTCCACATTGTTGGGTATATATCAATATTGCAACTGTACTGGAACAGCTTGGCTTGGGGAGCAGCAAGTTCTGGAGCACAAGACTTCACGACTATTGCCAGAATGTTCTCAGGACCCATTGCATTTGCAATATCCAGTGTCTCCAACCATTTCTTGATATCACATGGAGTGAATCAAATTGACTGAAGGCTGATATCTGTAACGCCAGGGACCATTGGAGGAGGCTGAGATGGATCAATCATTTGGCACTTCTGGCTGAAGATTGCTGCAAAAGCTTCAGCCTTATCTTTTATATTGCTGTGCTGGGCTCTTCCATCTTTGAGGATGGGGATATTTATGGAGCATCCTCCAGTGAGTTGTTTAATCATCCATGACCATTCATGACTGGATGTAGTTTTGGGATCATTTAGCTCTGTCTATCACTTGCTATTTATGCTGTTTAGTATGCAAGTAGTCCTGTTTGGTGGCTTCACTAAGTTGACACCTCATCTTCAGGTATGCCTGGTGTTGGTGTTGGCATGCTCTCCTACACTCTCCATTGAACCAGCGTTGATCCTCTGGCTTGATGGTAATGGTTGAGTGGGGGATATGCTGGATCATGAGGTTACCAATTGTGCTGGAGTACAATTCTGCTGCTGTTGATGGCCCACAATGCCTCGTGGATGCACAGTCTTGAGTTGCTAGATCTGCTCAAAGTCTGACCCATTTAGCATGGTGATAATACCATTCAACATGATGGAGGTTATTCTGAACGTGAAGACAGGACTTTGTCTCCACAAGGACAGTATGGTGGTCTTTGTTATCAATGCCGTCATGGACAGACACATCTGCAGCTGGCAAATTGGTAAGGATGAGGTTACGTATGTTTTTCCATCTTGTTGGTTCCTTCACTACCTGCCACAAATCCAGTCTGGCAGCTATGTCCTTCAGGACCTAACTAACTCGATCAGTAATACTGCTGCTAAGCCATTCTTGGTGGTGAACATTGAAATCCCCCATCTAGAGTATATGCTGTGCCCTTGCCATCCTCAGTGCTTACTCTCAATGTTATTCAACATGGAGTACTGATTCATCAGCTGAGGGAGGATGGTATATGGTAATCAGCAGGAGGTTTCCTTGCTCATATTTAATCTGAAGTCACAAGAGTTCATGGGGTCCAAAGTCAATATTAAGGACTCCCAGGTCAACTCCCTCCTGACGGTATGCCACTGTGTCACCACCTCTGCTGGGTCTGTCTTGCCGGTGGGACAGGACATATCCAGGGATGATAATGGTATCTGGGATGTAGTATTATTCATATTTTACAGACAATGTCACGCTCTTGCTTAACTGGTCTGTGAGACTGATCTCCCAAGGGCTTTTACAATGTTGTCTTTTATAATGCCTAGGTAGATGCCAGATGATCCAGTTTCATTCTTTTTGAGATTTTGTATCAATTGGAACAATTGAATGGCTCGTTAGGCCATTTCAAAGGGCAATTGAGAGTCAACTATATTTCTGTCAGTCTGGAGTCACATGTAGAGCAGACCAGGTGAGGATGGCAGATTTCTTTCCCTGAACGGTCTTTTTCAACAATTAACAATGATTTCATGTAGATTATTAATTCCAGATTTTGTTTTTTAGTTGAAGTCAAATTCCACCATCTGCCATAGCGGGGATGGAACCCAGGTCCCCAGAACTTAGCTGAGTTTCTGAGTTAATAATCGAGCGATAATATCACTAGGCCATCACCTCCCCTTGACAACAGAACTGTACACTGTAGTCCAGCTGAGATCTAATAGTTGTCTTACACATATTATTTCTCCAGATCTTCTCTGCCCCAGTTAATAAGACTGAGGGTACTGAATGCTTTATTTGCTGCTCTCTTTACTTGTCCTGCCACTTTAAGTGATCTGTGCATCTATAGACCCTAGTCCCTCCTCTCATGCACCTCACCTTAGAGGGTACAGGATGAGGGGCGCTGTGAGTCTGAGGGAATTATGAGGATGTGGTTCTGGGTTGAATGCTGTTCAGAGGGTTGGTGCAGACACGATAGGCCAAATGGCCTCTTTTTGCACTGTAGGGATTCTGTGATGATGGCAGCCACTCAGTGGGGATGCTTTTGGGCAGCAATGGCACTGTGGCTAGGAATGCATGCCAGCTCTGGTGGTTGTTCTGGGGCCTGCTGTATTGGGAGCTCCTGCTGAAGACCTCAAGCAACAGTGTCGCATGAGGACAGGCAAAACATTGGAGGGAAGTTGTGCCAAAATGGTGCTAATTGGATTTGGTAATGTGCATCGTTTATGGCAGTAGGTAATGTTCTAATGAATCTCATGACACTCAGAAAGATTTCTGGTCCCAATAATTTACCAACATTTAAATATGGGCCACCCATATTGTTTGTATAAGAAATGTCTTCTAGTTAGACCAGAGGTCACTCTCCTCATTCAAGTGATGCTACGTCAGGGTTGAAGGAACCCATGCATGCAACATTTGATAGATTTAGGTACTAAAAGATGTAAGAAGGGTGGAATGGAGTATAAATGCCGCATGGACTGGTTGGGTTGAAACACCTGTTTATGTTCTCTACATCCCATATGGTGTGATGTTGATGTCAGTTTTCTTTTTGGGATGGTAATGGATTTTACAATCACACAAAGGAAAATAATTTTCTTCTGACATTTGTATGGGTCTCAACCATTCAGTCCTGTGACAAAAGCATTGAGTATATCATTGTGATGATCCTTGAAAGATAAGAGTTGGGGCCTTTTTGAGGATTTGGGGAGTGGCTTAGAAGTGAAAAAGTTAATTATTATATTTCCAGAAAATTCATCCTTTTTTCTGTGAGCCACAGCAATCAGTAAGATGCAGAATGATTGAGTACAGATAAGGTAGCTGAATTTTCAATAAAATGGAGAATTAAGTAATACCATTGCCAACATCCCACAGACTACTAAGGGGATCATTTACTCTATGAAAATCAATCAAGAACAAAGCTCTATTTATCACAATGCTTATTTTAAGAAAATTAAGAAGAAAGTTGCCAATTTTAAATTTTTTCATTTTAAAATCTAACCATATAATTTTCTTGAACTGTATTGGCATTTAGCATAATTAGATTAACTGAGAGTACAAATAGAAATTAAGAAGTATGATCGATGGTCATGGCTACAGGATGGCATGAATTCTGACTTGAATCCTGACGGGTACAGGGAAATTAGAAATGACAGGAAAATAGGGAAGAGTGAATGGGTGGCTCTGTTAGTTAATGCAGACATTAGCTCAGTAGAGAAGGATGATTTAAGACCAGGAAGCCAATATTTGGATCTAGTTTGGGTAGAGACAAAAAATGATAATGACAAAAAGTCACTTGTGAGTGTGGTCTACAGTCCCTTAATAGTAACCATACAATAGGTACTTGAAGAAATAAGGAGAGTTAATTAGAAAGGCATGACAATAATCATGGGAGATTTTAATCTGCATATTGATTGGATCAGTCAGAAGCGAAATGATGGTCAATGTGAGGAGTGCATTGAATGCTTTCAGGATTGTTTCTTACAACATATGTTCTGGAGCCAACCAGAGAAC
The DNA here is from genome assembly GCF_037043375.1 of Chiloscyllium plagiosum. NCBI lineage: Eukaryota > Metazoa > Chordata > Chondrichthyes > Orectolobiformes > Hemiscylliidae > Chiloscyllium > Chiloscyllium plagiosum. The sequence continues at coordinate 60,851,423 of NW_028270145.1, forward strand.
AGACTAAATAGCGTGAAGAGATAGAATTAAGGAATGATCATGTAGTGAAGGTGCCCCTAGGTAGCAGCAACATAATGTGATTGAATTTTACATTCATTTTGAAGGAAAAGGAGTAGCTGCAAGAATGTTTTAAAAAATTAATAAGGGAAGTTATAAAGACATGAAAGCAGAGCTGACTCAAGTAAAATGACAAATTAGTTTAAGTAATAGATCAATAAAATTTAAATGGTAGACATTTAAAGGGATATTTCAGAATGTACAGAATCGATACGTTCCAACAAATAAGTGGCAACTTGATTGAAACGTAAAAATTTCTGAAATGTCTTAACATAGTGATGAGGCTATTCCCTAGTATGGGAGAATTTAGAATTGTGATCATTGCTTAAAAATCAGGAGTTGCCCATTTAAAATTAAGATTATGAGGTCTTGAAATTCTCTTCCTGAAAAGGAGGCAGAAACAGAGTCTTTGAATATTTTTAATTCAGTAGGTAGATAGATCCTTATTAAGCAAGTGGATGAAAAGTTGTGAGGAATAGGGGTGGGAATGCAGGTTTGACATTATAATCAGATCATTCATGACCTTACTGAAGGGTGGAACAGGCTCGAAAAGCTAAAAGACCTGTACTTGTCTTTGATTTGTATGTTTGATTCTTCATATATATATATATATATATATATATATATATTATATACATATATGTATTTGTGCCAGATATTGACTGAACAAAAGTTCCGTGAATGTAACTATAAATGCTCACCTGTTTGCTGTTGTGCTCAAGTTTTGTAAAATCCACACTCAAGGCTCCAAGCATTGATAGCACACAGACTTTAGATGTATAAAGACTTCACTGGGGAGTATTAGTATACAATTTTTCAGGTTAAAGTCAAAGTTGCAGTTACACATTCATTTCTAAACATTGCAGCCTAGACTGATTCCTTTGCAGACCTCTTCCCAAACTTAGACTAAAACCGATTTTTGTTCCTTATAATTTTTGCAAAGATCACTTTACACTTTGCAGGTAACACCAGGCAATATATTCACCACAGTTTTGCATATCTAGCACTAAAGCTTGGAAATTATTGTCAGGTGTGTTATTGTACAAATACTTCATGCATTCATATCCTCCTGTCTCTGTTTTAATGAAGGTGTTGGCCTGGGCTCCGTGTTGGCACCCTCCCCTTTAGTCTAGGACTCGAACACATAATCTAGGCTAACAGTTCAGGATAGTACAGAAGCAGTGTTGCACTGTCGGAACTGATGTCATTTGGATGGGAAGTTAAAAATAGACTCCATCTGCCCCTCAGTTCACTGTTAAGAAAACCCTTGATGTTATACAATGAAAAAATGTTTCTGGGTCCTACTTGATGGTTTTTCTTAACTCCAACCTTACTAGTCATTTATCTCATTGTTGTTTGCTTTTCAATAATTGGCTCGTGCTTTTACTTACTTGCAATGGAAATTACATAATATACAAAAAAACCCACTTCATTACCAATAAGTAAAAATCCTCCTTTTATTGTCATTTAACCCTTTTGAAATTAATTAATGCCTCATTAAATGGCAAAAAATGATTGCTACAACTTCATTAAGCTTAGTGTTTGCTTTAGTATTCTTACATCTTTCCTTGTGCATTTCATGCTGTGCTGCCAATATCCATTATTTAAAATTAAATTGTATAAGGCAATCATATTAATTGATAGGTATAGGAAAATTAATCAAACATGGATCACCCTCAGTCCCCAAGTCCTGCTGGATTGCATCCACCCTTGACCATCCAACACTCAGTCTGCAATATTATGACTGCTTCTTAGCAAAACACATTCCCAAATAGTTTCCTAACCAACCTGTTCAGAGATGTTATTACACATCTCTGAAACAAGTGGGATTTGAAGGAAGGCCTCCTGGCTCAGAGATAGGGACTTTACTGATGAACCAAAACTGCCCCTTACTTACACTCTTAGAAAGAGGACTTTACTTCATTGAACTGTGTTTTTCTCATCAACTGCTAATGATGCACATTTTAAAGAATGTTTCTATTTTTCTGTATTTTTCAAATTATTTTCAATATTGCACAATTCACAAGCTAGATATTGTCTTCTAATGCCTCGATTTCAGGAAGTAAATTTGAAGATGATAGATGGAAATCAATCAGTAATGTGGTTTTTAGAAATTTTAACTTACTCTTAATCAGTCCAAATTAACCCAAAACAATTAGCTCAGGCAATTTCTAATTTTGTTTCAGAATTCCAGCATCAGCAGTTCTTTTTTTTTGTTTAGCCCAAAACATGGCTTTTTCTCGCAACAGTCCAGATATTATATGTGTTGATCGTTTGGTAGAATTATCTATTCCATTCAGGGAGGTGAAGCCTAACCTTGTTTATTCATAAATTTAATCAAAATAAAAACGTACTGCCAAATGGCTAAAATATTTAATTGCTTAAAATAATTAAAAACAGTTCAGCTGTATGTTCAGGGAAATTTCAGAAATTGAAAAAAAAGGCTATAAGTGTTTTTTTGCATTAAGTAGACCTTTGGGGAAAAATGTTACAAAAATTTTCACCACTGTGTTTTTTTTAATATCTTTGTATAGCTACTGGTATCACTTTGACACTTGCAACAGCATCAAGCTGCTATGGCGCCATGAGAAAGTAGGGCTGTATCATCATGGGTAGCAAAGTAAGTTGTCAAACCAGAAATAATTGGAAACTTGTATATGGTGCTCTGACTTGCAAAACTTTCTGAAAGGACAATCCCCTTCTTGAGGTGATCTGTGCCATTAAGAATGGAACAAAAGGGGTTCTCTCTCTCCACTGTTACTGTTTGAAAAACTGGGGTAATACCTCATTAACTATACCAAAAATCTTTTTTCAGCTGGTAATTCACTGTGATCCTGAAGTTCTCATCATTTATGGAACAAAGAGGCATTTTTCCTCCGGCAAAGTACCTCTCTCTTGGTGAGAACACTGGTTGGCTGAATGCAAGATTTCTGCAAGTTTTTCGCAAGCATCTTGTTTTTTGACTGCAAGGCTTAATTGCACATTTTGTCTGCTAACCACTGAGCTGTTAGTTCAGTAGTCTCACTGATGTAGACAGACTCATTCTTCTTGTTGAATTCTATGCCATTCAATCTCATTCCTATGTTGAACTTTGAAAAAGCTTTGTGAGTCTCCATGAGTGCAATAATCTAGTCTTGTAGGCTTTGGTTGAAGAAACTGTTTAGCGTTTCCATGGTTTGCAAGTATTTTTTTCTCATAGCGCCAAGCTGCTGTACGGTAGTCCTTCCGTATGGTAGTCCTCTCGTACATTTGGGGGTTACATTCCAAGACCTATCACGGAACATCGAAAACACAGATAGTAGTGAACCCATAGGTTCATGTGTTAGGAAGAAGAGGTATTTTGCACTCAACCACACATACATACACACACACACACACACACCAAATTACCCACTCAGTTTAAACCTTCTCTTCACATTTCAGATCTCTAGCATTCTCATTATTTTATTTAAGCTCACGTTGATATTGCCAATGTAAAATTACAAAGATTTGTGGCATCTTCCTGTGCAGATGAGGCACCATCTACTGTGGTGGTCGCTTCACTGGCTCTAGAAACTTCTGAAGTTTCATTTGCATTTATTACTAATTGAACTTGTACATGGTTATTTTCTTGCTTTTCAATTGTGATCTAGCTGAGTATTCTTAGAGGAACATCTTCATTTAACTGTGACTGCAGTGCTGCTGCATCTTCTGAACAAATTATGTGCAATAAATAGAAATCTTTACTTTTGCTTTGGTTCTTCAAGAAACATTTGCATGTCTGTGAAAGAGACAGCTGCATTTTAGGAAGTGACCCCTGAATCCAAAAGTACAGGAACATCAGAAGTTTCAGATTTGAGTAAATAGATCATATGTCTAGGTTCCTTTTCTGTACCTGTATTCTGAATGAGCAAACCACTCTGTGCAAAACACTCTGCTAGCTGGCCACTATTTGGTGCCTACTTTTTCTATCATTTCCAGCTTTAATTTTAGGAGGAGTGGAGGGGCTTCCTCAGCCTCTTGTATCTTTGGTATCCGCCAAAGAATGTGCGTTTAAACTGTAAGATCAGTTCCACTTAATAAAGAATTGTAAAGATTAAGAATTCTGTATGAGTTTCTGTAAGGTTTTTTTTCAATGTAACGAAGTGGAGCATGTGTCTAGCCACTTCCAATATGTTTTGCATTTCCCCAAGCCCCAAAACTTTAATGAATAACAGTTTATGGACCCCTGGCCTTGATCATGGCATCGTGTTTTCACCCACTTGTAAAGCGCACTGATACATTAGCAACACTATTCCTGGAACACCCACAGAAGTTAAAGATTTAACAAAAGTATGCAAAGTGCCCAATTTATCTGTCTGATGAAATCAGGTTAAGAGAAAACCTGCTTGCTGTATGTAATAAGGACTACTGTTAGTTACAAACTAATAAGTTCTAGCTGCAGGTCTATGAACTATCAACTCTACCAACTGAAATTTTAAACCCCTTTTAAATCCAGACGCAAATATAAAAAGAGACTTTTTTTTAAAAAGGCATTTAGGACAGAGAGAAAGAAAAAAGAAAAGGGAAAAAACAGTTTAATAGCATCAGTTCACAGGGTTCAATGATACAATCCTTTTGTTTCCCAAGGTCTTCTATTCTCTGATCTCCTTTCTCCAGGCTCTTTCACTTCTTTGAAGCGAGCACAGGATAGTTAGCAATTTACAGATCGACGAGTTACTGGTTAAAGGCAACACCATACACTAACTGGTGGAGAAAATAAACTCTGCAAGCTTCACGTACTTTTACTGCAGAGAGATGGAGAGAGAGTACCTGCTCTTCCTGTTGTCATGGAATCTTCTCATTTTCTACAATAAACATCCAAAGTGTTCATTTTCGCAGGAACAAATCAGAGAGCTGCTGTCACGCTGATGACTTATGACATCTGCAACTGGTCACATTAAAGTAAATCAATCAGCAGTTTGTTTCCAGCTTAATCTCACTCGGATACATACCCAGTGAAATGTAATCTTATCTGTTCTCCTCCACTGCTTAAACAAAGCAGCAGTATAAACACAACTCACAATGAGTTCAGTAACTTGTTTTTAAACCATAGCAAATTCCTCCCATGGTCCTTGAACTTAAAACAGTCCTTTTCCCATTTTAGTCCACAATCAAACATGAAATAGAAAGATGCTGTATTTACAATAGCTTCAAGGAGAAAGTGAGGACTGCAGATGCTGGAGATCAGAGCTGAAAATGTGTTGCTGGAAAAGCGCAGCAGGTCAGGCAGCACCCAAGGAGCAGGAGAATCGACGTTTCGTGCATGAGCCCTTCTGCTCCTTGGATGCTGCCTGACCTGCTATGCTTTTCCAGCAACACATTTTCAGCAGTTTACAATAGCTTCAGAAAGCTTCAATATATCTCTTCTGTATACAATTTAAAACACTGCTCTCTGCGAGTTACAGCATTTCAAAATTTGCCATGTGGGTTTGTACACTAAGGAAGTCATATTCTTATTTTAGGCTTCTCACACTCTCCAGAAAGAGTTCATTCTCTCACTTTACGTCTCTTACTTTTAGAACTCCAATAAAACTCCAATAAGTTTCTGTACTGTCTGTGCAGCCTTACCCCCAGATCTTTCTCTTTATACGTGTGACATTAGCTTGGCCAGTGGAGTTCCTTCATGGCTTGGACCAAGCCAAGTTCCTTTGTGCACCCACATTCAGTGCACTTTCAGAGCACTATTTCTTTGTCATCCCTGTGAGACCTTTCATAAGATATTAAGACCATAAGATATAGGAGCAGAAATTAGGCCATTCACCCATCAAGTCTGCTCTCCTATTCAATCATGGCTGATAGGTTTTTCAACACCATTTGCCCACTTTCTCCCCATAACCTTTGATCCCCTTGGCAATCAAGAACTTATCTATTTCCGTTTTAAATATACTCAATGACCTGGCCTCCACAGCTTTCTGTGGCAATGAATTCTACAGATTCACCACTCTCTGGCTAAAGAAGTTTCTTCTTATCTCTGTTCTAATTTCTTCCATTTCTGTAATATTTGTTATGGCCCATTGTTTTATTTCGATCCCGACTATATTTTCTGTCATGGACTTTCTCCCATATATGCATCAACCTCGGCACAATCTTACATCATTTGGTGTCTAATTAGGCATCATTGTCCATTACTAGCTGCCATTTCCACCACCAAGCTTCACTTTGGGTTTTATTCCCTCTTCAGGTTTGCATTGCTGGGCTGGCCTCATGATTGTATCACAGAACGTCACTTCAGGCTCTTGCCACCAGCTTCTGGTTCCATGGGTCAGGTCACTGCTGCAATCTAGTAAATTGAGATTTACTCTCCTGTGACTGAACAAAAACAGGCTTGTTGAACATAATTACATACAAAAAATGGTAAAAGAGGCCATCTTACATAGAGTTCTATAGACCCAGGCTCCAGTTCCATGTGATCTAACATCACTATGACATAGCTCCAATGGCACATGTTCAGTAACTATACTGATAGTAAACTTAAAATTCCATTCTCTCTGTAATGCATCTCCATGGCAAAACCTTGACCCAAAAGTGTCAACTTGCCCATTTCGTATTTATACAAAAGTTGGTGAATGGCTGTTCCCCAGACCCTTCACTGTGTCAATGACTTGATCAACCAAAATACATTTGGCAACCAATCAGCATCTCTTTCCTCATGTCACATAAATTGCTGTGCAATTCAAAGTTAAATAGTTTTGTAACTGCCCTGACAAGTGTAAGATGGAAGGTTCCAACAGGTTCTCTTTTCTCAGTTCTGCACAACCTAGTGACTAATTCCTAAATCATATTCTCATCTACAATTTTGTTAGTGATTTAGAATTACAATATTTCTGTAAAACAAAATATTCCATCTGGTGATTTGGCTGGGGAGCAAAGAAATGGACTGCCAACAGTGACAGGCAAGCTCCAGTGACAAGTAGTTTGGTGCCTAATATTGTAACCATCTGGTTGGAAGGAACTGTTTCACCATCTGCTCCATTCAGTGCAGCAAACTTGATGGACTCCAAAATAGAGGTGAGCATTAGCTACATGCTGGTATGCTTTGACTTCAGATAAATTCATATGTGGGTATTTAGACATCAGCAGTAGCTCTACCATTGAATTCTTACCTTTGTGTCAGATGTTTGTGAGCTCAAATCCCACTTCATTGGCTTGAGTGTATCATCTAGGGATAACAGACTACATTTACTGTGCCTCACGGGGACCTACTCAGATTGACAAACAAGTGGGAGGAAACCCAGCTGAATTAAAAGCCTGACAGGCACTAGTGTGGCCAACATCAGATATTTCCTGGGATTTAGGACCCAGGTGGAAGAAATCTCGAGCACTGAGAGCTGCTTGTTGATCAGAGACTGCAGTCCAGGCACTGGGAGCAATCCATTTTGGCATCCCTCAAGTCTATGAAAGGTGCTAAAGAAAATCAGAATCTTTCACAGTATGATCTGGCACTGGTTTGTGCATAATATTTATATGCCAAGCTATATCTAATGCAATCCACAGTCTAAAGTTTTGACTTTCTTTTCCATCATCTGGTAGGCAACAGAATAGGAATATGTCATGTCAACATGGCTTGATTGCTAACCACATGCAATTTCCTCCCTGGTTCCTATTTGCTATGCATATTGGAAAATGTGCTCAGATACATTTCAAGGTGGTGAAGTGATGGATTTGCTTGCATAGATATTTAATTGATATTGTTGATATTTCTGTGAAAACTTGTGTTGTGCTTGAGGAATGAAAATTCAGTAGTCTTTTAACTTTTTATGCCATTAGCAATGCTGGCTTTGCATTGGAGGTTGTCTGTAAAGTCAAGTTCAAGCAATATTTCTGACCTCTTAGTGAAGTTTCACCTGTAAACATAATTATCCTTAGATATTCCTAAGTAAGAAGTCCTTGTGGATACAGATGTGTGCATTGTTTTGGATTGAAATGAGCAGTTTCTGGTGAAAGCATTTCTCCCTAACATCCATTCTCAATTCTCTTTTCTCTCTCAGTAAAGAACACCAGGTCCAGTTTGTACCTTAGAAAACCAAAGATTTGGTTCTGGTAATACTGAATATTGCTGGCAAAAAATCTCTGAAAGTGAACAAAATATCAAAGCCTAAACACTCAACAATTCTGCTATCATAAACACAATTTTCGTGCTCAAACGGTACTCAGTCCATGCTGTGTCTGACCAAGAATACCCATTTGAGGTTATGGCTTGGAAGTGCTGGTGTCGGACTGGGGTGTACAAAGTTAAAAATCACACAACACCAGGTTATAGTCTAACAGGTTTATTTGGAAGCACTAGCTTTTGGAGCGCCACTCCTTCATATTCAACCACCTTCACACAACCATCTGATGAAGGAGTGGTGCTCCAAAACCTAGTGCTTCCAAATAGACCTGTTAGACTATAACCTGGTGTTCTGTCATTTGAGGTTAGTTATCTTAGTCAATGTATTCAAATATGTTATGGCACAGTTTCAGGGTATGTAACACTTGAATCCAAACTTTTTAGCTCAGTGGTGGGGACACTTCCCCTGTTCCACATTACCCAGGAGCGCTTATTTGTATACAGATGATCTTTACACATTCTGCATTTTATTTTTTTCTTATATTCTTATGTCTCTGCATTCTCTTGAGTAAATTGAGGAACAGTCAAGGCCTGCACAAGTTTCAGAGCATGAGGTTTTTGTTAGTCTGCTTCTCTTAAAATCAAGATACCCAAAGTGAACGCAATGCTCTTACCTACATCTTTGTTTAAACTATTTATTTTCACATTGTTCTTTCAGTTCTTCAAATTAAAAGTTTTGCCTCCATTTTCTTGGAACATTAATTGAATGTGAATTAGTTAATGTAGAAAAACATGCTTTGCAAGAGAAACGTCATATCATAGATACTGAGATGTGGTCAAATTAGATTTTAGGGATAATTTCTAAATAAACGTGTGTATTATAAAGTGATTGAGCGAGTTAGAAGTGTTGACTGAAAACTTGATTGCATGGAAGATAATGGAAAGTTCAAGGAAGACAAGGAAAACTAACAAAGTTTGGATCAGGCTGTTGTCTATTCTGTATTTGCCAGCAGAATGCTAACCTGTGGTGTGGCCATTGCTCTGATTGTGCTACTCATCTAACCTTCAGCCTTTTGGCTGCACCATGGCAACTCCAGATGCCTTTCCACTTCCAAAACCTGGAAGCTTCTGTATCTAGTAACTCTTCTTGTGTTCATCCGGGTCAAGTGAAATTTCCATAATTCCCTAAATGCCACAGGATGGGCATTCTGCATGTCCAAGTTACTTACTGAAACTTAAGCTTCCATTTTACTGTTAACTATAAGTTGAAAATTAGTAATGAATGAGATGACAGTTTACCTGTGGTGTCACACTTCGAGGCTATTTTCTTTAAATTCACCCCACCTCTGTATCTTTTCAACTCCTGGTGTTCTGGAGGCTGACAAACATAGTCTGTCACGGCGATAAGGAAAAATTGATAGATGTTAAGCATAAAGCCTTCACTTTTGTGGAAACACTTGGAATTCAAAATACCAAGTTATTTCAATAGAGTTTACTGTTATAGCCATATTACTTTAAATGTTTCTGTAATAAGATCAGAAGACCTGACATATCGGAGCAGTGGAAGGCCATTCAGCCAATGGACTCTGCTTCAAAATTCTCCTGCCTTCTCCCTGTAAACCTTGATCTTCGTATCAATCAAGAACCTATTTATCTTTGTCTTAAATACATCAATGATTTGGTTTCTACAGCCTCCTCTGGCAATGAGTTCCACAGATTTAATTCCCTCTGGGGGTGAACACAATATGAGGAAAAACAATGTGATTGCCAATTTTTTGTGTAGAATTTGACGTAGATTTAAAATTATGAGTACCAAAACTCATGTGGAGTGGGCCTGACTGTATAGAAAATGAGTGAGAACAGTTTTTTTTTAAAAATTTGTTTTGTTTACACTTTGTTTTTTCAGTGAACTTTATTACAATGTTTCATTTCTTCACGTGTTGGAAAACGTGTAATTATGAACTTTCTTTTGCGAATTCATGTCAAAGCATAATGCATTCTGGTGGACTTAGATCCTTGAACCTATTGGCTTTAAAAGGGGTACAGCCTGCTGAGAGAGAGAAACCACCTAGCCTTATGCTCAACTTTCATGCCAACCAGTATGCCTTCAGTACATATACCCTGCTCTACCCTACCATGCCTTATCCTGCATTGGCAGTTGGCACAGTTATACATCCAGCCAGACAGCTGTGCTGTGCTGTGCATTGGTCCTTAGTCAATGGTATGTACATCTTGTCATATGTTGGTGTGCCACCCCATTCTAGCATTTGTATGATGTGGCTTCACAAATCACATGCAAATGCAGCAAGCAGTGGGACATGTTGGTTAATGTGGTGTCACATGGTAAGGAGAAATTAGGGAACTATAGACCAATGAGCCTGACCTCAGTGTTGGGCATGTTGTTGGAAGGAATCCTGAGGGACAGGATTTACATGTATTTGGAAAGGCAAGGGCTGATTAGGTTTATTCAACATAGCTTTGTGCATGGGAAATGGAGTCTCACTAACTTTATTAAGTTTTTGAAGAATTAACGAAGAAGGTTGATGAGAACAGAGTAGTGGACATGATCTATATGGACTTCACTAAGCCATTTGACAAGATTCCTCATGGTAGACTGATTAACAAGGCTAGATCTTATGGAATACAGGGAGAACTAGCCACCTGGATACAGAACTGGCTGGAAGGTAGATAACAGAGGGTTGTGGTGGAGGATTGCTTTTCAGACTGGAGGCCTGTGATCAGTGGTGCACCACAAGAATTGATGCTGAGTTCACTGCTTTTTGTCATTTATATAAATAATTTGTATCTGAATACAAGAAGTATGGTTAGTAAGTTTGCAGATGATACCAAAATTGGGGGTGTAGTAGACAATGAAGAAGGTTACCTCAGGGTAAAATGGGATCTAGATCAGATGGGCCAAAGAGCTGAGGAGTGGCAGATAGAGTTTAATTTAGATACATGCGAGGTGCTGCATTTTGGAAAGGCAAATCAGGGCAAGACTTATACGGTTAATAGTAAGGTCCTGGGGAGTGTTACTGAGCAAAGAGACTTTGGAGTGTGGATTCATAGTTCTTTGAAAGTGGAGTTGCAGGTAGACAAGATATTGAAGAAGGGGTTTGATATGCTTTCCTTTATTGGTCAGAGCACTGAGTATAGGAGTTGGGATGTTATGTTGTGGCTGTATAGGACATCAGTTAGGCCACTTTTGGAATATTGTGCACAATTCTGGTTCCCTGCTACAGGAAGGATGTTGTGAAACTTGAAAGAGTTCAGAAAATATTTACAAGTATGTTGCCAGTGTTGGAGGATTTAAGCTACAGGGAGAGAGGCTGAATAGGCTGGGGCTATTTTCCCTGGAGCATCGGAGACTGAGGGGTGAATTTATAGAGGTTTATAATATCAATGAGGGGCATAAATAGGTTAAACAGATAAGAATATTTTTCCCTGGAGTGTGGTAGTTCAGAACTAGAGGACATAAGTTTAAAGTGAGAGGGAAAAGATTTAAAATGCGCCTAAAGGGGTAACGTTTTCATGCAGAGAGTGATGCATGTATGGAATGAGCTGCCAGAGGAAGTGGTGGATTTGTATATGAATAGGAAGGGTATAAAGGTCTTAGAGGAGTAGACAAAGTCCATGGTGCACTGGTCAGTCAGAGGAGTCCAGCATGGTTAGTCAAGGCCAGCCTCCCATACCAATCCTGGGCCTCAGCCACAGTCAGGCATCCAGTCAGGATGGTGTTGCCAAGGGTTCTGTGCCTCCATGCTGCAGGGACAGGGTCACAGTCAGTCTTTTGTCTCCATATGGGTCACTCCAGAGGGATGACTGTCACACACTGGGACATGTGTCCAACAACTAGGGGTCTCGGCAGGTTAGAGCCATGCCTGCAGATCAGACCACTTGAGGGAGTGGGTCATGGATGTCCCATTGCCCATTGTGGTGGTAGGGAGGTTCAAGGTGCCAGGGTGAGCTAATACCACAGATGCACATTGCTACCTGTGCTCCCACACAATGTATTTGGTGACTATCACAGACCCTCAACCACTGCAACTTGTTAATGACCAAGGAGTGATACTACCCAGGGAGCCACAGAACATCTACAGTCAATATAAGGGCAGGGATAAACACATGGATGGTGAAACCAATGGGAAATATTATAACTATTGACATACCATTCATTAGGAAAGAAACTTTCAGCATGAAAGTGTTTTCTAAATATTTGGACCCATTTTCTCCTCCTCTCTCTCCTACTGCACTGCACTGAGGCCCCTTGTTTTCTACCTGGACTGGAGGGAGCCTTGTCCGTTGGGGCTTGTGTTTGGGATTGGACACGGCAGACATATTGAGGCTCTCCTTACCAGAGGAAAGTTGACCCTCCTTAGCTGCAATTTCCACCAATTGGAGGAGGGCAGGCAGGGTAGAGTGGAGTGTCCAGTCATTTTCACTGTTTCCTGAGTGGAAACTGTCCAGGGGCCTCTTCCAGCTGGGTACGTCATGACACTGCCCTGCCTCCTTTTTGAGGGTGGACTAGGATCAGAACTCTTACCCTGTCTTCAGTTCTGAGGACCAATGCACGGGATGATGGAGTGCAAGTGTTAGCAACTCTCCAACGGTCATAGAGTCAGAGAGTCATAAAGATGTACAGGACAAAAACAGACTCTTTGGTCTAAGTTGTCCATGCCAACCAGGTGTCCCAACCTAATCTAGTCCCACTTGTCAGCACTTGGGCCATATCCCCCTAAACCATTCCTATTCATATACCCATCCAGATGCCTTTTAAATGTTACAATTGTACCAGCCTCCACCACTTCTTCTGGCAGCTCATTCCATACATGCACAACCCTCTGCGTGAAAACGTTGCCCCCTAAGTCCATTTTATATCTTTTCCCTCTCAACTTAAACATATGCTCTTTAGTTCTGGACTCCCCTACCCCAGGGAAAAGGCTTTGTCTATTTATTCTATCCATGCCCCTCATGATTTTATAAACCTCTATGAGGTCACCCTTCAAGGCTTCAGGGAAAATAGCCCAGCCTGTTCAGCCTCTCCCTCAAGCTCAAATCCTCCAACCCTGGCAACATCTTGTAAATCTTTTCTGAACCTTCTTTTTTCACAACATCCATCTGATAGGAAGGAGATCAGAATTGCACGCAATATTCCAAAAATGGCCTAACCAATATCCTGTACAGCCGCAACATGACCTCCCAACTCCTCAACTCAATGCTCTGACCAATAAAGGTAAGCATTCCAAACACTTTCTTCAATATCCTATCTGCCTGCAACTCTACTTTCAAGGAGCTATCAACCTGCACTCCAAGGTCTCTTTTTTCAGCAACACTCCCCAGGACCTTACCATTAAGTGTGAAAGTCCAGCTAAGATTTGCTTTCCTAAAATGCAGCACCTTGCATTTATATAAATTAAACTCCATCTGTCACTCCTCAGCCCATTTATCAAGATCCTGTTGTAATCTAAGGTAACTTTTTTTGCTGTCCACTACACCTCCAATTTTGGTGTCATCTGCAAACTTACTAACTATACCTCCTATGTTCACACCCATACCATCTATATAAATGACGATCCTTCTGGCACTCCAGTCGGAAAAGCAACCCTCTATCACCACCCTCTGTCTTCTACCTCTGAGCCAGTTCTGTATCCAAATTGCTAGTTCTACCTGTATTCCCCACCAACAACCCACCCTCCCCTCCTGACGTCACTGCAGGAATTGCAAAACCTGCGCCCACACCGCGCCTCCCCCTCCGCCCACCTCCATCCAAGGCCCCAAAGGAGCCTTCCATATCCATCAAAGTTTCACCTGCACTTCCACCAATGTCATTTATTGTATCCGTTGCTCTCTGTGTGGGCGGCACGGTGGCACAGTGGTTAGCACTGCTGCCTCACAGCGCTAGAGACCCGGGTTCAATTCCCGCCTCAGGCGACTGACTGTGTGGAGTTTGCACATTCTCCCCGTGTCTGCGTGGGTTTCCTCTGGGTGCTCCGGTTTCCTCCCATAGTCCAAAGATGTGCAGGTCAGGTGAATTGGCCATGCTAAATTGCCCGTAGTGTTAGGTAAGGGGTAAATGTAGGGGTATGGGTGGGTTGCGCTTCGGCGGGGCGGTGTGAACTTATTGGGCTGAAGGGCCTGTTTCCACACTGTAAGTAATCTAATCAATGTGGTCTCCTTTACATTGGGGAGACTGGACGCTTTCTCGCAGAGCACTTTATGGAACATCTCCAGGACACTCGCACCAATCAATCCCACTGCCTCATGGCCGAACATTTCAACTCCCCCTCCCATTCTGCCGAGGACTTGCAGGTCAAGAGCCTCCTCCACCACCACTCCCTCACCACCCGACGCCTGGAGGTAGAACACCTCATCTTCCGCCTTGAAACACTTCAACTCCAGGGCATCAATGTGGACTTCACCAGTTTCCTCATTCCCCTCCCTCCAATTTACCCAAGTACCAACCTGCCAGCTCAGCACTGTCCTCATGACCTGTCCTACTTGCCAATCTTTCTTCCTACCTATCCACTCCACCCTCCTCTCCGACCTATCACCTTCATCCCCTCCACCTATTGTACTTTTGGCTACCTTCTCCCCAGCCCCCACCCCCATTTATCTCTCTACCTCGGAGGTTTTCTGCCTTACTCCTGATGAAGGGCTTTTGCCTGAAACGTTCATTTTCCTGCTTCTCGGATGCTGCCTGACCTGCTGTGCTTTTCCAGCACCACTTTATTCCATGAGATCTAACCTTGCTAACTAGTCTCCCATGGGGAACACCCCTGAGGATGCTGGGCCTGTGTCTCCATAGCAGCCAGCAACCTGGGCATGGAGACAGACAGACCATCACAAGACTGGCTGAAGTGCTGTAGAGTCAGGGGCAATAACAGGCAGTGAATTGTTGGGGTGCCTGTACTTCTGCAGCATCTGAGCAATAGCAGGTAGTGAATCGATGCACTCGTTGCATTGTTCCAGCTGCTCAGAAATGAGGGCTAGTGCTGCCAGAAATTGTACAGAAATGATTGTCCTGGGTTTTTTTGGAATCTCTCCAGTTGACCTACACTAGGTATCCAGTGGTGTGATTTCCATTGAGATATTTTGAGTGGAAATATCGGAATTTTCTGGGAAATGTAGGGGAATCCATTGGAACAGATTGACACTTAGGTTTGTGTGTTAAGGAGACAATGGTTTGTGGTCCAAAGAATTCTGGCACTAACGTGTCTTCTGAAACTGATGACAATGTGAAAATAAGATGTGACTATAATACTATTTGGAAGTGCAAAAATCCATTTGAACATTGCATCCCTCTCAATCTCTGGCTAACTTACCTTTCCCATTGTCTTGAACTGATGAATTACTTACACATCCTAGAACATTAGAAATATATTAAATCAGTGAAAAAATTTTGATAAGGATTAAGCCTGAGTGAAAACAAACTAAGTACATAAAAAGTTTTTAAAAACCAGTATTATATAAAAGTAGTTTACTTGTTAAAATTAAAATGAAATAGTTTAACAGTTTAGTACTATAATTTTCCAACACAGCAATCTGTCACTTTAAGTCCTTTGATATTTCCTCGCTCTATATGAGTTGTCTCTTGCTATTAACTTTCTGCAACAAGAAAACAATATACTTTCCACTCACATTAATTTAAATAAAGTCATATTGTAAATGCATTAATTGGGTTTAGACCATTCAGCCCCTCAAACCTGCTCTGCCACTCAATAAGATCTAATAGTAACTCCAAATCTACTATCCTGCCTAACCTGACAACCTTTCATCACTTGCAGAACTGTAAAATCTATCTACCTCTGGCTTAAAACTTTTCAAGGACTCTGCTTCCACCATCTTTTCCGGGAGAGAGTTCCAAAGAGTCATGACGCTCTGAAAGAAAGAATTTCACCTCATTTTCATTTTAAATGGGTGACACCAGATTTTTAAATAGGATCCCAAATATTAGATTGTTCTGCTAGAAGAACCACACCCCGCACTCCCCACCCCACCACCCCGCACCATCTGCTCTGTCAAAACCCTTCAGGATTTTATATGGTTCAATCAAGTCACCTTTTACACTTCTAAACTCCAATGGACACAAACCTAGCCTGCCTAATCTTTCCTTATAAGACAAGTAGCCCATTCCAGGTGTTAGTCTAGTAAGCTTCCTCTGAACTGCCTCCAATATATTTACATCCCTTCTTAAATGAACTGACAAACTGTACACCACTCCAGCTATATTCTCACTGGTGTACAATATAACTGAAGCATGGCCTTCCAACTATTATACTCAATACCCCTTATGATAAATGATAACTTTCAATTAGCTTTCCTGACTATTTGTTGTAACTTTATTCCAGTTGTTTGTGATTCATGTAAGGGCACCCAAAACTCTCTTCATTTCTTGAGAATCATGAGTCTGCTGAGTCACTGGCAGGAAGGTCTGAATTTGGATGGAATGTAAAGTGAGGGACCATTCTACAATATCATTTTTGAAATTGAAAGTTACCCTCAGTTTTGTCTCTAATTGCAGACATGGGAAATCATATTGTAAAGTTCATAGAAAATGCATGCAGATGGAAAGGATTAAATATGTTAATAGATTTCAAACAGCTACTTTAAATGCCAGTGTTGCATGGGGTGGTACAGAACTAGAATAAAGTTGGACCAAAGAGAGATATGCTAATGAAGCTTCTTGTCTTACACTCACCAGGATAAGGAAAACCAATTTTCCAACAATTTATATTATCGTAAAATCCCTACAGTGTAGAAAGAAGCTACTCAATCCACTGAGTTTGTACCAACTCACTAACGAGCATCTCATCCAGACCCACACCCCACCCTATCCCGATAACCCTAACCATGGCTAATCCACCTACCTTTTATATCCCTGGACAATACAGAGCAAGTTATCACATCTAATCCTCATGATCTGCATATATTTAGACTGTATGAGAACAGTTACCTAGTAGAAACCTATGCAGACACGGGGAAAACATGCAAACTCCACACAGGCAGTCACCCAGTGCTGCACATGAACCAGGTCCCTGGTGCAGTGAGACAACAGTGCTAACTACTGTGCCACCCATATAAAAAGAAGTGCTGCTCGGTTGGAATGTTGATTCTGATTGGCCAAAGTTCTGTCATGGAGAATGTGCTGGGAAACTATAGGTTTCTCACACTACCAAACAATTTAAAAAATGCTTAAGTATATTCTTTTTATTTGCAGAGAATAGAATTCGATGTATAAATGGCTTCTACTAAGTATAAATGAACCATGTTATGAGCTCAACAAATTATCTCAAATCCTTGAAATAATCTGTCTGTTTACAATGTAATCCCAAGGTCATGCTCTTTAAAAGATGCTTCGATGATCCATATATTACTTAAGTCTCTCATATTAAAAGAGCGATATTGGATATTTCCACATTCAAAATTTCAGAGGCAGTCAGGAACTGGTAGCAGAGCTTGTCAGGACATTTCACAAAAGCCTTGCTTTCATTGAATTGAGAGTAATAGGATAAACAGTGATATTTTGGCTGCTTGTTTGTTTTGCATTTAGATTCTCTAGATACTTAGCAGATAGTGTGGGGTGTAGTCTATAAATCCAGCAAAATTAAGAAAGTTTGAACTGAAGACAATAGGATTTTACTATTGTGAAAGAAACAGACAAGATTTTGCCTGTTGCAGTGCTCAGCAATGCTGAATATAAGTCAATGTTAGAAAATAAGCAGGTTTTTTTTTCTTTGAAGATATTACTCATAGTTTGACTGACTGATTATTCAGTTCATGTTAGCAAAAGAAAAGGCTTTCTGCTTTTTTAAACTTGTTTTTATTTCTCAGAATTACAGGGTTCACTGTAATGTTTAGAAATGCAAAAATGTTATGCCTTCATCTTGTGAATTTGGCTTTCATTGCTCTCAGTGTTGATTTGGTATGCTGCACAAAAATATTCTTTCTCATGTTTTGGAGTGGACTTGGTGTTGCTCATGATAATGATGTTTTACATGCTGTCTCACTGATTCGTGGTATGGTTGATGCTCTTTGTGCTTTTTAAGCTCAGATGTAACTCAAATATTGACTTTGTTCCTTCTCATTGGTTTATCTGTTTTGGCCTCAATAATGTTTGGCATTAGCTTCACAACTATTTTTGTTGTGTTCTAGATTTTCGTGATTGGATTCTGTATCTGCACAGTTTGTCTCTTCAATAGTTCAGGCAGGCATTTAGTCAGCTCTGCTTTTATGACTACATAATTTCTCTGATTTATGTTGTGGTTCTGTTCGAGCACCCGAGCTACAAATCTTCTCCCAAACCTTCTCTGATTTATATTTTCAAACGTAGCATTAGATCCACTTCCCTTTCTCCCTCAAGCTGAATGTAAAATTCAAAGTTATTATGATTGCTGTTACATAGAAACACTTTCGCCATTAAATTTTCAGTTAATCTCATAGCACAAAACTAGGTCTAGTATAGCCTGCTAGGAGAAAGTGAGGACTGCAGATGCTGGAGAAGAGAGCTTCTTCAAGGAAGGCATCCTTGTAAGAGGATTCACAGTAGGTTAAAATCTTCGAGGAGAAAGTGAGGACTGCAGATGCTGGAGAAGAAGGGCTTATGCCCGAAACGTCGATTCTCCTGTTCCTTGGATGCTGCCTGACCTGCTGCGCTTTTCCAGCAACACATTTTCAGCTAGTATAGCCTGCTCTCTGGTTGTTTTTGGAATACGCTGTTCTAAGAAACTATCCTGACAAAATTTTATGAACTCCTTACCTGGGCTACCGTAGCTCATTTGACTTTTCCAGTCTGTATGTAGATTAACATTTCCTATGCCTTTCTGACAAACTTGCATTGTTCCTTCCTTCTTTCTTCATTGTCATTTATTTCATTGTTCCTTTCTTCATCAATCTTCTGGGTCAACATCTTTATCTCAAGATAGCTAACAAAAACTGCAGGTCTTTGTAACTGTTCAACCCCTGGATAACAGAACAACCTGCTTTGGTGATGTAGGATATAGAGTTAACATTTGTTAGTATTTGAACTGTTGGCTTTGTAAAATCAAACAAAGGTGCTTAAATCTTCATCATCACTCCCTTCTTCCTGTTCTTTCATTACCAGCAAACATTGCATTCCCTGAATCTCTGAAATGGGAGAGGCAAATTGATAGGGCTGTTGTTCTGGGAAGGCGAAAATTGCATGCTTACTCCAAAAGGGTCAAAATATTATTTTTCCAACATTTCTTCCTGAGATTTTCTCAAGGATTACTTATTGATTCTGGGAACTATGTCTTGGTTTCATTAGCACAAGCCATTTTAAAGATGTCACAGTCAAGTTGTAAAATTACCTTCTGTATGTGTGTTAACAACGTGGTGCATTTGGAAAAGCAGAATTCGAAGAATTTACTTATATTCTCAATTATCAACCCTCTTAAAACAAATGAACAGCATTAATTTCCTAGACACTGTAGTATTTGAATTGGTACAAGACAGCAGCCATAAGACATTTAGTAATCCGTTCACTGAACTTGTTCACTAATGTAAGCTCACTGAACATCTCGTGACACAGTATCCAGGTCCTCAGAGCTTTACACTGCTACTGATCTCCACACCTCTGCATTCCCATTCTCTTCTAAGTGTTTGTCTGCAGGAACTCTCAGCTCACTGTGATGTGGTGACACTTTTCCTCTTTTGCATCTCCTCTACTAATGCATGCTATGTTGTGTTTGATAATCTTGAGAGCCCTCTCACTCCAATGTTGTACCAATTTTCTGTTGTGTTCACAGCAAATTCAGGCCCCAAAGGATAGGCAATGCTTACACCACCCAGGAAATCACGGGATGCAGTGCCCAATCCACCCAACAATATGCAGGACAGGAATTGATCTATTTAATCACATAAGCTACATGGCAGAAACTCTTAACCATGAGTCGACATCATCCTTGAATTGAACGAGAGCTAACAGAAAAATTCAGCCATAAAGTCCTTCCCTTTTAAGAGATACAGGCTAGTTTTTATTACTGAAGGATAGTTTTAATTGGTGGTAGCTACTCCTGATGTTGTCTATTTGACATCATCGAAGAATATTTGAAATCTTTTATATGTTCTGACATTTTAGTTGAAACATGAGTTAGACAAGACAAAAAAAACCTTTATTTACTGACTTCTCACAAATCAGTGGAAAGAGGCACAGGTGCCAATGTTACAAGCACCGATGATTCCTGACTACAATGCTTGGTAAGCAACTGTTGATTGCTGAGAGAGCAGAGAATGGGAGGGGAAGAGTTAGTGGGAGGCAGAGAGGAATGACACAGCTGGAGAAATTCATTGCAGTGGATTTTGTTTGAATCATCCTCCACAGAGATACCACATTACTATGTCATTGCTTCTTTTTTTTTTACTGAAAACAGATCAATTCCAGAGCTGCTACTGCTGCATTGTAAATGCCTTTTAAATATTAACATAGACATTTCAAGAATAATTTAGTATTAATTTAAGATTCAAATATATTAACTTTAATTTGAAGCTTGCATAGTTGTTTTTTACAGTTTAGTTGATACTGTCTCTAGTGTCTGTCATATGTCATTACTTTTAGCACAAATGATTTATGATAGATTTTAATATTGAATGCATTCTGAATCCTCTGGAGGATTTGTGACTAATCATGGTTTGACTATCCAAAGCTTAGAGGTGGTAAATGTCATAAACAGTATGACCACACAGAATGTATGTTCATCTGTGAGCCAAATCATTGTCAGTTCAAGCCCCAGTCTGAAATTTGAACATTATTTCAGGCTGACACTTATGTACTAAACTAAGAAAATACTAAAATAAAAAGAAAGTGTTGGAGAAACCTCAGCAGTTCTAGCAACATCTGTGGAGAGAGAAACAGCATTGATGTTTTGAGTCCAATATGATTATTCTTCAGTTTGAGATACTTAGGTGGAAATTCAACTTGAGTAAGTGCATAAATTGGCCACCTGTTAAATATGATCAGTTCCATGAAGTAAAGTAGAACTGAACACCAGACACAATAAACATTGAGTGGCCAATCTCATGCCAATTATTTTACTTCATTTCCCCAAGATGAATTTGTATGTCATTAACATTTGGAGAATAACATAAACCATCACCATACCATATATGTGTTAAGCTTGCTATTAAAACATCAATGTGTTAAAAATAAGCTTATTCTCTTCATGTCCAGGCCAATGGACTCCTTCAAACAACACCAGAAACAAATAATATTTTGTCAAATGTAATATTTGTTGTATTTTGCTCCTTACTATGTAACTGCCGTACTTGCTTACAAAACTGCAGTCATCAAATCACTTAAATAATTTGGAGTGGGGTGTATGTTCTATTATATAAATACAGAAGAACCTCGATTATCCAAATGTCACGGGCGGGGAGTATTTTGTTTGGATAATGGAATACTGGATAACACAGTTTAGCCAAGCACTGGGACCTTGCAATTATATCCAGATAATCTGAAATGCGGATAATCGAATGCCGGATAATTGAGGTTCCTCTGTACATGTTTGTTATTTTGCATCACACATTATAGGCAGCTTTATTAACATTGAGAGGTAAAAATGAAACTTGGTGAACTTGATCGAAAAAGGTTCAGATTTTCCTGACAGGTTGATTTTATGGAAGTAATGTCTGGAGCAAAGTATTTGTCACTCATAAAACCTTCAAACTATTCTTTTATATTAGTCTGCAGAGAATCTATTAAATTAATCTCTGGCACTCACTCCCTTGAAATGTCTGATTACAAACTTTCAATTAATTTATCTTCTGAAAGGAACAGTCTTCTGTTAGCCATCAGAGATCATTGTACCTGCATTTCAATGTATTACCTTGGTTAGATAAGCTTTCAATGCACTCCTTTGTTGCTATGGTTTCCACACAACTGTACAATATGACTCAATGTTTTCAGATATTTTCAAGGACGTAGTTCCAAAATGCTTCTGTCAAATACAAATGCTACAATATTTGTTATATATAGTCTTATTATGGCACAACTGTTCAAGTTGTCAAAAGGCAAGAACGTGACTGTTTTCCATGCGATCAACAATTTATAAAAAATACATGGAATTATTTAAAATTATTCTAGATATTAGAAATGTAGATAATAAATTACTTAAAAGTATACATTTTGTGTTTCATGCATCTATTGAAAATGTTCTTATCAATTTCAGAATTCCATATTTATACATTACCTTTCAATTTTGCATGAAAGAATTTGTTTATGAAATATGATACCATAATATTACATTGATAATCCACTTTATAATATTGTGTTCCAAAGTGTTTTAGGATGCTACCACCATCTAGCTCAGAATTTTGATTTTTCTTTTGAATTTTGTGTGGCTCATGTTTCAATGTAGAACAGTTGTCCTAACTGTTACAACAAAATCCAGGGCAGGATTAAATACCTGTGTTAAGCTTTCTTCATATGTCTGGTAATTATTCATGAAGAATTGTTGATATAATAATATTCTAACATAAAAATTTAAATTCTTACATCCTCACTCATATATAAACATGCATGAATAAGAGTGATCTGTTCTTCAGTTCTCACAGGAATTATCTTATTTCAATGTTCCTCATCAGTCAAACATCCTTTGTAAGCTGGATGTTTGCCATGAGTTTATTACATTCAGCTTTTAATAACCAACAAATATTTAGGTCTGCATTCAAGAATGCAATATTTGCATTAGTGTAACATGGAATTCCAAATATGCATTATAAAACACCATATCGTATACATTTAATTATCTTATATTTCTAATTCTTGCATTAAAAATAGGTGTCATTAAAGCCCTAGATTTTTTTTTGTTTTTCCTAATGTGATACAAAGATATGATGCAGTTCCTTATGTGAAAAGCACATCATTTTCTTGTGCCTTATGAAAAGCAGTAGAGTTCATTAAATACCAGTACATTGTTATCACCCTGTAAAAATCTGAAGTAATGAAGAAAAGATAAAGTCCTAGGTGTCTGCCATGATATGCTATATCCATTGTTGTGTCACAGGGTTCTTCATTCAAACCGACCAATCATTGAGCGATGAGTGGCAACAATTAATTTGGATTATTTTTATTGAAGATTCACAATACTGTAATACAAGTAACAGTAATGATCTACATGCACAACTTTGTAGAGAATCAATATAACTTCTGTGCCACACTTCACTTCATATGTTGATAATGCACATTAGCTACTTACATATTCGAATAAAATGAGATCACAACATATAATACTATGACAGCTCAAATTGGCTGAAATCCTCTTAATTCTCTTCACATAATGATAAGAGAATAATGTTATAAAAACTCTTGACTGTAGATTATGTAAAATGTCAATTGTGATTCAAGCAATTAACCAACAGAATGAGAGATTGTTCTTATAACATAATTTCTAGTGGTGACATGCAGAATTATATCAATTTTACGGCAAGTTATTATAAACAAAGAAAACTGTACAAGCTTGGCAGGAGCTATTCAGACTTCTGCTGATCCCCAGGGAATTGTATCAAATCTATAGCCTCTAGAAGCAGTACTATGCAAACAATGTCTCCCCTATTGTGTTCTATCTTTGTAGTTCAGCATGTTATCAGAAACATTTGATTAGTTTTGTACCTTCCTCTTCTGGCCAATATTCAACAAATTATATACTTTCACTGATTTGAACCTATTAGTTCTGAAGAGGGCTGGATTTTAACATACTAATAAATAAAGCTTTTGTAAGCGTACGATTTTAACCCAAATGTCTCACGACTGATATACTGACACACATTTTCATACAAGCAAATGTCCATGATTATATGAGATTAGCATTTGTTTACAAAAACTTTCATTGCCCATACCCTATTTCCCCCAGTCCCACACCTATCTTAATCTTGCATTAATATGTTGGAGTCTTTTCTTACATTATGGCTCCTAGTGCTGAAGTTCAGAGATTCTAGCCTCTCTGTACAATCATTAAAAATTCTCTGTAAATGAGTTCATTTCATTAATTTATTTTATTAATCGCCTGAACTTGACAAATTTCTGCTTTCACCAGCTGCTAATTCTCACCAGCTATTTCTCCTGTGTTTTACATCTGCTTATGGGGTTTAAATAATTTAACTGACAGTTTATACATTCCAATATATTTTTGGGAGAGCTGTGAAAACTCCAGACGTAAAAAGGATTTGCATTGTTCTTCTAGATTTTCTATGACACCACAGCTAAAATTATAATTTGAATAGGAATATTAAAAATGGAGGGCTGGCATTTTTGAGTCCCATATTAAGCAATGGAATCATTGTTACTAAAGCAAAAATCACTACAATAGTGGACAATAATGACCAATGATTCTACAAATGCGAAAGAAGTTGAAATGTTAGTTTTGTTAAGCAGACACAACTTAAAATGAGCTTTATGCATTATCCTTTTATTATTTCTTATGATATGGAAATTAATAATGACAAGGGAAGATGTTGAATCATACACGGACAGTGTGTATTTTCTAAGTGCACTTGCTGTGAAAATAAAGAACAACAAAGGAGATGGCAGCTGATTGAACACAAAGCTGCTGTTTTCACAATCCATATTTTTCTTTGATCTCTTTTCTGTTCTCTTACTTTTGTTTAGAATGAAGTATTCCATATTTAATTTCATTTCACAGTCAACAGCATATGAATAAAGATCTATGTAGGAAAATGTCAAGAATCATTCAGGTTAAAATCATACATGTATGAAACCTTTATTTATCAGTATGTTAAAATTCAGCCCTCTTCAGAACTAATAGGTACAAATTTGTGAAAGTGTATAATTCCCATATGATTATCATCAAGTCTGGAGTACATACTCAACAACTTCATTTCATCCAAGTAAAATTAATCTCAAAATACTATTTTGCTGTATATTCCAGAAAAACCTATTTACTTTGTGTTCCTATCCAGGAGAATTCTCCAAGTTTGACAATTTATATGGAGAGAAGGCAAAGTTAATGTTTGAGTGTAATGACCCTTCTTCAGAACGCGATTCAAAATAACTGGACTTGAAAAATTAACTCTGCTTTCCCTCCACAGACCTGGTGAGTTTCTCCAGCAATTTCTGCTTTTGTTTCAGATTTGCAGCTCCCGCAGTTCTTTATTTTGTTTTAGAATACTCCAAGTTATGCTGGATGCCATAAAACACCTATCGAGTTTGACCTGAATTTGTGATGGACACTGAACTTGGGAATGGTGGCTGCTTCACTTCTGAATCACGATGCTGTAGATAAAGTAGAGCTACATTGGTGGCAAAAAAAAGGATAACTTCACAACCCCTGAATGTAGGCAGCAGTTGGAATGCACCATCTGTTGAAACTACAAATTTCTCGACAAATGCCCAATGTTACATCAACTGAGAGGTGGCAGTAATTTTGAAATATGTAATTATTTTTGGAATTCTTTCTATTGCAATCAACCTTTCCAGTGCAGCTCCTTCACCGAATGCTTAGTTCCCAGTGACTAGGAACCAATATGGAAGCTGCTTTTAAATTAAAAGTCTACTGTGTCATGGTACAGAACTTTGGGGATGGTTCAAAGTTGTTTATTCACAAGTTCGCTAAATCAGGTTTGCTGACTTGAATGTATCAAATGTAGGTGAGAAACCTCTCAGTTGTGGAGGGAAGATTATTTATAGCTCCTTCAAGTGCTGGACATTTTGTGAGAAATATTAACACATTCTCAAAAGTGAATTAAGGACTCATACACTGGCTGCTGTAATTAGTTACCAGAGATGGATTTTAGAAATTAAAGAAAACTAAAAAAAAAATTCCTGAGGAAGAGCTTTTGTCCAAAGCATCAATTTTCCTGCTCCTTGGATCCTGCCTGACCTGCTGTGCTTTTCCAGCACCACACTCTTGACTAAAAAGAATGAAGTCAACCCAGCATTGAGCAAAATAATCATCCAAACAGCAGTGAAGTATTATCCTCCCCAGGAAGTTAGTTTCACAGTTAAGATTAGGTTTTGCCACCTTCAGATTGTCCACTTTCAAAATTCCCAATTGTTCAGCATGCAATGGGTGGGTCCTTCTGTTCAGAAATACAAGTCCTGTAGCAGGCATGGAAGTGAGCATCATCTCCACTCAGGGGAGCATTGGCTGTCTTGTGTGACACTGTGGTTATCAGATCATTAGATATGCCTGTGTGAGGAACACCATGAATCTTGTGATAGGACAAGCAGGAAGTTAACAGGCTGTTATTTTACAGGGTTGAAGGTCCTGTTGCCAAACTGAAAGGGTATCCAGAGGGGAACTCGTTCCTCACAAGCAAGCAGCATCATTCAGACTTTTAAATTGGACTTCTGTAGCTAGGTACTCTGGCCATTTGCCCCAGATTCTGCCGACAATATCACTCGGACCAGCCTCGAATTTCCTCGAGTTGCCGCCTCCACATCTGGCTCTGCCCTCTGCAATCAAGACTCGGACTACATTTCCCAGGATCACTTCTGGGTCTGACTGCCTACCTGCAGCCAGCCAGCACACCAGCTCTCCCTCCTCACACATCCACCCCCACAATGCACCCTATTCCTCCATCACTCCCTCTTCATCTCATCCTCCCTGCAGCCCTTCCCACCCCCCAACCCACCCCCCAGCCCACCCCTCCAACCTCCTTTCTCTCCTATATCCACTCTCCCCACAACACCACATACAACACTCACCCAGAACATGCCATCACCCTTCCCTCTTCCCTTCCTTCAGCTCCGTTGGGACACCCCCCCCCCCCCCAAACCACCCCTCTGCGAACCTTGCCACGTATTCACTATCTCCCTGGACTTTGAACTCTCTGAGACCAAACGGTCCATCCTCAGTAAAGGGCTCATGTTTATGCTCCTCTGTCCCACCTCAACAAATTCTGCACACACCATGACATGGAACTCTTTTTCCTCCACCTCCATGCCTTCTTCTTTGACAAAAGCTCCAACCTCCCTCTAAGGACCTTTTCTTCCGCTTCCAACCTTCCTCCTCCACTTGGCCACCTGCCGGCCTTGTACCTGCCCTAGACCTCTTCATTCCTGACTGCGATATGACATCGGCCGCCTCAATTTCTCCATCCCCCTCACCCATACCAACTTCATTCCCTCAGAAAGTGCAGCACTCCACTCTCTCCACACCAATCCTCGTTTCACTATCAAACCCACTGATAAAGGCAGGGCAATGGTAGTCTGGAGGATGGGCTACTTTGTTGCAGAGGCCAAACACCAACTGCCCAACACCACATCCTACCTCCCCCTTGACCACAACCCCACTGTGACTCATTGTGCCAAAATCACTCACACTGTCCATGCCGTCATTGCCTCCGGTGATCTCACCTCCACTACCTCCATTCTCATAATCCCCCAGCCCTGCACTGCCCAGTTCTACCTGCTCCCCAAGATTCACAAGCCCAACTACCCTGACCAACACCTCATCTCGGCATGCTTCTGTCCTGCCAAACTCATCTCACCCTATCTCAACTCCATCCTCTTCCCCCTTGGTCCAGGCACTCCTCACCTGCATCCGTGACCCTAATCACGCCATCCATTTCTTCAGTAACATCCAGTTCCCCGGCCCCCAGCGCTTTATCTTCACTGTGGATGTGCAGTCCTTACACACATCCATACCCTACAAGGATGACCTCCAGGCTCTCAGCTTCTTCCTCTCCAACAGACACATCCAGTCCCCCTCCACTAATACCCTCCTTCACCTCGCCAAACTGGTCCTCAACTGTAATAACTTTTTCTTTAACTCTTCCCATTTCCTCCAAATCCAGGGGCTATCCATGGGCACTCGGATGGGTCCCAGCTACACCTACCTCTTTGTCAGTTATATCGAACAGTCCCTCTTCAGTAACTACAGAGCATTGTGCCCCAATTCTGCCACCGTTACATTGATGACTGCACCCAGGCTGAATTGGAGCAGTTCATCCACAACTTCCACCCTGTCCTCAAATTCACTTGATCCATCTCAGACACCTCCCTCCCCTTTCTTGACCTCTCTCAATTTCCATCTCCGGCGACAGTCTCCAGACAGATGTTCACTATAACTCCACGGACTCTCACAACTACCTGGAGTACACCCCCTCCCACCTAGTATCCTCCAGGAACTCCATCCCGTTTTTCCAATTCCTCTGCCTCTGCTGCAGCTGCTTGGATGAGGAGACATTCCACTCCCAAGCATCCCAGATGTCTACCTATTTCGAACAATGTACTTTTTCCCCTTCTGTCATCCAGACAGTGCTACCCATCTCTTTTATTTCTCATTCCACTGCCCTAAATTACCCCCCTCCAATGCAATAAAGACGGGATCCCCCTTGTCCTCACCTACCACCCCATCAGTCTCCACATCCAACTAGACCCCACCACCAAGAACATCTTCCCCTCCCCACCTCTCTCTGCCTTCCACAAAGACCATTCCCTCCACCAGTCCTTTGTTTGCACCACCTTCCCCACCAACAACCTTCCAAACCCCCAGTTACTTTCCCCTGCAATCGGAAAAGATGCAAAACCTGCTGGCACATCACCTCATCTCCATCCAGAGCCCAAACAGTCCTTCCAGGTGAGACAGGGGTTCACCTGCCTCTCTTCCAACCTAGTTTACTGTGTCTGGTGCTCCCATTGTGGTCTTCTGAACATCAGTAAGACCAAACATAAACTAAGGGAATGTTTCACCGAGCATCTCAGCCGGGCCCAGAGACCTCCCAATCACCACCCATTTTAAATTTCCTTCCCACTCCCTTTCCATCCTTGGTCTCCTCCATTGCCACAATGAATCAAACTGCAAATTGGTGGAATAACACCTCACCTTCCACCTGGGCAGCCTACAGCCCAGAGGACTCAACATTGAGTTCTCCAGTTTCAAATAACCTCCCTTTCCTCACCGTGATTCCCTTCCCACCCCCTCCCCATCTCTTGCACTCCTCCCAGCCACCTACTGGATTCATTCCACCCATTGACCAACCAGGTTGCACCCTCTGCCTGTCTTCACCTATCCCCACTTCACCACCCTGCCCCTGCCTCCCCCTTTATCTGCAACTCCCGTTACACCCACCCCCAGTCCTGAAGAAGGGATACACACAAAACATTGACTTCTCTACCTCCTGATGCTGCCTGGCTTGCTGTGCTCTTGCAGCCTCCTGCTTGTCTACTTTGGATTCCAGCATCTGCAGTTTTTGTGTCTCTATTTGAGCCTTCCCTGACTAGTCTTCTTCACCCATGCTCATTAGATGTCAATCTCCTTTCCATAGTCAACTTTCATCAGAGTTCAAAATATTTTTATGTTTCAAGGAGTCCACTTGAAATGTTCTTGAGAGTTGCTTTTTTGATGTTTCAGGGATTACTTTTTAATTCTCAATAACTCATCAATGAGATCATGTGATTATGTAGGAACAATACCTTGTGTATTTATGTTGACAATTGGAGTATGAGGTCTTCCACTGGAGCAGATTCAGAATAATTCATCAATATCTTCAACAATTATCAACTCTTCATTAAATATAAAACTATTTTCTAGAAACAGGATATATAAATTAGCACAAGACGTATGGCAAAAATTAACAACGTTCAACCAAAGTAATTTTGTTCAACACAAACACCCATCAAAATAAATACACTTTTTCAGCATACAGGTGAGGTCCTAGCCAATATATTTCTTTTGCATACGGAAAAAGCTGGAAGATTTTGGGGGTGACATGGTGGCTCAGTGGTTAGCACTGTTGCCTCACAGTGCCAGGGACCTGGGTTCCAGCCTTGGACGACTCTCTGCGTGGAGTTTACACATTCTCCCTGTGTCTACATGGGTTTCCCTCTGGGTGCTCTGGTTTTCTCCCACATTCCAAAGATGTGCAGGTCAGATGAATTGGCTATGCTAAATTGCCCATAGTGTTAGGTACATTAGTCAGAGAGAAGTGGGTCTGGGTACGTTACTCTTCGGAGCGTCAGTGTGGACTTGTTCAGCTGAAGGGCCTTTTTCCACACTGCAGGTAATCTAATCTAAAATTTAAACTAAGTAATTATATCCCATTTACTACACCTCCAATCTGAATCTTTCTTTTAACTTTAATGATTGACACAGTGTTTTGTTATATCAGGGTACATAATATTTCTTCCAAGTGTAATAGTTACTGAACTTATACAGCCTTAACTGAGTGATTCTACATTCATTTGCAAGGTATTAATTACCTTAGTATTTAAATATTTTCATGAATACCAGTTAGCTGATTTTTTGTTAGGTTTAAAACCTTTGTTCCTTTGCAGCCTCCCTCTCTCATAACCCTTCTGTAGCTCACTTATTCCCCACTGCCCCTCTTGCAGCCTCTACCCACATCTGCCTCATGCAACTTCCTTTTCCACCTCCCCCATCTCTTGAAAGACTTTCTCTCCCCATACTCTTTCTCCCTCCCTCCACACATCTCATGCAGCCTTATTGTTGCTGCCTAAAGCTTCTTGAAGCTGCCTCATTCCTGCATTCATCCTGCAGGCAAATGCCCCAATCCTGGGCCCAGCTGATGGAACTCCTGCATCTGGAAAAATGTCTGTCCATTATTCGTCAAAGGTGGCATCTTATTCGCCATCCCAGCCTTCACTAAAAGTGACTCTTGGGACCCAGCTCCAGGGTCCCCATCCACAGTTGTGGCAAAAAATGGTTCTTGTCCTCCCCAACCCATCCCTCACCCTCTTGGCGCCCTCCTGGCAATCCCCACCTCCGTTCTCTGCACTTGTGAGCATATCAGCAGCAAACATTGAAGCAAAGCATCATCACTTTTCCTTCCCTTCAACGTACAGGGGAGACCTTTCTCTGATTGATCACCTCCACCACCCCCCTTGCACCCCCCACCCTCCCTCCAAGTGGCAGGTAGCGAGTAGTTTAACATGCAAATTCATTAAAGGCAACAGCTGAATGTTTTTTCCAAAGAGACATAAGCAAGATTAAATGAGTTAGTTGGTGAAAATCATGACATATTTCTGATGTTAGCCAGTGGTCAAACTGATCATTTTCTGCAGACTGGATGGTGTTAAAGACTTTGAATTATAGCGCTTTGGGAAAGAGTATAAAAACAAATTGCCTCACTATAAAAAAAAGTTACTTCAGAGAAGAGGTCAATTGATCAATAACAATAAATTGAGATGAGTGGGCTGATCACCTGTTTTGGTCTGATCGTCAGATAAGTAAAAGGGTTCACTTGTGATTGTAAGCATTTTATGGGTAAGGTTTTTGGAGTTTGTTTTGTTGTTTACTTTGCTCTAATAAAGAACATTGGGTATATTTGGTTGTTGGAATTGCCTTAGGTTATAGACATTCAGGGTAAAACTGATGGATCCAGGTAAACTGGGAATAAAAGCCTGCACATGACATAAACAAATGCTCCCCAGTTAGAACAGAGCAGCAGCTACTCACTCCAAATTCCAAGGAGGTGATTACCACAGATACATGGATAGCAGGGAATAGAGGGATATGAACCATGTAGAGGCAAGAGGTTTTTAATTGAGAAAGGTGTCTTGTGTCAGTGCAGACTTGCTGGGCTGAAGGATCTGTTCCTCTCCTGTTTTTTGTGCTTTCTTCTTACTTTGCCTGATGCATGCCACCTCTATGCAATTATGAAACAAAAGTTATGCATTCCTTGCTTTTATGGAACTTAATTGTAAGTGAAAATTAATCACTATGTGTTGGTGTTTTAATGAGAATGCATAACATGCAAATACATATTAAAGGACTTCCTGATGCTTGGAGTTGGAAAGCTCAAACAGCCTTTAAAGTTAAGAGAACTTGATTGCAGATGTTCATCACACTGTTAGGAATTTGATTTTGTTTTTTACATGCGGTGCAATTAATTCCCCTGCTTAACTTGCTTTCTGCTCCCAGAAGCAGAACAAGATTCTGCCTTTTACCTTTTACATTCTCATGCTGCTGTTCCAGCCTTGACGTCCTCTGAAATAATTCTACAACTTCATACTGCACGTCTCTTCATATTTTCTTAAAGGGTCATTGTCACTGCCTCCTGATGAACAGCAATCTAATTGCTCCATTCTATTCTTTTTTGACCTTTCCCAAACTACACCCCTGCTGGTGCTACTACTGTCAATCTCTTTCCTGTTCTGCTTATTAACAGCAGCACGGACTCTGTGGAGTCTGCCAGTAGCTTCTGTCTACATCTCTCTCCAGAATACACATTTGCTTGTGAATAAAGCTCTTGTCATCCATGAAACTGTTGTGAGTGATCACACTGACTTCATAGTTTTTTCATAGATGTGGCCAAGGGCTGATATCACCTTTCCCTTTGATATTGCTTCATTCTCCTGCCATAAATTCCACCTCTCTCAATCTGTCAGTGGTGATGTAATACTTATCTATAAATCACACCTTTGTCTGTCCCCCTCCTCTGGCAATTGCTCTTTCATTAAGTAGATTACCTTGTTCCTTCCTCCTGATTTATTTAATATTATTTTTCTTTATCCTCTAACCAAATATTATTTTAAATTCCACATTCAGCTATTTTGCTTGTTTCAACTTTGACTGCACATTTTCTTTATCTCTGTTCCCTGAGTACACCACCCTTCTTTCCTTCCAAAATCTCCCCGTTATATTAAGATTCTCACTCATATTTGCAGCCAGCTTTTTGACTCTATCTTTGCTGTCTCTATTGTTGAGATATTCCCTAATGTTTTATTTGTGTCACACTTGATCCATACACCTATATTACACTTTCCAATCCTAATTTCACTTTTTCTTTGCCTTCTCCAGGAAAATAAAACTCTTCTTCAATTCACATATATTGTCAAATTCCTAAAAATCTAATTTTTGACTTGTAATTCATCATGACATTTCTGGAGCTACTATTTTTTCTAAACCACACCTTTTCCATGATTCCACCCTGATCATTTCTCTGGTATACTTATTATCTTTGGTTTCTTATATCTGAGGAGACTGATTTAAATGTCTTTGGTGAACAATTTTTGTAACTGTTTACCCACAGAGTTGGCTAATGCTTTATTTGATTAGGCTCACTAAACTTATTATTTTTTCCAGCAATGCAAAGATAATTGGATTCACTTCACTTCAATTCCTTCACTACTCCATGACAAACGTTCCTAAAACCAAACTTCTCCCAGTGCCTATGCTTCTACTTCTGATGGAGCTTGTGGACTTTTTGTCATAATGATTGAGATCATTCCTTCAGCTGTTTTGAGTTGTTCACCCCATTTCCCCAGCCTCTCTGAAAATAACCTCCTTAAACATTTCAGACTGATCTGTTTCTAAACTCAAGTATTTTGCTCGATTGTAACTTGTATCCTGTTTTGTCCAATTTCATATTGTTCATGAGATCCACCTCCAGCTCCCTTGATCATATTCCAGCCATCTGTTGGCTACCTGATTTCCCTTCCCTGTCTTATATCAACTGATATTGTTATCGGATAATTGTCTTCAGGTATTGTTCTTCCATTCACACACTGTCATCATCCCTTTTCCTCAAAAGACCTACCCTTGACCCTTCTGTACCTGGTAACTATCATCTGATTTATAAACGCTCTCTTCTCTTCAAAGACCTTGCATGTGTTGTCATTTCCAAAATCCATGCTTAGCTTTCCCATAATTGCTCTGAATTGCACCAATCAGATTACTGGTCCAGCCACAGGACTGAACTTGGTCTTGGTAAATTATCTCTGCCATTTTTTGTGACCATGAACATAATAAATG
This sequence comes from Chiloscyllium plagiosum, assembly GCF_037043375.1. Classification (NCBI taxonomy): domain Eukaryota; kingdom Metazoa; phylum Chordata; class Chondrichthyes; order Orectolobiformes; family Hemiscylliidae; genus Chiloscyllium; species Chiloscyllium plagiosum. The sequence continues at coordinate 60,885,242 of NW_028270145.1, forward strand.
AGCCTATCTCTTCTTTCTTGAGTTACCTGCAATCTTTGAAAGTGTGGACCAGACAATCTTCCTCCAATGTCTCTTCTCTGTAATTCAGGTATCCAAGCTGGATTTCATTCCGATGTCTAATCATAACCAAAGATTTATCTGCAGTGGCTGCTCTACCCATTCTCAGTTTGTTAGTCAAGGGACAGCACTTAGTCCCCTGTGGTTCCTCACTTACTTGTTAACTGTTGGCAATATCATTCACAAACACATCAGGTTTTATAATTATGCAAACAATAACTATATCCACATACAATCCTCTGGAGTTTCTCTGATTTGCCACACTGCTTGTCCAACACATTAGATATTGGATAAATAGAATTTCCACTGACTAACTGTTGGGAAGGCTGCAGCCATGGTGCCTGGTCACTGCCATAAACCCAATTCCCTTTGCCACTTTCCTATTCCTATCCACTGTCTTAAACTGAGCAAGATGGTTCACAGCTTTGCTATCATAGTTATCCACAAATTAAGTTTCCGCCTTTATGTCTGCATTATCATCTAAACAGACTACTTCCATCTTCATGACCTCACTGCGCCTACCCCAGCTTATCTGCTGCTGAACCATTTTCATTATTGCTGGAGATGACGGTTAAAAACCATCATCTGATATTGCTGGCCTCTGATATTCTATCTTGCGAAAATTTTGTTTACTCAAAACCCTAACTGCCCACATTTTATTTTCCATCACCTTTCATTTTCCTTCACAGGTTTCCTGGTTGACAACATTTCAGCATTAATATCCTTATTCTTCGTTTTTAATCCCACTTTGGCCTAGTTCCTTCTGCCTTCTCCATGCCTAATGGCCTTTGAATTTGCTGCGTACCTCCAAACCTGACCTTTTTTGAATTTCTGAATTTAATCACTCCATAATTGCAGTAACATTTTCAGCTTCTTTGGCTGTAAACTCGAAAGTTCACTTCCGAAACCTCTCCTCTTCTGTATGTCTTCCCTCTTCTTTAATTTGCTTCTTGAAGCCTTTTTGATCAAGCTTTAGTTCATCTCTCCTCATATTCTCTTCTATGACTCAAAGTCAAAAATGTTTTTTATTGATATTGCTCCTGTGAAGTGGGTTGGCATGTTTTAGTACTTTAAATGCACTGTATAAATGTAAATTCTTATCTTTGTTATTTAATAATGTGGTATCAATGCAATTTAAGATTTGGACAGAGGGAAAAGTTAGCTTAGTCAGATATTAGAAATTCTGTAACATCAGGTCATTAAACTGGAATGATTCATGATTTGAAGAGAAGAGAATGTTTGTAATTGTTCTCCTTAGAATAGAGAAGATTAAAGGAATATAGAATCACAGAATCCCTACAGTGTGGAAAGAGGCCATTTCACCCATCAAGTCTGCACTGACCCTCCAAAAAGCGTCCCACCCAGACCCAGCTCACCCTCCTCCCTATCCTATTCCCATAACCCCACTTTTACAAGGGTTGACCCACCTAGAATGCACATCCCTCGATGCCAAGTAGCAATTTACCATGGCCAATCCACCTAACCTGACATAAAGTACAGGATTGAAATGTTGAGAGATTTTGATAGAATTAATAAGGAAAGGTTGTTTCTGGTGACAGGATTGAAACTAATCAAAAATGTAGATATAAGTAAGAATCAGAGGAAAGGTAAGAGATTTTTATATACAGGGAGTTGTTAATATATGGAATACACAAGGATAATGGAAGCAAATTCCATGATAACTTTCACAAGGGAGTTGGACATGCACTTGATGAAAATGTAGAGCAATGGAGAATATGCAGAGGACAGTGATAATTGGATAGTGTTTTCGAAGAGTTGGTACAAACAAAGTGAGTCAAATGAACTCCTTCTGTGCTGTCAGAGTCTACAATTTTATAAGTTAGTATCTAGTTCTACATAAAGATGTATATACAATATCTTTGTCAGCATGAAAATGCTATGTCACCAAAGTAGAGTCATAGAGTTGTGCAACACAGAAACTGACCATTGAGTCCAACTTGTCAATGCCGACCAGATATTCTGAACTAATCTAGTCCCATTTGCCAGCATTTGGCTCAGATTTCTCTAATCCCTTCCCATTCATGTAGCCATCCAGATGTCTTTTAAATGTTGTAATTGTTGACTTCCACCTTTCCTCTGGCAGATCATTCCATACACACACCACTCTCTGCGTGAAGAAATTACCCCTTAGATCCCTTTTAAATCCTTTCCCCTCTCACTCTAAACCTATGTCCTCTGGCTTTAGACTCCTCTAACCTGGGGAAAAGACATCGTCTATTCAGCCTACCTATGCCTCTCATGATTTTATAAACTTCTCCAAGCTCACCTCTCAGCCTCCAACACTCCAGGGAAAATGGACCTAGACTTTTCAGCCTGTTCTTATAGCTCAAACCCTCCAATCCCAGCAACATCCTTGTAAATCTTTTCTTAACCCTTTCAAGTTTAACAACATCTTTCCTATAGCAGAGAGACCAGAATTGAATGCAGTATTCCAAAAGTGGCCTAAGTACTGTTCTGTAAGCCATAACATAACCTGCCAATTTCAATACTCAACACACTGACTAATAGAGGCAAGCATATCAAATGCCTTCTTCACTATTCTATCTAACTGTGACTGCACTTTCAAGGAACTATGAACCTGCACTCCCAGGTCTTTTTGTTCTGATTAGTTCTGAGGTATGGTCACTGGATCGAAACATCAACTCTGATTTCTTTCGACCGATGGTGCTGGACCAGCTGAGCTTTTCCAGCAATTTTTGTTTTTAATTTTCATATTCTTGCTCAATATAAATGTTGAGTCAGCTATTACGAGGGGGCATAGCTTTAAATTAAGGGGTGGTAGGTATAGGACAGATTTTAGGGGTAGATTCTTTACTCAGCGAGTCGTGAGTTCATGGAATGCCCTGCCAGTAGCAGTGGTGGACTCTCCCTCTTTATGGGCATTTAAATGGGCATTGGATAGGCATATGGAGAATAGTGGGCTAGTGTAGGTTAGGTGGGCTTGGATCGGGGCAACATCGAGGGCCAAAGGGCCTGTACTGCGCTGTATTTTTCTATGTTCTATGTTCTATGAACCCTAAGAATAACTGAGTCATTAAAATGCTTTAATATTAAGAATAATATTATGTAAATCATTGTCCTGGGTTAATTAAAACCATTCATAACAATTTTAAATGAAATGTCTAGTGTTTCAAACTAAGGGAATTGTCATAGGATGTCATAATCCTCTCAGGAAACAGCATGGAGGTCATGCTGTGTAAAATCATGCTCAAGAATTCTCATGGAGGGTGAAAAATTATTAAATTTTAAAATTAGAATTAAATCAAGAAATAATAGCTATTGTTAAAATGGTAGTTGGAAACCTATGGCACTCAGGACTCTAAATTGTTTTTGTGATGATATAATCTTTAGTGATGACTAAAGTGCAAGCATGTCAGAATGCTGGGGCTCAAGGCCAATTATAGGATTTGATTGATTCTCTTGAGCAGTATTGAGACTCCACATCTATTATTATATTGCATTTGTAGAATAGATCAGACTCTGGGACTGAAATCTATGCCCTATTTGTGCACCACACAAGCTACATCCCATGCTTTGAAGTCTAACCTTGTCAATATATTGTTCTGTTCCTTTCTCCTAGTTATCTATTCTCCTCTAAAGTGTCTGTTTAGCTAGCACTACCCAGATAAAATGTTGTTTGAATACTGATATTAGTCTGTAGTGCTAAAACAGCTAAAGCAGAGTGAACAGAAATACATCTGTGTTAGTGATGTCAAATACTCTTTGTGCAACATGTTTCTCATTCCATCCATGTTCTGGCCAAAGTGGTTGCTCCTGCATTCTCTACTCGATTTACAAGTGATTATCATATATTTGTGGACCCGATTTTTGAGATCACCAGCAGACAAAAACATCTTCTTTATCTTTAGCCCCACCAAATATTTTCAGAATTCTGCAGACTTCTATCAGGTCACTGTTCTCTAGCGAAAGAACAACATGTTTAATTGTTCGCATTAGGTATAATCACTAAATTTTGGATCATCCGAGTAAATTTTTATTGCATCTACTTTGGTGCTTCTATATATTTTGCATAATATGGAAACCAGAACTATCCATGTTATTTTAACAATGGGTCTAGCCAAGATTTTATGCAAGTGTAATGTAAATTGGACCTCCATCCACTACTTGAAACATTCATTTTTCCCACCATTGATGCACAGTGACGCAGTGTGCACCAGTTACAAAATGCACTGCAGTGATTTCCCAAAGCTCCTTCAACAACACATTCCACATCTGCAACTTGCACAAACCAGAAGTGCAAGGTCAACACATGAACAGGAAAACCTCCACTTGCAATGTCCCCATTAAGCTACATAACAACCTCCCTTAGAAGTAGATCAAAATCTAAAAACTTCTTTCCTAACAGAATTGTTTGTGTCCTTATACATCAGGGACACAACAATTCAAAAAGACAGCTCACCACAATTTTTCTCTGGCGGGGGGGGGGGGGGGGCGCAATTAAGGATAACTAGTAAATTCTGACTTAATCAGCAATGATCATACCTCCTAAAGAAATTTTTAAAAATCTATATTACAGTTCCTTCACTACCAGATTGACAGCAGTGAAACAAAAAGACAGTTCTCCTGCAGATTTCCAAGAGTAACTAAAGATGGAAAATAAATACTAAATTAGCTAGCAATGTCCAGAAAAGAACACAAGATATAGAAACAGAATTAAGCCATTCAGCCCATCAAGTCTACTCAACAATTTAATCATGGCTGATGTATTTCTCAACTCCATTCTCCTGCCTTTTCCCCATAACCCTTGATCCCCTTATCAGTCAAGAACGTATATCTCTCTTTTGAACACACTTAATGACTTGACCTGCAGCAGGTTCCATAGATTAACTATGCTCTGGCTGAAGAAATTGCTCCTTATTTCAGTTCTAAACAGTTGTCACTTCACTCTGAGACTGTGCCTTGGGTCTAGTCTCTCCAAATAGTAGAAATATCTTCTTCACATCCACTGTATCCAGGCCTCTCGGTATTATGTAAGTTTCAATCAGATCTCCCCTCATCCTTTAATCTCTACCGAGTACAGAGCCAAAGTCCTCAGCTGCTCCTCATATGGAGCCCTTCATCCCTCAGATCATTCTTGTCAACTTCCTCTTAAATCCCTCCAAGGCCATTACATTTTGTTTCAGATATGGGGCCCAAAACAGGTCTCACAATATTCCAAATGCAGTCTGACCAAAGCCTTATTTAGCCTCAGCAGTACGTCTCTGCTCTTGTATTCTAGCCTTTCTGTAATGAATAGTTATATAGAATTTGTCTTCCTGGCTGCTAACTAAACCAACATGTTAACCTGTAGAGGAGTCTCAAGTACTTTTGTACTGCACAGTTCTAAAATCTGTCAGTTTAAAAATTAGTTTACACCTCTAGTCTTCCTATCAAAATGCATAATGTCAGACATTGTCCCACATTGTATTCCATTTGTCACTTCTTTGCCCACCCCCGTGCCTTACATTTTCCAGTCCTCTGGCATCCTCCTTGATACCAGTGATTCATGAAAGATCACAAGTAATACCTCTACTATCTCCTCAGCCATCTCCTGCGGAACTCTAGGGTGTAGACTATTTGGTCATGGTGTTTTAGCCACCTTCAGGTTTTTCAGCTTCCCCAGTACCTTCTCCTCAGCGATGGCCACTGAATTCATCTCTGTTCCTTGATGCTCTAGAAGTTCTGGTATGGTGATGGTGTCTAAAGCCAATGCTATGTACCTATTCAGTTCATCCACCATTTCTTAGTTTCCACTAATACGTTTGCCTCACTCTTACTTTTTGGATATCTAAAAAAAATCTTGAATCTTCTTTTATATTACTAGCTAGCCTGCTCTCATATTTCATCTTCTCACAGCTCATTACTTTTTATATTATCCGTTGCTGTTTTTTAAAGGTTTTATAGTCATTTTCATTGATTTGCGTTGTAAGCCATAGTTGCCTCATCTTTCCTTTAGTATGCTTCTTCTTCCTTGGGATGAATTTCTGTTGTGCCTCCAGAATTAGCCCCAGAAATGCCTACCAATGCTGTTCCACCATTTCCCTTCTAGGTTCCCCTTCTAAAAAACTTTAGCCAACTCCTCCCTCATGTCTTTGAAGTTACTTTTACTCAACTATAATACTGATTCAATCTTCTCCCTCTCAAACCGTAGGATGAGTTCTATTATATTATGGTCACTGCCCCCTAAGGATTCCTTCACCTTTAGCTCCCAGATGAAGTTTGCTTCATTACACATCACCAATTCCAGAATTAGCAGCTCCCTAATGGGTTGTACCATATGTTGCTCCAGAAAAACAGCTCTTAGAGATTCCACAAATTCCGTTTTCTTGAGTTCCACTATCAACCTAATTTTCCCAGTTCATCTGCACAGGGAAGTCCCCCACGATTATTGTAATAGTTCCTTTCTTGGAAACTTTAACATCTGCTGAGCATCCACTACCTTTTTTCATAATTTTCCATGCAACTGGACCTCACTCCCCCATTATTTAGTTTAAAACCCTATACATAACCCCAGTTATGAAATTCGCCAGGACTCTTGCCCTAGAATGATTCAGCTGGAGTCCATTCCATTGGAACAGCTCCCTCCTTCCCCAGTACTGGTGCCAATATCTCAGGAAATGAAACTTGTTTCTCCCTCACTAATTTTTGAGACATGTATTTACCTTTTAATCGTGATGATGCTGTGCTAATTTATTGGAGGCAATGTTAGGTTCCCATCTTGAGATTCTTACACACTTGATGCAACTGCAATATGCCAACTTCTGTGAATAGCCATGATTTATTTCAGCAAGAACCAGCTTTTTGAGGATCACTTAACACTCTTTGCAATTCTTGCGGAGCATATCAAGCGAGGCTGCCGGAACAAGGGAACCGTCCTCCCTTTATACAGGGATTTACATCACAGTCAGTCATGCACACAAGACATAACCCCTGCCACTCCCCCATACTCAGATGCCACTCAAAAACAATGTAAAGTGATTAGAATACTTCCAGAAATAATGTGTGATTAGGTTATTCCTTAAACTGCAGCATTTACAGAGCATGATTAGATTGTCACATCCTGCCTGCAAGACAGAAAAACAACCCCCCCTCCACACCTCCACCCCAGGACATCCAATTTCCTATACGCCAGCAGAACATATTAATCCATTAACATCTCATTACCTCTTCTTATCATTCCATGATAACCAACTAAATGGGGTTGAAAAGGATGCTATCAGCTTATTCATAAGAATCTGACAGCCAGTGTTTAAGCAAGTTATTGACACACAACATACAATGATTATAACAACAAGAATTACTAGTCCATGCAGTAGATAGGATCTCAAATTCCTCCCACATGGAAAAAAGTACTCTTCACCAGTAAAGTTCTTATATCCATTGTCCTTAATGACCACTCCAACCCTTCCAAGCTGAGTGGAAATGAGCCAGCTTTCCAAAATTTCATTCAGTAAAGTCCAACCTAAAAACAAAATCCAGTCTGGCAGGGGTCTGTTCTGTGGTGTACAGTGGATGGGGGGTCCAGGCCTCTGGCGATGCAGGAATCATGCTGTTCCCGCAAGGTTGTAGGGGTGTCGTGCAATAAAGTGTGCTCCCAAGGCTGGGTTAAGTGTAGCCATCAGTTTGCTTTTGGCCATCTTCGTGTTACTGGAGAGTCTAAGGATTCTCGGAATTAAATAGAATGCTGTTTAATGCATTCTTTGCTGCTTCTCCTCCCAATCTGCTGTCAAATGTAACAAAACCAACTGGCTGTTTTGATGTTAGCTTGATCAGTGAACCTTTATATCCCCTAAATGATCAAAAGAGATGGTAAAGCTCACATGGCTTAATGTCCATAGGAAGGCCACTGACAAAAAGTGTATGGACCTCCTCTTCACCGTCGTTAACTTCATCAATTTTCGTGCTCATGACTGGGGAGCTGATTGGATCTGTTGTGTCCCTCTACTCTGGGCAGGTGGTGCTGGTGCTGAGAGAGCAGGAGGGGTCACCAGAATGGGTGCGATACATTCCGGAGTCAATTGTCTATCAAAAGCGCTGAGCAAGGTCCCCAGGAATGTGACTTGGCGCTGAGTGCGCAATGAGTAACATTTCCAGGGGGCTGGTTAAGTGGAATGGGACTTGGATCAGGTTGTGGAGGGGCGGATGGTGGCCTGAAGGCATGCTTTACCTCCCTTTCATTCCCACTTGATAGCCCGGCTTGGTGTTTCAACCCCGATTCCTTACTTTGCCTCTCCTTGCTCAATTTTTCCTGTTTTTCTCCATTCATATGATAATCCTTACACTGACTCTTCAGCACCTCCCAAGACTGAGGGTTTTCCTCATGATCACACACTTTGATCCCTCTGTGATGTGCATTATTCTCCCAGCTGGCCTGTTTAGATTTATTTGCTACTTCCTCAGTTGTCTTTCTCCACGTGGATGGTGAAGTTTTCCATTTAGTCCCTGTATTACATTTCCAAATTGCCTCCTCTGCTTTTAAACATTTATCAGTCCCAAGTTCCTCCTATTGGCCAAATTTCATTTCCCAATTTTTCATTTAAACATCCTGACAGGCGCCTGAAATGTTCCTCATTTTGGAGGTCATCCCGGCATAACCAATGCAAAGGGGGTCTGGCACCCGATTTATCCAATGTCTGTCCCATTTTTTAAAAAAGTCTCAACTTCCTAACTTATTTCTATATGTAAGTCCAGTATCCTTTGTCTCCACACCCACTTCAGGGTCCTGACCTTCGCGTGGGGGAATTCCCCTCTTAACAACCGATCTAAGGCAGGGTGATTGAGGCAGACACAACAGTTATCCTTTATATTATGTACTCTGTTCCAGGGCCTCAAACCTAGTCCATTGGAGGACTCTAACATCTGAGTTCCAGGGGACTCTAATCTCCCTTTCCGTAACTTATAATTCTGAGGACTCTAACCTCTGAATTCCAGGGGCATTCTGACCTCCATGGAACAAACTTGTTGGCATACAAGTGTGTAAGTTATCTCAGAGATTCCAATACTCCAGAGTCCTAGTGGACGAGGGGTTGACTGAGTGATAGGTTAGTGAGAGAGATCAAGGTAAACCTAATGGGCCCATCCGTCTCACGTTACCGTCACGCAGGCGACCACTTATTCAGTCCACCTAGAAGCTGCATATATTTTGGAATCCCACTCTCATTGCCAAATGTTAGGTTCCTTTCTTGAGATTCTTACACACTTGATGCAACTGCAATATACCAACTTCTGTGAACAGCTACGATTTATTTCAGCAAGTACCAGCTTTTGGAGGATCACTTAACACTCTTCGCGATTCTTGCGGAGCATGTCAAGTGAGAGTCCTTGAACAAGGGAACCATCCTCCCTTTATATAGGATTTTACATCACACTCAGTCATGGATGCAAAACACAACCTCCTGCCACTCCCCCATTGTCATATGCTACCCAACATCTTTGTAAAATGATTAGATTATTTCCAGAAACAGTGTGTGATTAGGTTATTCCTTAAACTGCAGCATTTAGAGAGCATGATTAGATTTTCACTTCCTGCCTGCAAGGTGAAAGACAACCTCCCCAACACCCCCACCCCGGGATACCCAACAGAACAAATGAACCCTTTAACATCTCAGCTCAGCTGGTAATGCAGAGATAATTAGCTTTTCGGTTCACCCCTTTAATTTAGCCCCTAGCTGGTCACATTCTTGCAACAGAACCTCTTTCCTCTTTCGACCTATATCATTGATACCTACATGGGCCATGACAACCGATCTTTCCCCTCCTACTACAAATTCCTTTGCAGCCCAGATGTGATGTCCTGAACCTGGCACCAGCCAGGTAACATAGCTTTCTTTATAGGGTTCAAGAGATGCTGGTTTCATTATCATTCAATGGATTTGCTCTTTTTCTGGCAGTTGCGGCTAATATGATCTTGCCTGCTGCATTTGTGTCATTGATTATGCTACATTGTGTTTGGGTGTTTAATCTGCCACAGTTTAATAGTTGTAATACTTGGAATACTTGGAATGGAGCTGGGAGTAAAGATGGAATTTGAATGAAGATGAGATAGACTATCTGGATGTTTAGACTGACTTCTGAGAATTAGATGGCTGGTGGTAGGAAAATATTGCATTGAACCGTGTGAGACATTGATTGAGAACTGGGACGTGTTTCAAAAGGTTCAAATTTAGAAAATGGGAAGACTTTTATGGGACATGTGCTGACTGCACACCTTCTACAGAAGCAAACAGCAATCAGCTGACAGACTGATAAAAAGACAGAAACAGAAAATGCTAGGTCTAAACAAGGTCTGGAGAGAGAAGCAGAACTAGCATTTCAAGTCTGATATGATCCTTTTTAAATTGCTTGTCTAAATTTTTCAATAATGACATAAAGCATGACCAACATTGAAGTTATGAGAATTGCTTTCAACTTATTTGGTGTCCTATATCAGACAGCATTTGAAAATAGACTGCAGTACAATGGCAAACCATTTCAAGATGTGTGCTAAATGGGGAATCACTCAGATTACACAATCAACCCACTAATCTGGGCTCAAACAGCTTAACACAATGTATGATTCATATTACCAAATCAATGATTATTCAATTACAAGCAACAAAGCAAGGTTTTTGTCATTGCTTTGCTTATATTTATGCAGTACCATGGGAGAAGAGATTACTATCCCCAGCACAATTTATGCTCCGAAGACAAATGGAAATGGTCTCACCCATCATTATAAGACCCAGGACATTCTTCATCAAGACAGCGGCAAATGAAAGAGATCCATGGTCTGTGAGCAGACAGAGAATTAACAGGACTGACCATTGGATAATGGATGATGGTTGGGTACACAAATATTTGGATATCAGTTAAGAGTTTTAAAATATACAACCGGACCAAACCATATGAAGTCATTACCAATTATGATACTACAATTTGAAGGAACCAAAGCCTGCTCAGACTGATGTCTGGAACACCAATCATGTATGAAGAGAGGAAGGAATAATACATTGATGTTTGTGTTGCAATGTTAGCAACCAGCAGCATGACAATCAAATTGGTAAAAATGTACAGCCAAGAATAACACTCACTTCTCTAGATTGATAGATGATCACCAGATCAGAACAAGTTGTCAAACCTCCAAAAGGTTACATTGACGTTTAAAGTATTAGTCTTGAAATCTCTATTTCTCTGTCTGCATTATTATCCAACTGATAACACATGTTTAAATAAATCATATATATCAGATGGAGATAAAGTTTTATTCTTTGGAGAAAATGGGGGATAGAGTCATAGAGTCATAGAGATGTACAGCATGGAAACAGACCCTTCGGTCCAACCTGTCATGCCAACCAGATATCCCAACCCAATCTAGTCCCACCTGCCAGCACCCAGCCCATATCCCTCCAAACCCTTTCTATTCATATATCCATCTAAATGCCTCTTAAATGTTACAATTGTACAGCTTCCACCACATTCTCTGGCAGCTCATTCCATACACGTACCACCCTCTGCGTGAAAAAGCTGCCCCTTAGGTCTCTTCTATATCTTTCCCCTCTCACCCTAACCCTATGCCCTCTAGTTCTGGACTTCCCGATCGCAGGGAAAAGCCTTTGTCCAATTACCCTATCCATGCCCCTCATAATTTTGTAAACCTCTATAAGGTCACCCCTCAGCCTCTGACGCTCCAGGGAAAACAGCCCCAGCCTGTTCAACCTCTCCCTATAGCTCAAATCCTCCAACCCTGGCAACATCCTTGTAAATCTTTTCTGAACCCTTTCAAGTTTCACAACATCTTTCCGATAGGAAGGAGACCAGAATTGCACGCAATATTCCAACAGTATATCTCATGGTTAGTATATCAATATACCTTTAAAACCCATGGTCATAGTATCATCACTGTACCATATTATGTAAGCAGAAGGTATGAAGATCTCATATTCTATCTTAGTCCAGATCACTTGATGCATGATCTTTATTGTATTCTAATCACATAATGTTAGCACAGACATTTGCGTGCCTGATGAATGTAATGTTTTCACATACTATTTAATTATAATAAATATTTGTTAGATTCTTCAATACCACGATACCCATTCTCATTTTCATATGTTTCAGTAGATAACATGAGTATGATGCAGAAATAGGTGGGAAGGTTAGGTATTTTATATGCCCCTCCCCCACCACACCAAAAACATAACCAGCTTTATGTACAATTCAGCACAATGTATGTAATATGTATATATGTAAAATATGCAACAGAATCAAATGAGCCAATGGGCTGAGAAGTGGCAGATGGAGTTTAATTTAGATAAATGCGAGGTGCTGCATTTTGGGAAAGCTAATCTTAGCAAGACTTATGCACTTAATAGTGAAATCCTAGGGAGTATTGCTGAACAAAGAGATCTTGGAGTGCATGTTCATAGCTCCATGAAAGTAGAGTCACAGTTAGATAGGATAGTGAAGAAGACGTTTGGTATGCTTTTCTTTATTGGCCAGAGTACTGAGTACAGGAGTTGGGAGATCATGTTGCGGCTGTACAGGACATTGGTTAGGCCACTGTTGGAATACTGCATACAATTCTGGTCTCCTTTCTATTGGGAGGATATTGTGAAACTTGAAAGGGTTCAGAAAAGATTTACAAGGATGTTGCCAGGTTTGGAGGATTTGAGTTATAGGGAGAGGTTGAATAGGCTAGGGCTGTTTTCCCTGGAACATCAGAGGCTGAGGGGGTGACCTTATAGAGGTTGATAAAATCATGAGGGGCATGGATAGGGTAAATAGACATGGTATTTTCCCTAGGGTGGGGGAATCCAGAACTAGATGACATAGGTTTAGGATGAGAGGGGAAAGATATAAAAGGGAACTAAGGGGCAGTGTTTTCATGCAGAGGGTGATGTGTGTATGGAATGAGCTGCCAGAGGAAATGGTAGAGGCTGGTACATTTAAGAAGCATTTGGATGGGTGTATGAATAGGAAGGGTTTGGACGGATATGGGCCGGGTGCTGGCAGGTGGGACTAGATTGGACTGGGATATTTGGTCGGCATGGACGAGTTGGACTGAAGCGTCTGTTTCCATGCTGTACATCTCCATGACTTTATATGTAAAATCCAGCACAATATATGCAACACTGGCTTTGAGTCAGAAGATCAGGCTTTTCAGACCATCCCCTAAGTGTTAAGTGAATAACATATAGTGATGTTTCAGTGCAATACGAGGGAAGAACTACATAGGAAGTGCCAGCTTTCAGATGGAATGTAAAATGAAGGCTCTTCTCTCTGACTTTAGTGTAAACAATAGCTTGGCATTACTTGCGGAGCAATGGAATTGGTTCTGATTCACATTTATCTTTTCAACAACAGGTTATTTTGACATTAAGCATTCTCGTGTCCAGATTTTATGGGCGGACAAAAGACTTGGAAAAATAGACCAGTATTTTCTCTGCAATTATTTCTCTATGCAGGAGAAACACTTTCATACATTTTGAGGCAAAATACACTATGAATGTGATAATAATGAAAACAAAAACAGAAACTGTTGGAGAAACTTGGAAAGTCTGGCAGCATTGGTATAGAGAAAGCAGAGTTAATGTTTTGAGTCTAGTCCGTCTTAAGAGTTCAAATTCTGAGTTCTGAGATACGGTCACAAGACTTAAAATGTTAACTCTGTTTTCTCTTCACAGATGCTGCCAGACCTACTGAGTTTCTTCAGCAATTTCTGTTTTTGTTTCAGATTTTCAGCATCTGCATTTGGTTACTTTATAATAATGAAAATATGTTTTATTTAAATTATGCTACATATGTTAGTAGCTTGAATTCTTTGACCCTTAGACACAGCTCACAAAAATCACATTCATGCATCAGGAATGATGACCCTCAGCCAAAGTGAGCAAGATATTTTGTTAGCGACACATATAAATCATGTCAAGTTCTTCAGATAGGGAAGAAGTAATTTTTTTTTGTTAATAGCATAAAACCAATAAATATATATATATTTTGCACAAATACCTGCATGATTGTGAGAGTAAGATCTTCCCTAAAAATGTAGAGAAGATTCCTTTCTCCCTAACAGTAAGTATTCCTGTCTGTACTGATGTTAGTAAACTATCTTGCTTACAGTGTGAAGATTAGAGAGGATGAACAAGTTTGGTGAATTTATGTTTATCTTTTGAAGTTGTCTGTCAGTCAACGAAGTCTTCAAGGGGATTTTCCTGTCTATCCCAGTAAGCAACGCATTACACAAAACAACCTGATGGAGGGTATGCTGGATAAATAGCACTTTTGCTATCTAGGGATGCGAGTGGGCTGGGAGTTCACAATTCATCTATGAAAGGGGAGAACATGAGGCCGGCATCCTCTGTTGAAATTCACTGCCTGTGTACCAGTCCTCCCATTTCAAAATAAAACTTGGGAAACATTTGATAGTCAATAATGTGAAGGGCAGCTATAATAATTTCAAGATGGCCATTAATATTTGGCTGCCGTTGGATATTAAACGCTACTGTAGTTTGTACCAGAGCTCAGCAATATTCCTAAAAGTTAGAGAATGTACTTGGAATTAAAGACCATTAAGAGAATGAATTACAGGAATTCTATGAAGCGTGATGACCTTTTGGTCAGTTTATAAATAAAATCCCAATGGGTATTTCGAACACAACTTTATTGCATTACTACTTAAAAGAAGCATTGCAGCTTTGCGGTGATCAATAAGTCTTGTGATTACAAATAAAACATTCTAGCCAGGCGGCTGCTCACAGTACTCATTAAGAGAAGTTACCATAGCAACCTAGCTGTGAGGGACTGAGGCATATAGTGTGCTCAGCAGTTGGTAAGACTGTTGAAACTTGCAAAGTGATGGTATAGTGACATATGTGGCCATATAATTTAAATCAAAATTCTTAAACTTATATTGTTTTGCAGGCATAAAAATAGTATTGTACACATTCTCTAAACAATCTCTTCTGCTTAATATTTTAATGAAAAATATGCTATCTTACTGAGTCTGCTCAGTTCTAAACTGAAAAGGTTTCTCAAAGAATTATAGAATTGTTACAGCACAGTAGCCCACTATGCCTGTGACAACTCTCTCAAAAAACAACTCAGCTAATATCTTCCCCCCCCCCCCCCCCCCACTTTATTCCATGATGGTCCCTTTTCACAATACCTTTGTAAATGTCAGGAATAAATAATTATGATTATATTTTCGCATCTGTTTGAATATCTCCTCGGCAACAAGAGTGTATATTTTATGATATTTGTCATTACGTAAAATCCAAATGTGAGTAACTATTTGTGAAAAAGAAATGGCTATAGTTTGGGTAAAATCATACTTTGATTTATTGACTGATTGCTGTCACATGTACTTAATTGTAGTGAAAAGTTTTGTTTTGCATGCAGTACGGGCAGATCACAACATACAAGGTCAGACAGATCATAAGGCGTTTAGACAGAACGAGGAATACAAGGTTAAGGCTGCACAGGAGGTACACAAAGTAAAATCAGTATTACCTTTGTTATTAGAGAGGTCCATTATGAACATACTGAATTTCCTAAGCCTCATGAGGAAGAAGAAGTGTTGTTGTGCCTTCTTGACAATCGCAACTACATGGGTGGCCAAGTACAGATTGTCTCCAGCTCATCTCCGCCACGTCGCGGATCTCCGCCCTTGAACCCCACCCCTCCAACCACAACAAGGATAGAACCCCCTTGATCCTCACCCTTCACGCCACCAATCTCCTGAAACAACCCATTATCCTCTGCCATTTCCATCACCTTCATTCAGACCACTCTACCAGAGATATATTTCTCTCCCCACCCCTATCAGCATTCCATAGAGACCATTCCCTCCGCGTTAGGTCCATGTTCCCTACCAACCCACTCCCTGCACCTTGCCTTGCCACCGCAAAGGATGTAAAACATGCATTCACACCTCCTCACTCAACTCCATCCAAGGCCCCAAAGGATCCTTCCATATCCAGCAGAGATTTTCCTGCACATCCAGCTACTGTGTCTGTTGCTCTTGATGTGTCACCTCTACATTGGGGAGACAGGATGCCAACTCCTGTAACATTTCAGAGAACATTTCTGGGACACACGCAATAAATAACCCCACCACCCTGTGACCAACCACTTCAATGCCCTCTCCCACTCCGCCAAGGACATGCAAGTCCTGGGCCTCCTCCACCCTCAAATCCTAGCCATCGACACCTGGATGAAGAACACCTCATCTTCTTTCTTGGGACCCTCCAACCACACAGCATCAACATCAATTTCACCAGTTTCTACATCTCCACTCCTTCCACCTCATCCCAGGTCCAACCCTCCAACTTGACCCTGCCCTCTTGAACTGTCCCATCTGTCCCATCTGGTTATCGTCACTCCTTCTATACCCAGTTTTGGTTTGTCCTCATTCCTGGAGCTGGCAGCAGATCTTGATGTGCTATGGCTCACTGTATGCCTTTAAGAAACACTCTAACTAAATTATCAATTTGTCATTGCATGTGACCTAAGGATATAATAGTCTTTAACTCCATCTTAACTTGAGTCACTTGAAATTTAACATGCTGATAGAAGCATGCTACTCTGTGTATTTGTGTGGCTTAATGAGAGCCCAGACATTGGTGTGTCTGTAAAGGTAATATTTGTGTGTACAGGTAACTGAGAGATGCAGTAAACATCTCTCAATACCACATTACCCCAACCAAGTTTCTTATGTTACAAGTGATAACATAAACATTCAAACCTTCAGCAAAGATATCCTTCAGAACACAAAGCTCAGATCAGCTCTCACTACAAAAACATCTGATATTTCATCGTTGCAGGCCAGATGTCAAATAATGACAAGTCAGAATACAGGAAGGAGATAGAATGCTTGGTGTCATGGTGCAAAGATAACAATCTCTACCTCACTGTCTACAAAACTAAACAATTCTTCATGAACTTCAGAAAGAAAGGAGGAGGATATGTTCCCAATTCCATTAATGGAGCTGAGGCGGAGAGGGTTGAGTGCATCAGATTCCTAGGAGTGACGATAACCAGCAATCTGTCCTAGAAGAAAGTGAGGACTGCAGATGCTGGAGATCAGAGTCAAAAGTGTGGCGCTGGAAAAACAGAGCAGGTCAGGCAGCATCTGAGAAGCAGGAGAGTCAAGCACATGCCCTTCATCAGGAATGTGGGAGGTGGGGGGGATTAGGGGGCTGAGAGATAAATAGGAGGGAGGGTTGGGGCTGGGGGAAGGTAGCATGGAAGGCGATAGTAGATGCAGGTGGAAGGTGCTGGTGATAGGTCAGAGCAGAGGGTGCAGCGGGTAGGTGGGAGAGAAGTTGGACAGATGGGACAGTTCAAGAGGGCGGGGTCAAGTTGGAGGGTTGGACCTGAGATGAGGTGGGAGGAAGGGAGATGTGGAAACTGGTGAAATTGACATTGATGCTGTGTGGTTGGAGGGTCCCAAGAAAGAAGATGAGACGTTCTTCATCCAGGTGTCGATGGCTAGGATTTGGCAGTAGAGGAGGCCCAGGACTTGCATGTCCTTGGAGGCGTGGGAGAGGGCATTGAAGTGGTTGACCACAGTGGCGGGGTTGTTTGTTGCGTGTGTCCCAGAAATGTTCTCTGAAATGTTACAGGAGTTGGCATCCTGTCTCCCCAATGTAGAGGTGACCACATCAAGAACAATGGACACAGTAGATGAGGTGTTTGGATGTGCAGGAAAATCTCTGCTGGATATGGAAGGATCTTTTGGGGCCTTGGATGGAGTTGAGGGAGGAGATGTGAATGCATGTTTTACATCTCTTGCCGTGGCAAGGGAACATGCAGGGAGTGGAAGGAATGAGGACAAACCAAAACTGGGTATAGAAGGTGGAACACAACACTTATATTCAGAAAGGAGCTGATCTCTTAATGTTTTGCAAACTAAAAATTCACATTTGTAAAAAGTACCACAAAGGCCCTCTCCATAGACCACCATTGCCGTCTCTTTCATCAGTTCTGTTATTCAGTTTCAAATAATCTGTCACCTCTGTATCAATGGCATTCTGACAATTCAGACAAATTAGATGCATAAAAAGAAGCCAGACACTGCACGAACAAACATGAATGAGATGATGAGTTTATTTTCAAACAGAGGATTGCACAAAATACCTTGACACCCAATGTTCAAACACAAAAGTTTTCTTAACAGAAGGTTTCTTCACTCGACTAGCCCAGTAAATATCAATTTAAGAATCTCTGAAATTATTTAGGGAGTTTTATCTTAATCATTTGGGCATGCTGTTGGCACTAGTAATACTGCTAGAGGCAGCTGGCTGCTTTGATTCCCTCCAATTTGGATTAGCTGCCTAACAGCAACAAATCAGCATGGACAAGAGAGGAAGTCAGGTGATAGATCAAACGTAGGCTGACAGTCACTCAAAGTAGCTCAAAAGAGCCAAGAGAAGTAGTTCTGCCCCTTTTGGCTTCATATTTGGATAAGTCTATAAATAAGACATAAATTTTAGACTTTAGAGGAGGTTGAACAGTTCATCCACTTTACCAACACCTTCCACCCTGACCTCAAATTTACCTGGACTGTCTCAGACTCCTCCCTCCCCTTCCTAGACCTTTCCATTTCTATCTCGGGCGACCGAATCAACATGGACATTTACTATAAACCGACCGACTCCCACCCTGCCCCCTGTAAAAACGCCATCCCATATTCCCAATTCCTTCGTCTCCGCCGCATCTGCTTCCAGGAGGATCAGTTCCAATACTGTACAACCCAGATGGCCTGCTTCTTCGAAGACCGCAATTTCCCCCCAGACATGATCGATGATGCTTTCCAACGTATCTCCTCCACTTCCCGCTCCTCCGCCCTTGAGCCCCGCCCCTCCAATCACCACCAGGACAGAACCCCACTGGTCATCACCTACCACCCCACCAATCTCCATATACATTGTATCATCCGTCGTCATTTTCGCCACCTCCAAACGGACCCACCACCAGGGATATATTTCCGTCCCCTCCCCTATCAGCGTTCCGAAAAGACCACTCCCTCTGTGACTTCCTCGTCAGGTCCACAACCCCCACCAACCCAACCTCCACTCCCGGCACCTTCCCCTGCAACCGCAAGAAATGCAAAACTTGCGCCCACACCTCCCCACTTACTTCCCTCCAAGGCCCCAAGGGATCCTTCCATATCCGCCACAAATTCACCTGCACCTCCACACACATCATTTACTGCATCCGCTGCACCTGATGTGGCCTCCTGTATATTGGGGAGACAGGCCGCCTACTTGCGGAACGTTTCAGAGAACACCTCTGGGACACCCGGACCAACCAACCCAACCACCCCGTGGCTCAACACTTCAACTCCCCCTCCCACTCCACCAAGGACATGCAGGTCCTTGGACTCCTCCATCGCCAGACCATAGCAACACGACGGCTGGAGGAAGAGCGCCTCATCTTCTGCCTAGGAACCCTCCAACCACAAGGGATGAACTCAGATTTCTCCAGTTTCCTCACTTCCCCTCCCCCCACCTTGTCTCAGTCCCAACCCTCGAACTCAGCACCACCTTCCTAACCTGCAATCTTCTTCCTGACCTCTCCGCCCCCACCCCCACTCCGGCCTATCACCCTCACCTTAACCTCCTTCCACCTATCGCATTTCCAACGCCCCTCCCCCAAGTCCCTCCTCCCTACCTTTTATCTTAGCCTGCTGGACACGCTTTCCTCATTCCTGAAGAAGGGCTCGTGCCCGAAACGTCGATTCTCCTGCTCCTTGGATGCAGCCTGACCTGCTGCGCTTTTCCAGCAACACATTTTCAGCTCTGATCTCCAGCAACTGCAGTCCTCACTTTCTCCTTTTAAATTTTAGATGGCAACTTAAGGAATGCTGATTAGGACACACATAAGTGATTCTGACCAAAACAAGCCTGCTACCTCAGGACATGTAACTTTCAGAAACAAGTCCTAAAAGAGGTGTCATTTCACACATTAATTTAAGGAAGAGATTTAACATTTGTTCCAAGTAGCTGCCAAGGAGGAAGCAAATCTGCCCAACAGGGTCACTTACCTTTAAGGAATTCTGGAATATATAGAGCCCCTTGAAATTGCTTCCTCTTTTAACTCTATCTGAGAAAAACAGCAATGACAAGGTTTATTTCTTTTTATCGATATTTTGCATAACACTTTGATCTCTTTTAACTTAGGCCACTTCTTCTGCTCTGCAATTCAATCTGATGCTTATTGCTGTCAATCCAAGGTGTAATCTCAAAATCTGCTGGATGTTCAGACATATGGTTTACCATGTGAAGACAATTCAAGTAAATATCTGGTCAGGTATGTTAGAATGTAATGGCTTAAGTCGCACAAAATATTGAAACTGGTCTGGTATTTTGTTGGGCTTAACTGCACATAATTCTTCCACTTGGAGAATGCAGAATAGGAAATACTGTGAAATTCATGCAGTTGCTCCTTGAACTAAAGCCATAATCAGGCGCTTGTGTCACTTATTACGGGCTATTTGAGAGATAAATATCACTAACCCTCCCCACCTCCACCATATTATATATGACAAGTGCAAATTGTTGCCCTGAAGCCTGCAGTCAACACACAATTGTTTCAGCAGTTTCATTGCACCACCCATCGATGTGTTGCTTTAATTTTGCACAAATTACTAATTGTACTTTCTGTTATTTTTTCTCTTTAAAATATGTAGAGGATAGCACTTGAAAATGGATAATGAGGATAAACATACTAATGAGATGACTTTCAGGGCCCCTCAGTTTGCACTTGTAGAAGGAAAATATGACAGTAGGTGTTAAGAGAAAATTGCTTCCAGTCCTCATTAGACAGTATATTTGATTGCTTCATGATCTGCTCTGCTATTCATCAGTAAATTAATTGGTGAGGTAGAAAAGTATTAAGAGGTGTAGAATTTTCTTTCTGGTTCTTTAAATAAAACTGATCAACAAGGCATCAGTGCACAAAGCAGCTTGAGGACAGGCATGTAGAACAGTTTTTCTTATAGCAGAGTAAAATAAAAAAAAGTGCTGTTAAACCAAGGAACCATATCCTTAAGAATTCCAACAAATTATTATGCTGAACCTTGATTTAGTTTCTTACCTGTGACAATCTTGGTGATAGCTGATGATTCCTTTAAGCACTAATATGCTGCAGAGTAGTCAGTATATTAAATTAAGAGAGGACATTATTTGGAGATTTGAGGTTGAATATGGCAATATTAAAATCAAAAAAGCATTAGCAATCTGATTTTTCTACACTCTAAGGGCTACCATAATAGCTGGCAAGATGACTTAATTGGATAAGAGTCCAAACATCAGATTCTCGCTGTTGAGATAAACTTTAATAATTAAGACTTTCCTCTTGAGTTGTGTTTCATGCCATCAGGAGATGGGAATCCTATGTGCATCTCATTAATTACATAACTTGCTGCAATTAACTTTGTTTTTCCAATAAACATGCATCCAGTTAAGACACTTGATGCTTCAATTGCATGTAACAGGTGAATACCTGTCGAGTCAGTTGTCTGCCTGTATCGTAGCTGTTTCTCGCTGAAAATTTTCAATGTTCATTGTTTTCACTTTGGTTATAAGCTCTGCAATAGCAGAATGTACATCCAAGAGACAAGGCAGGCTGTGTCTCTGAGTCATCACAGAAGTCAGCTGGAGAACTTTAATACATTAACTTCTGCTTTGGAGTGGCAACTTAGCGCAGAAGGCAAGGTTGCAAGGAACAGTGAAAGTATCAATGGGAAATGAGGGTACATGTTACTGAAGGGCAGGGTGCTGCACCAATGCCAGACGTAGTACATGTGCCTACATATGGTGAAAAGTTTTGTTTTGCATGCAGTACAGGCAGATCATACCATACAAAGTGCATTAGGGTAATAAAACAGTGCAAAGAATACAATGTTACAGCTGCAGAGAAGGTGCACAAAGAATGAGATCGACATTAAATTTAAATGTGGAGTCATCCATTCTGAAGTCTAATAACAGCAGGGAAGAAGCTGTTCTTGACTGTGTCAGTATGTGTGTTTCAGCTCTGTAACTTCCGCCTGAAGTGTTATCCAGCTGCAGACAAATTCGGCACATAGATCTATGTCCTGCTTAAGCAAAGACGCATGCCCCAGATATGTCTCTGTGCCACTTGTACAGCTTCTTGCTTGCAGTGAGAAGTATGTAATCATAAGATAATTACACCCATCCCCACCACCCTCCCCCCACCGACCCCTACCTCTCCAACCACCCGACCCCATCCTTTCCTGGGCATTGGCACATGTGACACCATGTAAGATGCTCAATGCCACAGTTTAACTCTAAAATGTTAAATCTCAGCCTTAATGTTGAGTGAAGTCATCGCTGTTCCCTTTCAGAGGATACTGTGAACAGGAGGCCATACCAGCACATGGGCTCTACAAGCCAAAATTCACATTTTTGGACCTAATCACCAAAGAGTAGTGCAGTAGGAGGCCAAGCTTCTCATAAAGAGTGTCATAATCTTCTGCAACAAAGAACCTCCTGTCTGCTACCTGATTTTCCTTCTAATGTTCCTCAAAAACAACTCTGAATTTTTAAGAAATAAGCCACTTACAGATTGCAACAGAGGACATCAGCTGCATCTCCGAGGCGACTGTTGCCCTCTGCTTAAATAGAGAGCAGTACACTCATCCTCACTGCCTCAGCAATCAACAGATTGTTGGTAGTTTCCTTCACACATACATTCTAAGATACCTATTGCTGCAGTTGCAGAAGCTTCTGTTATTGTTCTTCCTTCCATCTAGAAGCAAGAAGTAAGAATGGGTCCCATCGCAAATAGAGAAAGTTGACTGCAAGATTACAGACATGCCAGACTCACTTTTGGCAATCTAGGCAGCAAATGATCTCATAATCTAGGTGGCTGTAGCTGACAACTCTTTTTGCACCTTTTCTCAGTTACCAATCAAAGCAGGTAGTTCTACTGGGTCACACATCAGACAGTGCGTGCATCAGTAGAATGCTGCCACAAACAGATCAATTAAATGGAAGGTGTCCAGAAAAGGTAAGGGAAAGTCTAAGACATGAGATTAGCTACCTGCTAGCTGTGTTACAACCAACTCTTTGCATATAAAAACATTTTACTGTGGATGTGGTGTACCAGAAAAATGATCAGGAAAATTTATGAAGTAAATCTACAGTATGGACAAATAACTCACAACCAGTGGGATTAATTTATCATCTCAGCTGATCTGAAAACATTTAAGCCACAATTTGTCTTATCATCCTGAACTCAGCGCTTTCAAAATGACAGCAGCATTTTATTATTTTTTGATCCAGAATATTCTTGAGTCTTTCTAATCGATGTGTATTCATTTCCATGCAAAAAAAGAAACAAAAATTCTATTTAGTTGCAGGAATATGCTGTCACAAGGACTCAGATTAAATACTGACAGAAGAAACTATTCCATGCTGAGTGTCAGCAGTTAAGTGCTTGCTAGTAAGACTTATAAAACTTCTAAATCTAATTTTTTTTTGTAAATCCATAATAGTAAGTAGGGTGAGGGTACTTTTTTTGTGTTTTGCTGAGATCTATCTTTTGATTATTTTTTATAATATAAAACATATGTATTAAGTCATCCAACAGCAGTGTTTTTAGAGCAATAAGAGTGTTCTATTTCCTAGGACTGTAGATGAAGGTTCAGAGATGGCTTTTAGCAGAAAGATGTGCTCTTCCTGTCAGATATGGGAGATTAAGGAAAATTTCAATATTCCTGATGATTATGTCTGCAGGAAGTGTGTCTGATTGCAAATCCTATCGGATCACATGGATCAGTTGGAGCAGCAGTTAGAAGCAATGTGGAATTCACAGGAAGCAGGGGGTGTGATGGATGGCAATTTCAGGAAGGTAGACAAACCACAGATTCAGTCAGGTAGATGGGTTACCTCTGGGAGAGGTAGGCAGGTAGTGCAGGATCCCCATCTCAAACAAGTGTGCTATTTTGGAAAATGTAGGAGGTGATAGATTCTCTGGGGAATGTAGCACTGACAACCTGGTTTCTGGTACTGAAACAGGCTCTATTGTAGCGAGCAGTATGTCAGGTTCCAGATGATAGGGGACTCTGTAGTCAGGAGCACAGACAGACATTTGTGAAGCTGAAAGCAAAACAAGAAAATAGTGTGTTGCCTCCCCGCTATCATCGTCAAGGATATCTCATAAAGTATACAGAATATTCTCAAAGGGGAGAGGACCATCAGGAGATCATTGTTAACAATGGTACCAACGACATAGTAAGAGAAAGGTATGACATGCTGAAGAGAGAATACAGGAAGTTAGGCAGGAGGTTAAAAAGTAGTAATATCTGGATTATTCCAGGTGCCATGTGCTAGTGAGAGTAGGAACAAGAGGAAAGAGCAGATGCATGTGTGACTGAAGGGCTGGTGCAGGGGGCAGGGATTCACATTTTAGGATCATTGGAATTTCTTCTGGGGAAGAAGTGGCCTGTAAAATGAGGAAGGTTTGCAATTGATTTGGAAAGGGACCAATATCTTGGAGATTTGCTATTGCTACTCGTGAGGCTTTAAGTAGGGGACCCAAAGGGATAGTGAGAAAAGTGATAAACAGCTTTTGTCTCAGTGCAAGAGGCCTGACAGGCAAGACAGATTTACTCAGGGTGTCGTTGGGAACATGGAACTGGGAAGTCATAGCTATTACAGAACTGTGGCTCAGGGAAGGGCTGGACTGACAGCTTAATGTTCCAGGATGTACATGCTATAGGAAGGATAGAAAAAGGGGCAAGACAGGAGGAGAAGGTGTTTTTGTTTTGGGATAACATTAGGAGGATATGCCTAGGAGTGCATCCAGTGAAGTTATTAGGGTGGAACTGAGAAATAAGAAAGGGATGATCACCTTATTGGGATGGTACTATAGACCGTCCAACAGTCAGCAGGAAATTGAGAAGCAAATTTGTAAGGAGATCTGAGATATCTGTAAGATAAAGTTGTAATGGTAGGGGATTGTAACTTTCCAAACATAGACTGGGGCTGCCACAGTGTTAAGGGCTTGATGGGCAGGAAATTGTTAAGTGTGTACAAGAAAATGTTCTTATTTAAAATGTGGATGTACCTCCTCAAAAAGGAGCAAATCTTGACCTGTTCTTGGGAAATAAGGCAGGGCAGGTAACTGAGGTGTCAGTAGGGGAGCACTTTGGAACCAGTGATCATAACTCTATTAGTTTTTAAATAGTTATGGAAAAGGATAGACCAATCTGACAATTAAAGTTCTAAATTGGAGGAAAGCCAATTTTTACAGTATTAAGCAAGAACTTTCCAAAGTTGATTGGGAGAGACATGGCACAAGTAAAGGGACAGTTGGAAAATGGGAGGAGTTCAAAAATTAGGTAACAAGAGTTCAGAGACAGTTTAGATTTTAGATTTAGGTTTAGATTTTATTGTCATGTGTACTCAAGTACAGAAGTACAGGAGTATAGTGAAAAGTTTGTAATGTTACGACACACAGTTACATCTTAGGTACTAAGGTACCTATTTACAAATTAGTTACGTAAAACATTAAGCATTACTTTATAGAATAAATAGAAAAATAAAGAAATAAGGTGGTAGTTAACATTAAAGCCTTCCTTAATTTAAGTTAGGAAAATAAAAGAATAAATTAAAGGTTCAGCAGTCTTTGATGAGTCCTCTGCTTAGCTTGCTCTCCGGGAGACCTCACATGACTGTTCTTGATGCCACTGCCACAGATATCAGGGTATCTCCCTCACCGCTCACTTTTCCCAAATTGGGTGACAATGCTGCTGCTGCTGCTGAAGCTGCTGCCTGTCTGATCTCCCACAGTGCCTTGGGAACATGCCCGGGCAGGACTCATTTGCATACCAAGCTGAGAGACTGTAATGAGCCACCGAGAGACAGGCTGATATGCACCACAAGCTGCCAAGAGACCAGGCCAAGACCTCCTGAGAGACCAGGCCGAGACATGGTCATAAGTTACTGAGGGACCAAGTCAACATACTGCTGAGAGACCAGGCCAAGACCTCCTGAGAGACCAGGCTGAGAGCCACAGAGAAACTGGGCCGACATACTGTCACGAGCTGCTGCAAGACCAAGTCAAGACACCACCACAGTGGAGGTGAAGAAACACTAAGAGATAAAGAAGAGAAAGAGAAAAAGAGA
The DNA here is from genome assembly GCF_037043375.1 of Chiloscyllium plagiosum. NCBI lineage: Eukaryota > Metazoa > Chordata > Chondrichthyes > Orectolobiformes > Hemiscylliidae > Chiloscyllium > Chiloscyllium plagiosum. The sequence goes on from NW_028270145.1 coordinate 60,911,452, forward strand.
AGGAAATCAGAAGTTAACAGGCTGAATGGAGGAACTCTGGCTCAAGCATCGTACTTCACCTTCATCCTGGGATGCAATAAGAGGTATAGTTAGTACGTTTGCAGATGACACCAAAATTGGAGGTGTAGTGGACAGCGAAGAAGGTTACCTCACAGTACAATGGGACTTTGATTAGATGGGCAAATGAGCTGAGAAGTGGCAGATGGAGTTTAGTTTAGTTAAATATGAGGAGCTGCATTTTGGAAAGATAAATTAGGGCAGAACTTTTACACTTACTGGTAAGATCCTGGGGACTGTTGCTGAACAAAGAGTTCATTAGAACTAGAGTTGCAGGTAGACAGGTGGTGAAGAAGACATTTGATACACTTGCCTTTATTGCTCAGTGCATTGAGTATAGGAGTTGGGTTGTCATGTTGTTGCTGTACAGGACATTGATTTAGGAATACTGTGTTCAATTCTGGTCTCCCTGCTACAGGAAAGATGTTGTGAAATTTGAGAGGGTTCAGACAAGACTTACAAGGATGCTACCGGGATTGGAGGGTTGAAGTATAGGGAAAGGTTGAATCGGCTGGGGCTATTTTCTCTAGAGTGGTGGAGGCTGAGACTTTGAAAAGGTTATAAACCTTATTGAGATTCATAGAATCATGAGGGGCATGGATAGGGTGCATAGCAAAAGTAGTTGAGTCCAAACTTAGAGGGCATAAGTTTAATTTAAGAGGAGAAAGATTTAAAAGGGACCTAAGGGGCAACTTTTTCATGCAGAGGGTAGTGTGTGTAAGGAATGAGCTGCTAGAGGATGTGGTTGAAGCTATACAATTCCAACCTTGAAAGAATATCTGGATGGGTACATGAATAGGAAGGCTGTAAAGGGATATGGACCAAATGTTGGCAAATGGGACGAGGATAACTTGGGATAACTGATCAGCATGAACGAGTTGGACCGAAGGGTCTGTTTCGGTGCTGTACAGCTCTATGATTCTATAAATGACGTCATTTATTTTAAAAATCACCAAAATGAATATCCATGCTCCACTACTACAAATAACTTTTAAGTTTAATCTTTATGTATTATAACTTTCAACATATGTAAAGTCCTATATTGTTAGATAAATGTTAAGATAGTTAAAGGAGTGAGTTTATTGGTTCATGTTTATATACATACTGTATAACACATTATTTTGCAAGTCAAAATAACGAGGTACAATAGCCGGGCACATCAGGAGAGCAACATAGAACTAGAGGAAATAGGAGCAGGAATAGGCCATTCAGTCCTTTGAGCCTACTCCACCATTCAATATGACTCTGGCTGATCATCCAACTCAGTACACTGTTACTATTCTCTTCCCATAGTCTTTGATTGTTTAGCCCGAAGAACTGTATCTAATTCCTTTTTGAAAACATTCAATGATGATTCCACACATTCACCACTCTCTGGGTGAAGAAATTTCTCATTATCTCAGTCCCAAATAGTCTATCCTTAAACTGTGACCCCACTTCTGAATTCCAGGGTCATCAGGAACCCCCTGTCTAGTCTTGTTTTTATAGTTTCTAATGATATTCCCCTTGATTCTTCTGATTGCCAGTGAAGTAAATCATACTGATCCAATATCTTCATATGTCAGTCCTGCCATCCCTGGTAAGCCTTTGTTGCACTCTCTCCACAGCCAGAATGTCTTTCTTTAGGAGACCAAAGCTGCGCACAGTCCTCCAAGTATGGCTTCATCAATGCCCTGTACAACTGCAGCAAGATATCAATGCTCCAGTACTTGAGCAGTCTCCCTATGAAGGCCAACATACCATTTACCTTCTTCATCACCTGCCGCACCTGCAAGCTTAGTTTCAGCGATTGGCGTACAAAGGTCTTGTTACATCGCTCCCTTTCTCATTCTTTTACCATTCAGAGCATAATCTGCCTTCCTGCGTTTGTTGTGAAAGAGGATAACATCACAGTTGTCCACCTTATTATTATTTTTTCCATACATTTGCTCACTCAATCAATTTGTCCAAAATGTAAACTTAAGCATCTCTGTAGCCCCCTGATAGTTCACCCTCCCACCCAGAATTCTGTTTCTGAAGATATTGCATTTAGATCCCTCATGTACTTCATTAATATTTTGAATGGCTGAGATCTAAGTACTGAGGTACTCCACTAGTCACTGTCTGCCATTTGGAAAAAAGACCTGATTATTCCTTCACTTTGTTTCCAACCTGCCAACCAGATCTTTATCCATGTCAGCATATCAATCAGAATCCAATGCACTTTAATTTTACACATTAATCTCTTGTGTGGGACCTTAGCAAAACCCTTCTGAAAGTCCAAGGAAATCACATCCACTGGCTCCTCCTAATCAATTCTACTTGTTACATCCTCAAAATAAGCCTGTGGCCTTGGCAAGGAATTATATTTTTATGCTGTGCATCCCTACTCAGCATATATGAATAAAGTTAGACCTTACTGATGTAATATGGAGTCTGGCTTGCTAAAGCTCTATGTAAGAAGTCCTCTCTTAGTTTCCACTGCATATAGTTTTGTCCACTAAAGACTGTTGCTGATAACTCACAAGTGTGTAGATCTCCTATTATACATTAACTAATTCAGTCAGCAATAATTGATTCCTAAATATTATGGAAATATTCTGAATTTACTTCATCCTGCATCATGTACTGTTTTAAAAGTAACTAAATTTAAAATGAGCACAGAGAATGCTGGAAAAAGTCTTGCCTTCAGAATGTTGTGAAGAAGGGTCACACCGGACTCAAAAGTTTAACACTGTTCTCTCTTCACAGATGCTGTCAGACCTGCTAAGTTTCTCCAGCATTTTGTTTTTGTTTCAGATTTCCAACATCCATTGTATTTTGCTTTTATTTAAATTTAAAATATATTATTCAACTATGAAATGCAATAACAGATTCCTAATAGAACATAGAACAGTACAGTGGAGGAACAGGCCCTTTTGACCTGTTGTAACTGACCTGTTATATGGTACTGTATATTACAATTCATCAGAATGTTCAACTGATTACCTTCAATTGGCAGAAGAGCTTTTGCCCAAAATGTCGATTTTCCTGCTCCTTGGATGCTGCCTGACCTGCTGTGCTTTTCCAGCACCAATCTAATCTTGACTCTAATCTCAAGCATTTGCAGTATCCACCTCCTCCTAGTTGATCTATACCTGCTGGATGTACTGCATTCTACCAGTCTTCTGATGTCATCCAATGGTAATACTACACAAGTCAGATCCCAGAAGAAACCCTGCCCTGATAGAGCAAGGGCTGAATCTTAATTTCTTTTGCTAAGTGTCAGTTTTGTCAAGTTTTTCAGAGGGTTTCACATCATGATGGTTGAGGATGTCTATCACCTTATTTAACAACCACCCCCCCCCCCCCCCACCCCACCATTCCTGATGAAGGGCTTTTGCCCAAAATATTGATTTTCCTGATCCTCAGATGCTGCCTGACCTGCTGTGCTTTTCCAGTACCACATTCTCGATTCTAATCTCCAGCATCTGCAGTCTTCACTTTTGCCTGCCTGATGTATTACCTATCTCACCCTTTGGTGCCCTTCTCACACATTTTAGCACCATCATACTGTGTGCCATTTCCAAAACAACTCACCACTCCCTGGATATCCCAGAATTAACCAACATCCATGCTGCAGCATCATCTTTAAAAACGTTATTGTACACCCAGGGAAGAGCTCAGTTGGAACTGCCCTGCATGGTACCTGACATTGGCCCTGGACGTGGCAGACAATGGAAAATCGGTGCCTCTGTTTGTGGGTAAGGATTGGAGATGTTGCTGATGGGGACGGAGTGATCCTTTTCTCCCAGGCCAACAGGGGACGCTATTCTACTGAAACCATGCCAACCTGGACCAGGGTTACCATTCAGGCCAGTGCAGTCTCAACCATCTGAAGGAATACACAGAATGTAGGAAGATCAATGACCTTCTCCACTCTACCAATGAAAGTGCCACCATATTTTCATTAATAACTCACATTCACTCTATCTCTACTATAGACCCGCCATTTTCTGCAACATCTTCCACACTCACTCTCATTCTCTCTAACATTTGGCCCTGACTAACCCTGAATCTCTTCTGCACAGCCTACTCACCCACTCAGGACATCTCCACACATGCACAAAAGTAACAGTGTGCCACCCACCTTTCTCTTCCTCACCCATTATGCGTAAAGTTTCCTGACTCTGACCACTGTGAACTGCTGACTGACCATGCCCAAACCCCCCTACTGGTTTTTTTTACAGTTGGTTACCATAGTGATTAGTCACTAAAACAGATTCATATGAGTCTAGGGATATTCTTTAATTTCTAAGTGTATTTTTTAAACAAAGAGAGAGAAAAAAAGCTCTTTATTTAAGCAACAAAGCCAAGTTTCAAACTGCTCCCCTACACTATCCTTTTACTATTCATCAATTCCAGTGAAATTTCATGCTTATCACAATTCTTTACATGTTAAAATTAACAGATTGCTTCCACCTTCTTGTCCTCAGGCTGTAGAGACATCTTCATGATGCTTTTCCAAGTCCACCTTTACAAACATTTCACAATATCTTTCACAAAGCACTTCATGAGCCGATTGATCATGTGATGCTGACATGGAGTCCAGTCCTCCACGACACCGAGTGCTGGGGATGAGAATCACGTAACAGTGAATGGGTGTTTGTTTTATAAAAAAAACCCAACAATTCACAAATCACGTTACAGACAAATTGCATTTAATAAACACGTGTTATATGAGAACTATCTGTAATCCTTCTGGTTACCCTTCATCTATATCCCTCCATTCCTTGCATATTCTTGAGCTTATCTAAAATTCCCTTAAATGTCCCTATTGTATCTGCCTGCACTACCACTACCCGTGGCAGTGCATTGCAGACCCCTACCACTCTCTGCGTAAAAAACATGCCCCTCACATCTCCTTTGAACTTTCCCCTTCTCACCTTAAATGTATAAGGTTTTAGACATTTCAGCTCTGGAAGGAAGATTCTGACCATCAACCCTATGTATCTCATTATTTTATGGACTTCTATCAAATCTCCCCTCAGTTTCCACCACTCCAGAGAAAACAACCTGATTATTTTTAGCCTCTTCTTATAGTTCATACTCTCTAATCCAGGCAGCATTCTGGTAAACCTCTTCTGCGCCCTCACCAAAGCCTCCACATCCTTCCTATAATGTAGTGACCAAATTTGAATGCAATACTCTGACTCTGACTCTTGTCTAACCAAAATCTTACAAAGCTGCAGCATGACATCCTGATTCTTGTAGTCAATTCCCTGACCAACAAAGCCAAACATGCTATACACCTTCTTTATCACCCTATCTATTTGTGTGGCCACTTTCAGGGAGCTACAGACATATAAGACCATAAGACTATAAGACTTAGGAGCAGAAATTAGGCCATTCAGCCCTTTGAGTCTGCTCTACCATTCATTAATGGCTGATAAGTTTCTCAAACCCATTCTCCTGCTTTCTCCCCATAACCCTTGATCCCCATGATACCCAAGAAACTATCTATCTCAGTCTTAAATATATTCAATGAGCTAGCCTCCACAGCCTTCTGTGGCAATGAATTCCATAGATTCACCACTTTCTGCTGAAGAAGTTTTCATTTATCTCTGTTCTAAAGTGTCTTCCTTTTACTCTAAGGCTATGTATGTACGCCTATGAATTTATCCAGGCAGCATTCTGGTAAATCTCTTCTGTGCCCTCACCAAAGCCTCCACATCCTTCCTATAATGTAGTGACCAAAATTGAATGCAATACTCTAACTGTGGCCTAACCAAAGTCTTATAGAGCTGCAGCATGACATCCTGACTCTTGCACTCAATTCCCTGACCAACAAAGGCAAGCCTCTAAGGAGTCCAGTGGAGGTCGGGATATTAAATGTCTTCAAAACAGAGATTGATAAGTTCTTAATCTTGCAAGGAATTAAGGGAGACGGGGAGAGTGCGGATAAGTGGCGTTGAAATGCCTATCAGCCATGATTGAAAGACGAAGTGGACTCGAGGGGCCGAATGGCCTTACTTCCACTCCTATGTCTTATGGTCTTTATAGTCTTATGCCCTCGGGTCCTAGTCTCTCCTACCAATGGAGACATCTTCCCAACAACCACTCTGTCAAGGCCATTCAGTATTATGTATGTTTCAGTTACATCCTCCTCATCCTTCTAAGCTCCATTGAGAATAAATCCAGAGTCCTGAAACATTCATCACATGTTAAGCTTTTCATTCCTGGGACCATTCTTGTGAACCTCCTCTGAACATGCTCCAGGGCTAATACATCCTTCCTGAGATATGGGGCCCAAATTTGTGCACAATACTCCAAATATGGTCAGACTAGAGCCTTACAGAGCCTCAGAAGTACATCCCTGTTTTTATATTCCAGTTGTCTCAAAATAAATGCCATCATTGCATTTGCCTTCCTAACTACTGACAGAACCTGCAAGTTTACCTTGAGAGAATCCTGGACTAGAATTCCCAAGACTCTTTGCACTTCAGATTTCTGAATTTTCTTCCCATTTAGAAAATAGTCCATGCCTCAATTCTTCCTACCAAACTGAGTGACCTCACATTTGCCCACGTTGTACTCCATCTGCCATTTCTTGAATCCCGAGATCTCTCTGTACATCAATGTTGTTCAGGGCCTTGCCTTTAATTGTATACTTTTTCTTAACATTTGATCTCTCAAAGTACAGCACCTCACACATACCCAGATTAAACTCCATCTTCCATTTCTCCAACCATTTCTTCAACTGATCTATATCCCAATGTAATCTTTGATAACCTTCTACAGTATCTACAACTCTTTGTATTGTCTGCAAACCTACTAACCCACCTGTCTACATTTTCATCCATATCATTCATATGTATCACAAACTGCAGAGATACCTGTATGGTTCTCTGCAGAATACCACTAGTCACGAACCACCAGCTGGAAAAACACCCTTCCACTATTATCCTCTGTCTTCTATGGATGAGCCAATTCTGAAGCCAAGTCACCATGGATCCCATGCATCTTAATCTTCTTGATGAGCCTACCATGAGGGACCTTGTCAAAAGCCTTACTAAAAATCAGTAGACAACATCCTCTGCTGTACCCCCATCAATCCCCTTTGTCACCTCATCAAAAAATCCAATCAAGTTAGTAAGACAGGACTTGCTCTGCACAAACCATTATCCCTAATTAGGTGATGCTTTTCCAAATGCTAACATATAATCATGTTGCACAATCTTAGTTTTGTAATTTTAATTATTTGTTTCATCCACTAGTAGTAAACACGAATTTAGTAAATGAAAACATAATGACTTACATTTAATCGAGGTGCAGTAGAAATTTTCAAACAAGAACATTATCACTAGCTGACAAACTTTTGTCATACAAGTAAAATCTAAACACATGAAGAAAGATTTAACTTTGAAAAATTTTCTTCACTTACAGTCAATCTATGTTCTTTTTGATCAGTCTTTTATGTTACTTTAATAAGTAGAAGTTTCTGGAATTATTGCCAATAGTGTATGAACTAGTCAACTAACTTTCTTTTAAAGGAGAAACCTTCTGTTTTCACTTTTAATCACATCAAATAAAAACCATTAGAATTTAGCTTGAATTATAAATTGTTGATTTTGAATTTTGCTGCTAATCGTTTGAACCTTATAATTGCCAAAATATATAGAACTATAAGTAGAGGTAATTTATCGCCACCTTCTCAAGTATAACGAGGTTTGGGCAAAAATGCTGGGCCAGAGTGATGCCCAGATCCCATAAATGAATGAAACAGGGAAAAAAAACCTTTCAGATGTGTTTTGTGTTTTGTCTTTGTGTCCTGTTAATGGATAGGGAGAGTCAATATATAACAATTGATTTGCAACTTTTGCTTCGAAAAAAAAATTACTGGAATTTGCTCTTTTCTTTTTTGTTGTAATTAAGATTAATGATGCATTACCATTCATTGCAAAGAATATCTATCAAACTCTTATTTTCACGATGATTATTTTACAAAAGACACAGTTACAAGAATGTTATCTTAAGCCAATGAAAAGTTTCTATTAAAAGTAGTCATGATTCGGAGATGCCGGTGTTGGACTGGGGTGTACAAAGTTAAAAATCTCACAACACCAGGTTATAGTCCAACAGGTTTAATTGGAAGCACACTAGCTTTCGGAGCGACGCTCCTTCATCAGGTGATTGTGGAGGGCTCGATCGTAACACAGAATTCATAGCAAATATTTGCAGTGTGATGTAACTGAAATTATACATTGAAGAATTGATTGTCTGTTAAGCCTAACAGATGAAAGGCTCAACAGACAATCAATTTTTCAATGTATAATTTCAGTTACATCACACTGCAAATTTTTGCTATAAATTCTGTGTTACGATCGAGCCCTCCACAATCACCTGATGAAGGAGCGTCGCTCCGAAAGCTAGTGTGCTTCCAATTAAACCTGTTGGATTATAACCTGGTGTTGTGTGATTTTTAACTATTAAAAGTAGACAGCTTCATTTATGGCTACATTAGGGAACTTTTGTATTTATAGACCACAATACATTCACATTACTGAGGACAAATACATACATTTATAACCTATTTATTGTATTTTCCCTTGACATTAATGTATTCTTCCCAAATGAGAACGGGAAGTCAATTTACTGTCATGCCACTTGTAGCCTGAAGCAACAGGTTCATATGAGAATTATTGTGTTCAATTGATCCAATCCTATTGATTTGATGCAATTTTAACCCAATTATTGATGTAGAATATGTGTCTGACAATGAAAATATTTCTGTGTGTATGATCCTAATTGTCATTCAATCTTTCAGAAGTCAGATATATCACAAGTCTTACGACAGGGAGACAGACAGCCAAACCAAAGCAGGCTTTCAATCTCTGTGTACACAACATAGATATATTAAACCATCAAAGTGGATATTTCTGTGGTTCCTAACCAGGCTTTTGAGTAACTAATCCCAGTCTTGGTGAATAATTAATTTCCAGATTTGTATCTTAAACAAAGAACTTAAGTATAAACAAATATTAACAGAGAGAAACTTGAATGGCACAATAAACTGATTAATCTCTGCGTTTTAAGTTTGAAATATTTGGTTTTAGCCCCATTCACAGAAAAGAAGGAGAGATGATTAAACATAGTTAAGGGACAAATAAAAGTTTAAAACTGGCTAGATTACTTAAGTATGCTTCAAAATGTATTCTTTCACAGGCATAAATGGGATTTCTTGGTTGTTTTTCCTGAAACATTGATCAGGGTCACCTGCTAAGTTCACCGATGCAAAGGCAGCAATATTTCTATCTCAGCTTTCATCTCTTGGGCTTCTGGAAGCTGGTTTATCAGATTAGGCAGGAACTTTTTGATCTTTTGGCAGCAGTCCAGAACTTTATCTCAGAAAATATAGTACATCAAAGTAAATATAATTCTGATACAACCAATGAAATTAATCAACTCTCTTCGAGGCCTCAGTCACCTGCCATCTCTTTGAATAGAGTCTCCTACAGAATTACTGAAACCAACTCAGGGTATTGATTTCATTAATAGCCAACTTTTGCAATGTTCTTCCTGGAGGAAGGTGGGGTTCATTGTGTCTGATGAACCTTTTAATCAAGGCTTAACCTACAATTAGTCTCCAGACCTGGCCTCACAGACAAACAAAACTTCCTTTGGTTAAAACTTCTTTTCTTTTTATTCCAAGCTGTCCCAAAATCCAGATCATAATTCAAAATTGATAAAATAATAAAATAAAAAAATAACAACACAATCAGCAATACTTTTAACACAAGTTACATTTCCCTTCATGCCAAATTCACCCATTTTTAGAAGTAAACATTTTAAAAGATTTGAGAAGAGTACCAAAACTTTTCTTTTCCATTTCTTACTTGGATCATCATGTCCATGATTGAATCTGGCTACTTGAGCTCAATTATGTGAAACTTTGAATTCTCCAATGATACGGCATAAATTAAAGTTGTACAATTTTAATTTAAACTTTACTCTTACCTTATGATAACATTATTTTTGTAATGAGGTGAGAAAATAATAAATGATGGCACTAGCAAATTGCACAACTAAATTAAGCAAAGTACATTAGTACCAGCTTGATACTGTACCGAAGCGAAGTGTTTATTTTGACAGCATTATAAGTATTGGGCTATTTTTTCACTTTCTGCTCATTTAACAGTCAAGTTGGAGACAGGAAAGTTCCAAGTATGAAGTAAGAACACCTTCCAGTTTTTTTTTAAATGTGAAGAGATGCTATATATCCTTTACTTCAAAATAGTTTTGCCAGGTATTTTCTCATGGTTCTCCAAAGCGGTTGATTTAATTTTGATGTGAGATGGTGGAAATCTAAATATTGCAAGATCCCCTCTAAGAACTATACATATAAATAGATTATTGCTAATCTTCTGCCAGGGAGTTCCTAGCATTTACTTGGGTTGGCTATTACTATACTGGTGGCCAGTTTGTTCGGCTGTATTGAAGGCTAATTTATGATTCAGAATAATATCAAAATTGTGGGTTTGATTCCCATGCTGGCTTAGGTGGACTGGAGACTATCATCTTGTCCTGTCCTTGGATGTGAAAGATGATGACAAAAAAAGAACTGACAAGAAAAATGGCTAAGGATGAAGCATCAGCAGACAATGAGCCAAGGTGCCTCATTTGGACAGAGTACACATGGAATGAAATGGACTGTTAATCCATGGCCAAAACATTTCAAACTTCATCTCTTCCAGGCATTCCACTAATAATGCATTTGCCATTAGATTGTTGTCTATGTTAATGCCAAAAGCAATGTATGAAAGCAACATAATTGGCACAATACAATAATCCATTTACTTTGTGGAGCGAAATGTTGTATGGAACCAACCACTACTAACTAATGCTTTGGGTAGAGAGCTGCCATCAATCCTTTCTACACAGAGCCCAACGATCGATTTGGTAAACTATGGTACAGGATGAATTTTAATGAGGAGAGGCACATTCTTAACAGAAAATAATTATTTCATGATAGCAAATGTACAAATTACATTGACTATTTAGACATAATGACTAATTTATCAGGATAACAACTCTGAATCCATTGGGATCCTGAATTAGAATCGTTCTTTCCACACCAAAGGTTATATGATGTCATCAAATTGGATAGAGTTTACTGCAGTCACAAATCTCAAACATTTCAGAACTATTTTGTTCTACAACATCTCATTCCAAGCATTTTTACCCCATGTTTATCATTTGTGCATGGAGACATAGAGCTACATTTACTTTTGCACTACCTCATCCCTCTCTGGAAGTCTCTGAATTCACAAAGACATATAGTCTGGAAGTTTCACAATCTTTCATAAAACTTTCTCTTCAGAATGGAAGACCGGTAGGTTTTTGACTTGAGGACTCTGATCTTGATCTTAACTAGTTTGCAAAATATTTATCAGCTGTCTTTCCCAGAGCATGTTGTTCCTTCTAAAGCTAATAGTTACTCCAGTACTTTACCTGGAAGATCCTTTATCATCTGAATTTCCTTTGCAGAGGAACTCTACCATGCTACATTGGGTATTCTCCCCATACCATCATCTAAAGAAATTTCACTCTCATGAATCTCTTTCATAGAAGATGACAGCTCAGTGGAAATAGGTACATTTCTTTTTACAGTATCCTAGATATCTGATCCAGGTAATTTCTTCTTAACCATTTAACCTTTGCTTTTCTGAGTAACAATGCTGTATCTCTGTATTTCCTATGGGGGATTTACCTGCTAAAATGAATATTTGTCAGCTTTTTATAGGCAAAATGAACATTCTCCTGCCATTACATAAAACACATTCCCTTCATGATTTTCCAGAAAGGCAGATGGCTGTGGTCTAAATAAATCTTTGCAAAAAAATCATGATCTTAAATGTCTTCTAACTATTTGTGTTTGCTAGATTGTGTCTTCTTTAACTTTAAAATCACCCTTTTATTGCGTTAATTCTATTTTGTGACGTTTTCAGTGCTATAGCCCTGATATAAATTAAACTGTGGCCCTTAATTTTGCTACTCTGGTTGTGTCTCTTCATACGTATTCCTTAAGGCATAGACCTCATGGTGAACAATTAGATCTCCTTTCTTCTATCTTTGTTCACCTGGTTCTTTGCACTGTTAATTTATAGGTTTTCTCCTTGTTTATCAGAAATTCTTAAATGAAGTCTGAGGCAGTTTCTTTCCATCCTAACATTGAATCAGGGACTGCCCCATCTTGTGGAGATCCTAAAACCTCCGTAACTATGATTAGGTCCTTTTTTAAGCTCACACAACTTATCAGGTCTGAAGAAATGTTTTTGACACGGAACACTATTTTTTCTTTATGTCTTCCATGAGTTCTGCTTATTTTTGTTTGTTCAAGCATTTTCAGCTGCTGACTTACTTCTTTTATGATTCATTCATGAGATATGGGTGTGATTACTACAAAGCTGCCTTGTATTTAACATTGCTTAGAGGACTTAACTTCTGAAGAATTGTGGAAAAATAATCATGCCTTGTAAAAATACCTGGGGTGATATCATCAAAAGAAGATATTGCAAGTTCACTGTGGGTATTAGATATTTTTTGAGAAAAAAATCCTCTAAATTACATTACTAGTGATAACTACCTGTTTTGCTGTAGACTGTGCTGCTTTGAACAATTACTGACTGAGAGACATTCTTATTTCATCTGGTCCAGTTGGAGGAAAGCTTACTAAGAATAAGTTGCCCAGATGATCTCTACCATTTCTGAAAAGGAAATCAACAATAATAATGCAAGTTGAAATCTATTTGCTTTTTGAAAGAGTAATTGAAAGAACATCTCAAGATTTTATTTCTTGAGCAGCCTGTACATATGAGCCTTCAGAGACAACCAGGCATAATTGGTGTCTTGACAACATGCGTGGCACGGTGGCTCAGTGGTTAGCACTGCTGCTTCACAGTGCCATGGACCTGGGTTTGATTCCAGCCTTGGATGACTGTCTGTGTGGAGTTTGCACATTCTCCCTGTGTCTGCGTGGGTTTCCTCCGGGTGTTCCAGTTTCCTCCCAAAGTCCAAAGATGTGCAGGTTAGGTGAATTGACTGTGCTAAATTGCCCATAGTGTTCAGGGATGTATAGGTTAGGTGGATTGGTCGTGGGACTGTAGTGCAATAGGGTGGGGGAATGGGTCTGGGTGAGATGCTCTTTGGAGGGTCAGTGTGGACTTATTGAGTTTCCACACTCTGGTCTGATGGAACATCAAGCCAATACATTCTGGAAGAGCTCACTTAATAATATTTTGCCTTCAAGAATAAGCAACTGACCAAGTTTTATTTTAAGAATTACCAATCTATACAGAGGAATCAGTTTTCTCTGTTTCTGAAATGTTTATGTGTATTTGCATATGTGGTTGAGAGATTTCCACAGGGTGGTAGAAAGTGAGGACTGCAGATGCTGGAGATCAGAGTCAAGTGTGTGGTGCTGAAAAAGCATAGCAGATCAGGCAGCATCCGAGGAGCAGGAGAGTCGAGGTTTTGGGCATAAGCCCTTCATCAGGAGACAAATGTTTGCAGTTCTGTATCACTGGCTGTGTGTGCTAACCAACTATTGTATCTTTGTTGAATAAGCTTTGATTTGATAATATGCCCATGGTTGTATTTACTGTAAACTCTGGTTGATAGATCAATTTGTTTGAAACTTGATATGGCTTGGTTAGTTTGTGACACACAGAGGAATGAGACTTATCGATGGTGCTCTTATTTCCACTTCCACTTCCACTTCCACTTGACCTTGAAAAGGTGATGGCGATCCGAGTTTTTGAGCTGCTGAGGAGTCCATCATGTGTACATATCCACAGTGCTCTTAGGAAGGGAATTTCAGGATTTTGATCCTGCAACAGTGAAGAAATGTTAATATAGTTCCAAGTTAGGTGATAGGTGGCTTAGAGGAAAATATGCAGGCAGTAGTATTTCAACACATCTGTAGCCTTTGTCATTCAAATGTTTGTGTTTGTCAATTTAGAAAGTACTGTTTAATGAGCCTTGGTGAGTTGTTGCTGTGCATCTTGTAAATGATACAGACATCTGCTACTGTGTGTTTGTGGAGAAAGAAGTGAACATTATAAGTGTTACATGGTTCATCAATCAACTGGAAAATAAAACAAAGAATTGAGGATGTTGAAAATTTGAAACAAAAACAGATATTGCTGGAGAAACTCAGCATGTCTGATAGCAACTGTTGGAGAAATCACAGTACCTCTAAATGTTTCAAATTTGGTGACTCTTCAACTGATGACACCAGACCTGCTGAGTTTCTACAGAAATTTCTGTTTAGATTAGATTACCGACAGTGTGGAAACAGGCCACTTGGCCCAACACGTCCACACTGACCCTCCAAAGAATAGCCCACCCAGACACATGGTCCTACTCTGTATTTACTCATGCACCTAACACTATGGGCAATTTAAAATGACCAATTTACCTAACCTGCACATCTTTGGATTGTGGGAGGAAACAGGAGTACCTGGAGGAAACCCATGCAGACATAGAGAGAATGTGCAAACTCCACACAGGCAAAGTTGCCCGAGGCTGGAATTGAACCCAGATCACTGGCATTGTAAGGCAACAATGTTAACCGCTGAGCTTTGTCCTGGAGTTCTTGAGTGTTGCTAGGACTACCCCCATTTAAGCAAGTGGAAAATATTCCATCACATTCCTGACTTATGTTTTCTAAATGGTGGACAGGTTTTAAGGAATCAGGTGAGTTACTCACTACAGAATTCCTAGCCCCTGACCTTCTGTTGCAATCATAGAAATTATAAGGTCAGTCCAGTTCAGTTTCTTGCCCAATAGTAATATTGGATGCTGATAGTGGGAAATGTATGATAGAATACAAATCACTAACAGAATATATTATTGCATGGCAGAGCAAGACTGAAGAACTGAATGGCCTATTTTTGTTCCCTATTTGTATGGGCATATGTTTCAGATGTTGGTTTGCTCACTGAGCAGAAAGGTTCATTTCCAGATGTTTCGTTACCCTACTAAGTAACATCTTCAGTGGACCTCAAGTGAAGTAATGCTGAAAATTCCTGCTTTCTATTTATATGTTTGGGTTTCTTTGGGTTGGTGAAGTCATTTCCTGTGGTGATGTTATTTCCTGTGGTGAAGTCACTTCCTGTTCTTTTTCTCAGCGGGGGTAGATGGGGTCTAACTCTACGTGTTTGTTGATAAAGTTCCGAGTGGATTGCCATGCTTCTAGGAAATCTCATGTGTGTCTTTGTTTGGCTTATCCTAGGATGGATGTGTTGTCCCAGTCGAAGTAGTGCCCTTCCTTATCTGTATGTAAGGATACTAGTGAGAGAGGGTCATGTGATTTTGTGGCTAGTTGATGTTCATTTATCCTGACGGCTAATTTTCTGCCTGTTTGTCTGGCAGTCATTTCCAAGATGTCTTTGATGTATGGGAGAGTGGCTAGGCTTTCTGGATGTATTTTGTCTGCTTGTTTGGGTTTGTTGCTGAGAAATCGGCAGACTACTCAGACCTCTTGGCATCATGGTAGCCCACAAACTCACCAACACACTAAAATAGCAGCTAATGAACTTGAAAGACCCTAAAAAGACAACGAGCAAAACTAATCTCATTTACAAAATACCATGCAAGGACTGTAACAAACACTACATTGGACAAACAGGCAGAAAACTCGCCACCAGAATACATGAACTACCAAATAGCCATAAAAAGACATGACCCTCTCTCACTAGTATCCTTACATACAGATAAGGAAGGACACCACTTCGACTGGGACAACACATCCATCCTAGGATAAGCCAAACAAAGACATGCACGAGATTTCTTAGAAGCATAGCAGTCCAATCGGAACTCTATCAACAAACACAGAGTTAGACCCCATCTACCACCCCCGAGAAAAGGTACAGGAAGTGACTTCACCACAGGAAATAACATTACCACAGGAAATGACGTCACCAACTCAAAGAAACCCAAACATATAAATAGAAAGCAGGAATTTTCAGCATTGCTTCGCTTGAGGCCCACTGAAGATGTTGCCTAGTAGGGTAACAAAACATCTGGAAATGAACATTCCTACTCAGCGAGCAAACCTACATCCAACATCTCAACCTGAGCTACAAATCTTCTCAAAATTCATATATTTTGTTTAGAATCTCCTGCAGAAAGTTATCTACTGCCTTTACCTCCCAATCAATGAATCAGTACTCCTCCATGTTGAAAACTATTTGCAGCAACCACTGAGGGAGGCAAGCACACAGAAAGTACTCTGGCTGGGGGCCTTCAATGTGATTCACCAAGGTGGTTCAGTAGCAGCATTAGTAACTGAACTGGCTGTATCCCAAAGAGACTACAGCAGGTAGTGAGAGAACCAATAAGAGGGAAAAAGAAAATTGACCTTTTCCTCTCCAGTCTTCTTGTAAAAATCTTAGTATCAATTGGGGTGACGACCAACTTTTTATTGAGAAACCAAATTCCCCTCTCCAATTTGAGAATACCAACATGCCGAATGGGATAGATTTTGAATAGATCTACAACTCAAGAATAGGCATCCATGGAATGCTGTAGCAATTGGCAACTACAATCTGTGACCTCATGGCCTGGTATGTCCCGTCTCACGGTAGGAGATTATCATAGTAACAAAGAAGAGTATAAGAGGCTATGCCAACAACCTCATTAGACATAAATAAAAATGTGCAGTAAATCAATAATTTTTGGATCAAACGAGAGTCAAGGAATTTGGAATAGAAACTGAAAGAACTGCAGATGCTGTAAATCAGAAACAAAAACAGAAGTTGCTGATAAAGATCAACAGGTCTGGCAGCATCTGTGAAGAGAAATCAGAGTTAACGTTTTGGATCCGGTGTCCCTTCCACAGAACTGATGGTAATTAGGAAAATGCTGGTATACAGAAGACCCTCGATTATCCGAATACCAATTATTCAAATATCAGATTATCCGAAGGAGATCTCGAGGTCCTGATAGAAACTTTACATCAAAGACGTGTGTCCAACACCGATCACGTCTTTTGTTTACAGTGATTTAAAGCGCTGCTGAAAACAGTCCTGGACTGATGGGAGCACAAGTACCTTCTCTAAATGATTGACCTCCCACCCTCCCCCTCTCTTTCTCTCTCTCTCTCTCTCTCTTTCTTCCAACACTTTCCCTGGAATTCTACACAAGCGTGTACTCTACACCCTCTTTCCCTAGATAATCTCTCCAGCATTGTCCTATACAGGGCAAAGATGGAAACTGTCAAAAAGTTGCAGTAAAAATTGTGTGCATGTGTGTTTGTGCTATTTGGAGACTCACCCCCTAAAAGATGGTAGCAGCAGCAGCAGTCTTATTGTTGGTGTCCAGTCCGTCTGCCCCAGAGAAGGGTTGTAGAGTGGGGGCAGGAGAGATTGGGGTCGGGCACTCACGTACGCTGTGATGCTGCCTGATCTCCTGAACAGGGAGCAGACTTTACAGAAAACTCTCAGCCCTAGAGGAAAGGCATTGAATTGATTAACTGAATAATCAATTATTCGAATGAAATTGTGCCCACCCATCTCATTCAGATAATCGAGGTTCCTCTGTATATGCAGAAAATAGGGTGGGAGGAGGGGTAAGGAGTAAACAATGTGAGGGGATAGGTTCCAAAGAGAGAGAGAAGAACAATTGGACAGACAAAGAAGTCGCAAACAATCTGGCTGGGAGGATGAATAGCTGTTAATGGAGACGGTTAGTGGCTAACATTGTTGTGTGTAATGGCAGACTACATGATAACAAGGCCTGGTGTATGAGGCTGGGGGCTAGGACATGGAAGAGTTCAGACCATAAAAGTATTGAACTCTATATTGAGTCTGGAGGGCTGTAGTGTCCCCAAACGGAAAATGAGGTTTTGTTCTTCCAGCTTGCGCTGTGTTTCACTGGAACACTACAGCAAGGCTGAGACAAAGATATTGGTCAGGGAACAGGGTGGTGTGTTAAAGTGAACTGGAAGTTCAGGGCCGTTTTTGTGAGCAGAATGTAAACGTTCTGCAAAGTGGTCACCCAGTCTACTCTTCGTTTCCCCAGTGTAGAAAAGACTACATTATGATTTGGAATAAGGTGGGAAATTGGAGTCGAGTTAAAAGTTCAACCATGATTTTACTTTTAAGGGTGCAAGGGAACTAATCTGCTTCTGTTTTTCATTATTTTATATACCTGCACTTCTAATAATTCTCACCAGAGTTTATCCTGCCAGTATTGCGTTGAAAACTCAAGGTTAGAATTAATTTATGAGGTAAGAATCCTTATTAGACTTAGAGAAATGAATCACTTCCTTTTATAGGATGGTTAAAAGTGTCATTGTGTGATGTTTCTGTATTTGGTCAAATTTCATAATATACATGAAGATATTAACCATTCACTTAATTCACATTTCCTTTAATTCAATGAATCAAGATTGAAACTTATCCTTTTTTAAAAGAATTTAATTTTCACTTTTGTGAATAGCTTGTAGATTTTCTATTACTGTGCTGCTGTCTTACCTCTGGAGATCATAAAGCTAAAAGTGGATGAATATTTGATAATTAAGTGCCTTTTTACAGTATTCGTTCATTTGGAGTTTCCATCTTCCCAAAAGCAAGGTTATTTTCAGCAACTGACATGTGTTGTCTTGAAATATGTCAAGACACAACTTGTTGTGTCTCAATGCAACATTACATCCATACACTATTATCTCCAGTTTGCCATCATTGTATTACCACTTCAGTGTTGATAAGAAGCTGTTTCATCTATGCATTGATGAGGCTTGGCAGTGTAATTCCAGCCTCGCATCTCATGCTCAAAAATAAGTGGCTAGGCAATTAATCAAACGTAGGCTACATTAACTAACACGCCAGACAATATTGGAAAAGAACTTTGAAATAATTGGAGCATTTTTGAATAAGGTTTATGAACCTGACACAAAATATGCTATGGGGTAAAAACAATGACTGCAGATGCTGGAAACCAGATTCTGGATCAGTGGTGCTGGAAGAGCACAGCAATTCAGGCAGCATCCGACGAGCAGCAAAATATGCTATGTCTGTTCTGAAGTGAAAAGAATATGTTAATGCAGACAATATTACAGCAACCCATAATGTGAAATCTGTAATCTTGTTTTTTCAGATTTCTCTTTTTCACTTCAGCTAATCCGGACTCGACATGCTGAGTTCATAAGATAGAAAATAATTCAATCAGGATAGAAAAGTAGAGGACACAGGTGCTGTTTAAAACATGAGAAAGAAATTGCTTGCAGTTTTCAGAATTATTTCAGTGGTTAATTATAGCAAGTAATTGCAGCAGCAAAATTAAATGAAAGCTGCATATGATAATTCCAAGTGAGAATTACTCTCCCTTCAAGCTTTTGAGTTCTTGCTGTCATTTCCCAATATCTAGTCCCAAGTGAGCTAATTTAGATACATTATAATGGGCCAAATAGTGCAGCAGCTTTGTGTTTCCTGCTTTTACACTCAAGATCCATTAAGGATAACTTAGACTGAGAATTATATGGTACAGCAAGGAACAGCTGAGACACGTGGAGGTGAGCAGCTGCTGTGCAGTTACCTTGGAACACAGAAACAGGAGGATGCAATTGACCCCTTTCTATCTTTCAATTAGATTATAAACTGTACCTCAACACCATTTACCTACCATTGTTCTACATCCTTTGAAGGTGTTACAACACAGGGTAAACCCTCCTGTTTAATTTAATGCAGCAACACAGAAAAGGTTTATCCCATGCAGTAATCTGCGAAAATTTGATAGGTCAAGAACTAGTTAAAGTAAAAGTAATAATTTTATTTCTTAAAGCATAATAGAAAATAAGTCACTAAAAACTATTTACAACTCCTTTCTCTCACCCATCTGTTACTTTCCATTCTATAATACTACTCTGATAAAACCCCCAATTAAGATTTACCAAAATTCAACTTGTCAAAAACCAGATGTCGAATCTTCTTTTCTTCTTCTTCGGGATTTCTGTTTCACAGGTTACTGATCAGAAAAGATACCTTTGAGAGAACTATTCTCCTGGCAGTCTGCAGATGATGGTGGCTTGGCAGTTGTCCTCACAACTGTTCAATTTTCCCTGATCGTATATCCCCAAAGCATCGGATTGTGTCATTGGCTTTTAAGATTGTCAACATACTGAAGTCAAATTGGAGTTTGGTATTTTTTGAGGTATAATTTAAACTGATTGGCCTGATTCAAATCTGTTTTGTTGTTTCCAGGCAACCAGCTACTCTCGCTACCCCAGTAGCTGGAGCACATGCTATGTTGTTTTTATTGAGAACACTTGGTACTGTCTCTGATAGCTTTTAACTCTCTTAAAAGGTACAGTACACCCACATCTTCATAACAAAGGACTTACTTAATATTGATTTCTGAGTTGAAAATTTCATGTGTTCCCAAAACCCATGGTTTTTGGCAGTAAGAATTCTAAACTTCAATCAAATAGTTCCACTTGACTTCATCAGGATACCTTCACCTGACAAGACATTGCTTATGTTATCCCACATAATATAAAAGAACTAAGCATGGATAGCACGCTATAGAAGGGTTCAACAGTCACTTATTACAGGTCACTAATACATACAAATATTACATGTACTCAGAACTTAAATAATGCAGAAAACAGAAAAATGTCGAAGCTTTTTTGTCTTGTAATCATCAGGACTGGGACACAAGAAACTCAGTTTAAAAAAGTGATACAAAAGTATACAGAATGAGATGAGTATGCTGATTTGTTCATTGGAGATACAGCAAGAACAGGTAACTGTTGATTTTAATTCTCAAACACACAAAGTGATTTATACATGCATTGCAACCTTTTCATGGAAATACAGGTTATGGAGATTTCCAATTTCTGTTGTATTCCCACAGTAAAAGCCTCACCATTCAGTCTACCTGCCTGATCCAACAACTATGATTGACAATTACTGACCTTGCTGCATCTCCATGACAGTTACGGGCCACTTAGCACCCTCTTCTCATGCTGCAACAAATGATGTCCCTTTTATCAAGTATGCTTCTTGCATTCTAGTTCTGATGAGTGCAGTCATAAAATATGATATTCACAGGCACATCAGTGTCTGGACTAACATTAATCTATTGGCTGCAAGGACCAGTGAGTTTTCATTAGAGTTCCTTTTTTCAAGAGATCCCAAATGATTGGCACTTGAGAATTTTGTACATTCTGGTTGCATGCTATGATATAATGATGATATTGTGAGCATGTTTATTAAAGATACTGGCTTACTGTCTGTGAGAAATAACATTTTCTTAGTCAAGCCTGCAGCTGGAAATCACTTTTTTTTTCAGTTCATTTACTTGGCCTTTCCAGAACGTAATTTTGATGAATTAGAATTTTAATTCTTCAGAGTTGGGGATTCTGAGGAGAAACATAAAGATAGAAAATTTACAACATAAGAGGAGATCACTTGGAAGATTGTATACAGCTGAAAGAGAGCTATTCAATCTAATCCCTTTTCCCAACTCTTGCTTCATTGCTCAGATGATAGTGTATTCAAATGCATATCTAAATATCTTTTAAATACAATGAGGGTTTTTGCCTCAATGATCTTTTCAGGCACTGACTTCAGACTCTCATTAACTCTCTTGGTGGAAAAGCTTCTTCTCAATTCCTCTGTTATCTTTCTACAAATTACTGTATACCTCTATCCCTTGATCATTGATGTGCCTGCTTAGGAAAATCTAATCTAGCTCAGTCCATCATCAAAACAATCTTTGCTTAGTAAATTCATGCTGACTGCTTGTGATTTAAGCTTGCCTTTCTGAATATGACTCTTACTGTCCTCAGAATTTTCTAAATAATTTACCTACCACCATGATTAAGCTGACTCATGTAATTTATTCCAATCCTCCCTTTTTAAACAACAACACAATTATTTGCAGTCTCAAATCCTCTTACATCATGCTTGTAGCCAGGGAGATTTGGAAATTGATAGTGAGACTCAATGTTAATTTTTTTTTGCTTCTCTTGGTGGTCTTTGCTAAAAAGTCATCTGAGCCTAGTGATTTACCTAGTTTTGAAGATACCGAACCTCTTAATATTTTCTTTTTCATTTTATTTATGCCATCTGATATCTGATACTTCTTTTCATTGTAGATTGCAATGCCTAGACCATTTCCTCTGTTGTGAAGATGGCTACAAATATTTATGGAGAACCGTGTCCACATCTTCCACATCCAACAGACAAGTTACTTTGTTGATCTTTAATAGGGCTAACACTTTCCTAAATTTTCTCCTTGCTCACTAGACTATTTCTAAAACATTCTAGGGTGAAACCTCTGCTATTTTGAACATTCCTACATCCTGAAAGTACACCATTGCATATTATTCTCCTGGAGAGGGAAAAGGAACAGCACAGAAAAGGACAACAGCAATGTATTAGACTGCATTTCAACTCTACTGGCTATTACTTCCCACCACACTCAATTCCTCGCACCTTTCTATGTAATTGATTGCAACTATATATAAAAAGTGTGCAGTTCACCAAACAAGTAAAAAGGACATCACTCCCACCTACTTCATAAGGGCTAACAGCCATATTCATTTCTCACACTGCTGTCCCTGTGGCTTCGAAGACAAGAAATACACTCTGGTTTTATGGGTAGTTTCATTGGCAGTTAGGGGAGAATTCTGTGACACCAGCCAAAGTACATATTTGTCAAGTGATTAGCACATTTTTCAAAGACCTGGTGAATTCCTCACCTTCGATATCACAGTTCTGAGATCTAGTTTTATGAGATTATTGGCTTTCCCATATAACAAGGTGCATTATGAATTACTATGGAAAATCCCATTCACTTGCACAAATGGGAGGATTTCACAGTCCCTATGTATGCCAATCTAACTTTGTTTTTGGCGGATTACTGGAAGGAATATAGGAAGAATCACAGAGAAAGAGGAAAATATCATGCAGGCACCTTACTTTTTCAATGTTACCAGAAACAAAAGAAGAAACTATTATATTGATCAGCATGTTGACAACAGACAACTAACACTTTATTCAAGGACACCATGCAATAGAACTTTAAAATTAATTATGCTCTACTTATCACTTTCCTCTTCCAAATTTTATTTAAATTCACTAAGTGAAACTATCTTGAATTTTGAAACATTTGACATATTTAACTAAAAAATTATTGGAAGCTTCAAGAACAGTATTGATCAACTGATATTTATACTTATCGATTTTATTCAATTATGCCTGATTTGTAAAGGCATCAGTAAATCTTTGTTCATGATTACTTTTTTCATTGATGTTTCTGATGATTCAAACAGAATGCTACTCAGCCTAGATATTCTGAGAATGAGAGCATGTTTTTCCATTAGCCCAGTGAAGCATCTGAAACCTATAGCAGCATTGCATTTTTTTTACAACAGTAGAATTCTATCCATTAAAGTTCAAACAAAGCAGAAAATGCAACCTCCCTCAAAGAGATTCATTCATGCTTTAAATAAGGCTTAGAAATCATATTGCTGAAATTAACATGCTGCTTATTTCCTGACATGATTATGTTGGGAATCCAACCATTATATTAAAATGAGGCCCAGGAGTTAAAATTGCTGTATTTTAAGTGTCATAGAGGGTCACTGCTTGTCTTATTTCCCACTTGCCGACTCCTGCCTTGAGAAAAAAATCAGGCTAAAATTTCAATGAAAGATTAGTAATCTCGGTCTTCAGATAGTGTCTCTATGTATAACTTTATGTGACGTTCACCAACTTGTGTTAACAGAGAACTAACATTTTGCATGAATCATACCACATAATGATAGTTTTGAGTAATCCTTATGTGTTTAATGTAAATATATTTTCATCGCCAAACGTAAAGTACAATTAGCGAATCAAGGGACATATGATACCAGTGCATCATCTGATAATTTGTCACAGTTGGAACTGATGAGAAAGAGGCAACTCAATCATTCCATTGAACCCTTTACCTGCTTATGCAACCATTGAAACTGCCAGGAAAACATTTTAATATACAAATCATTGAACTTGTCATCCAAGTTTATAATAAATTATTTTTGAAATTTTAGAATCTAAATTTGAAGTAACTGGAGTTTTATTTTCAGTATTGAAACATTCTCATTTTTTAAAGAAAGAGACAAAGTGAATTATCTGGTGAATGTGATGAACTGGGAGAATGGGAGCAGTTTTTTCAGGAGAAAAATGAAGACATTGAGAGGATAAGACATCACCCTCTGCATGATACATTAGTAGCATTGGGTGCTAATTGATACCCAGTTTGAATAGATCAGAGTTGGGTGTGGTGATAATTCATTGACTGACTGTAAAATTGTTGGCGCTGAAAGGGTAAGCAGTACATTTCTGATCTGAAAGGCAATGGTAAATTCTGATAGATTTGTGCTTACTTTTGATGCTAGAGAAATTGAAAATACTTCTATATCCAAGAATCCTACATTGAACATTGATGAGGTGCTGGACTATGATGGGCATTGATGAATGTATACCAAGTGATGTAGAAAGGGTTGGTAAATGAGATGGAGCTAAGAATAAGAAAGCGGTGTGGGTTGATGCTTAAACAGTGATAGGTATAGGAATGTGCAAAGAAAGATTCCAAGATAGTGCCAGTGCCGGGGATATTTGGCTATCCCGGCAGTACTGAGTACTTCCACTTCCAACAAGTTGGTAAATTGGGCTAGCATCAGATGAGAGGGCACCACATTGGCAGGTTGCCTAGTTAATGAGATGAGTTTGAGATTATTACACAAGAAAGTGATCAAAATGATTTACTAAAGTTATTACACTTGCATAGATGAATGCCACACCAATCTTAGCAGCACCAAATCATGAGCAATTTAAACTGGTTATTGGTGCCTGCAACATTATTGTTTAGAACAGGAAGATCAGATGGCGTTTCAATGGCTCGTCGGTTACTTTTTGTGTAATCTAAAAGCATGCCAACAGAAATTCAAAGATGGAGGATGAGACACCAAGCCTAGCTTTGGCTTGTCAACATTTTGAAGTCTACATATCCAAACTACTCTGCCAAACTTATACAAACTACAATCCCTTAACCTTCCTGGAATAAATTTGTTATGAAAATCTAAAATATTTAAGTTTAATGCAACAACCATATAATTTGAAAATCATTTATATTGTACAAAAAGATAATATTAAAGCAGATGTTTAGTTAAGAGCAAATATGAAAATAAGTGAGTGTTGTTATCAAAATAGACTTGCTTTGAATATGATTATGAAAATACTTATGTGTTTAATGTAAATATATTATCATCGCCAACGTAAAGTACAATTAGCGAATCAAGGTACATATGATAGAAAGTGAACTTGCTTCTTAAAGCCATCTTTTCCATTTTTTGAAGAGGAGGGGTGGTCAGAAATGTGATGAATCTTCATAATTTTTTGGGGGGAACATGGATTTTAACCTAGAGATTTTTCTTAAACAGTACTGTGAAGTTCTGATTTTTTTTTTCTCAGAGGTCAGAAAGTAATTTGGAATGGTGAAATAAAGATATCCTTTCCAAGAAATCATGTTGATTAAGCTATATGATTCCACAAGCAACCCAGTGAGCTAATTGCTGCTTATTGTAGTCTTAAAACACAAGGTCTCCTAAGTTTGAACAGCCTTACTGGACCCTAAAGCCTGGCTACAGGAGCAAAGTGCAATGTCCCAGACAAAAGTATTGTGTATAGCATTCATAGTGTTGTGGAGTTATTTATATTCCATCAATACTTGAATATTGCTTCCCTATCAGTCTAATTTTTCTAGTGTGTGTGAAAAGATTAAGGCTTGCATATTTGCAGTCAAATCTTCAAAGGTTAGTTTGCTAACATGCTACATTCTTTTTTAAATCATAAATGTACCAATCGTATGTAAGGAGTGGTAAAACAAAAATATTGTTTTTTTGAAGCTAAACTCATATACATACAAATGTTACCTGGAAGGCTGAATAGACACAGTTGTTGCTGTATTTGGAGTACAGACTCATGGGACTATTGCATCACATCCTGCCTTGGTTGCAGTGATTGACAGAAGTTTAAAATACACTCCCTTAAAAGGTACACACATGTCTCAGTACATGACCCTTAGACTTTTATACCAGGTTTAGGGACCCCAGCGTCTGTGGGAATTACAGTTCATTGTGCAGCTATGCTTGGTGACACATCTGGCTGTCATGCTCTAACATATCAACACTTCATATTATCTGCTGGTGTGTGTTCTCCAAGGTGTTTCTCCTTTTGCCTTTTCTCAGAGGTAATGTGATCATCATGTAGAATTTGATTGTTTTTTGAGGGATAAAATGGAATTCTAAAGTTAAGAGTTGTAGAAAAATACTTATAAAATGTCTTCAAATATGTTATTCACAACTTCTGAAAAAATCTTTTTAATGTACATGCATGTTGCAAAACATTTTTAGATGATTTCTATTTGGAACACCACACTTAGCACTAAGAACAGTTCTTTTAATCAGTGAAGAGACTGGATGAAGGTTTGAAAATCTTTAGGTTTTATATTTATGAATAATTACACTGTCTTTGAATTATTATTTATAGCATGGCATCTAAATAAGCAACATAGCAATTGCACGTCCATCGACTTGAAGTCTCTCTTTAATAATTATGTGACAGTATATGACTCATATCTTCCACTTGCCTAGTTTTATCCAGACCACCATGCTTTCAGCTGCTTAGGCTCTAAACCCTGGGATTTTATCTTGAAAGCATTCCAGTCTCATTCTCTTTCTCTCCCTCTCTCTCCTCTTTTAAGATACTCATTAGAAGCTACTTCATTCATAAAATTTTGATATCATGCCCTTATAATTCCTTTTGTGGCTCCATGTCAAATTTTATTTGATATTATTATGCAAAGCACCTTGGCATGTTTTGCTTCACTAAATAAACTATATAGAAGTGAGTTGGTGTTAATGTTCTAATTGAAAAAAAACACAGCAAGTTTAAAACGAGACTTTAAAGCAGTGAAGGACCAATCAGGTCATTGTACAGGTTAGTTTAACTCAACTTCAGGGACATAATCAATCACATTTTTTGTCGTGATGAAGATTCAAACACATCCGATAATGGAAATGTATTCAAACTGCACAGACAGCCAAGTATACAATTTGAGTGGCTCATATTGCAAATGATATAAACAGCTACCGAAGTTTTCACACTGAAAGACTAGAACCATTCAAGATCAAATAATTAGCAACTGACCATGATGTACACTCAGTTGAAATGTATCAGAGAGGACAGGCAAGTGTAGGAAAATTACATTTCCTGGTATTGGCAAAAACCTTTGGGTTGGACCAAATTCATTGAATAGACAGAAAACCAGGGAGGTAAAATTACAACATAGACAACAACAAAATAATTCACAGTAAAAAGATTTAGGCAACATAAAAATTAAAATGCAATGCAAAAGAAAACATTTATTGCAGTGAAAAAGTAAAATTAGATCAGTTGCAACAGAGCTCTCAATAATCTGACGTGCCAGTGTAAAATTAGAGACATATGCAAAAGCAATTATGAAGTAGAATTAACATCAATATCCCATTGATTACTATTTGGTAACACATTGCTCGAGATGTACAAACTTGTTGAATTCAGTCAATGTTTAAAACTGATTTGAGGTCAGCCCTGCCATTAGCAAGAGTGTGTTACTGGAAAAGCATAGCAGGACACTCTCCTGCGTTCCAGCAACACACTCTGATTTCCAGCATCTGCAGACCTCACTTTCTCCCACTGCCATTAGTAACCTCACCAAAACAGCTCATGTTCTCTTATCCCAAAATAGAAAATGCTGGAAAATCTCAGCAGGTCTGGCAGCATCTGTAAGGAGAGAAAAGAGCTGACGTTTTGAGTCTACTGACCCTTTGTCAAAGCTTTGTCAGAGCTTTGACAAAGGGTCAGTAGACTCGAAACCTCAGCTCTTTGCTCTCCTTACAGATGCTGCCAGACCTGCTGAGATTTTCCAGCCTTTTCTCTTTTGGTTTCAGATTCCAGCATCTGCAGTAATTTGCTTTTATCCAATGTTCTCTTTTAACTGTGTGCAATTGTCCATGTGTTCGGCAGTAGGAAAGACCCCCACACCAGTGTTATTTTAAAGAGGACTGGTGTTCTACATGAAGAGTTCAAGGAATTCAACTTGCTTCTTGCACATCAATAATTTGCTTCGAATCATGGGTGCAAAAAATAATATTTCCTTTGACCTGTAACATGTGAGAGATGGAAGCAACAGAGAGGAGGGCAAGGTGTTTGCAGATAAGGGTGGAGAAAAAGGAAAACAGCTTTCAGTAGGAAGTATTACCTATGTGGGACATATCAGTAACATTTTTCTTGTTTTACTTTCAACCAGGAGATGCTCATTGAAATCTGCCATCTCGTTCAGCAGACCTGCAACCTCAGAGGAGGCCAAGAATAGTGTAACCATTGACTTTGAAGGCGACTGTGAATTTCTTCATATTGGGATCATTACAGTATTGAGCAGACAACATCTGTTAGTTGGTCATTGACTGCTGTGTAAGGGCGGTGACTGACATTCTTGTGTCAGAAGTGACCATTCAGACAGTTAATTCAGACCAAAGAGAAGCAGCCAGAGCATATATATGTGAGGTTGCTGATTATTCTTGGTGCCATCGACTGCACATATATGCCTTTGTAGATGTTAAATGCAAAGATTCACAAGAAAACCAAAGAGTTTCACTACCTGACTGTGCAATTGTGTAATTATGTTCTTTAAAACCTGTAAGTGAATGCCAACTATCTTGACTGCCCTCATGATGTTTTAGTTCAGCATTTGAGGTATAATTTGTCAAAGCAGTGGCTGGAACTTGGGCCAAAGGTGATCCACTGTCCACCTGGCTCAAGACTCAGGTGTGTAGCTCAACCACGCATGGTCAGAATGTAAAATGAGAGCCATGTAGCCACATAAACAGGATGGATTAATGGTTCCACTGTCTTATCTTCTTTGGAGCAGTACCAGTGGAACTTGAGACAGCGGTCATCACATACTTTGTCATGATACAGTACATAATTCTCATGGAGTTTGCCACCATTTCTATTTTAGAAAGAAAGAATTTTACAGTCTGCACAAAATCCAATGTCAAATTGGTGCCACACTCTCCTGAACTGCTTGACAATAAGAGTAGGCTTTCTGGTAGATCTGCCAAAGCATCAAGTATTTTTTGAGCACATCCATCATCTTTTTCTCTAGACCACCTGACTTAAGTCTTCATCTGAGTTTGCTGCTGTAGAACCTGTGTGCAACTTTGCTTTCTGGGGCTATAGTACCTGAGTTATCCTTTCTGCTAGTATGTCTATTAATGACTTGTGTATGCAGTGTGACACCAACAGCATGTATTCAATTCCAGTACTAGCCACCATGAAGGTCCCACCCTTTCAATCTCACCCCTCATTTAAGCCATGGTGACCTTCAAATTAAACACACTAACAGTTGCCTTTCTAACAGTCTTATGAGATGATGGTGATTTATCCTGCAAGGCAGTGAGTGAACATATCACAGTGTTTCTGGTTGATGTTATATCTAACATAGTTGATACACACTGGCAGTGTGCACAAGCCATGAGATATGTGTCTGAGCCTTTTGTTTAGGGGTGAGTTGTCACTACAAGAACTACAAAAAACTGGCACGAATTCTCCTTGGTTGAAAATGTTTGTATGTGAAGAAGGGTAAACCAGTGAATGGAACATTATTTAAGATTAGTTCGTGTATAAGATATTGGAGCAGAATTAGGCTATTTGGCCCAACAAGTCTTCTATGCTGTCCGAATATGTCTGATAAACTTCTCAGTCTCAATCTTCTGCCTTCTCTCCATAACCCTTGATGCACTTATTATTCCACAACCTATCTAGCTCTGTCTTCAATACACTCAATGACTTAGCCTCCACAGCTTTCTGTGGCAATGAGTTCCACAAATAAACCACCTTCCTCATCTCAGTTCTAAAGAGGCGTCCCTTTACTCTGAGGTTGTGCTCTTGGGCTTAGCCTCTCCTCCGAGTGGAAATATCTTCTCCATGAACACTGTATCCAGGCCTCTCAATACTCTGCAAGTTTCAATGAGATTCCGTCTCATCTTTCTGAACTCCATCGAATACAGACTCAGAGACCCTTCATCCTGAAATCATTCTTTTAAAGCTTCTCTATTGCTAGCACATCTTTTCTTAGTTGCAGGGCTCAAAACTGCTCATAATATTCCAAATATTGTCTGACCAGAGCCTGCACCCACACCACCCCCTCACCTCCGTCCAAGGCCCCAAAGGAGTCTTCCCGATCCATCAGAGTTTTACCTGCAATTCCCCAAATGCCATTTACTGTATCTGTTGCTCCCGATGCAGTCTCCTCTACATTGGGGAGACTGGACGTCTACTCGCAGAGCACTTCAGAGAACATCTCCGGGACAACCGCACAACTAACCCCACCTCTTGGTGGCCGAACACTTCTACTCCCTCTCCCACCCCACCAAAGACATGCAGGTCCTGGGCCTCCTCCATCGCTACTCCCTAATCACACAAGGCCTGGAGGAAGAACGCCTCATCTTCTCCCTCAGGACCCTCCAACCCCAAGGCATCAATGTGAATTTCACCAGTTGCCTCATTTCCCCTTCCCCTACCTTATCCCAGTTCCAACCTTCCAACTCAGCACCATCCTCATGACTGGTCCTACCTGTCCATCTTCCTTCCCACCTATCCGCTCCAGCCTCCTCTCCGACCTATCACCATTACCTCCACCTCCATCCATCTATTGCACTCTCAGCTATCTTCCCCCCAGCCCCACACCCCTCCCATTTATCTCTCCACTCCCTTGGCTCACAACCTCATTCCTGATGAAGGGCTTTTGTCCGAAACGTTGATTCTCCTGCTCCTCGGATGCTGCCTGACCCACTGTGCTTTTCCAGCACCACACTCTCGACTCTAATCTCCAGCATCTGAAGTCCTCACTTTCTCTTAGAGGCAAATGTGCCAAACACAGGCAACTGGGACTAGTTTAGTTTCGGAAACTTGATCGAAACGGGCAAGTTGAACCAACGGATTTGTTTCCATGCTGTATGACACTATGATTTTATGACTCTTTTTCCTGCTTATATCAGGTAACTTACAAGCATAAGTTTCAAAATTCTGAACAATTATGCAGAGTCAACCATATTGGGGCCAAACTCTGACTATGCTGTTACAACAAATACCATTGTTTGGGCCAATGTTTCGTGTCATGACCTTTTATGAGATTTTCACAGAACTATAGAGGCTTAATTCCAATTCCCAGAGGATATGTTTTTTACCCTTTTATGTAGAAGAATGTGAGGTGTGATTCATGTGGAAAATAATGTCACACCAAATAATGTCCAGGAAGGTGTCATAACTTCCTGAGGCAGGTTAATTGGAAAATAAATATTACATCCAGAACCAGGTGTCCTTGGAGTGGGAGTATGCTGCATCCACTGGCACACTTGTGGCTTTTCATTACAGATGAGACAGAAGGAGATGGGAAGCATTACTTCCCTCATTGATAACACTTTGATTTGATCCCGTTGTTTCCTCTGGAGTTACAATGCTCTAACAGGATGTTTAACTTTGTTCAATTTTGTTTTGGTTTTTACAAGAGTAATACTTCAATGCATCTAAAAAGAGTCAGTCAGGAGGTGGCTGAACTTCATGGTGTATTCTTGATTAAACTGAAAAGATAACTAGAAAATATATGCCTCGACTTAGTCTAAAAGCACTAAACTTGTAATGCTCAACATTGGAGGTGGTCTTCAAACTAGCCTGCTTTGCCACTTGCCACTCTCCATGTCCAGAGTTCTTCTGGTGTCTGATTCTGGGCCTGAAAAGATGTTTCTGTTGCACACCCGTAGCTCTGCAGCAAAGATTGCCAGAGGGCTGTTTTCTGAGGCAGGTGTCACAAGCTGGGAAATTTCGAGCTACTTGGTAGCAAAAACCTTTGCTGTTAACTTTGTTTGTCCCCCCTGTAGATACAATCAGACCTGCTGAGTACGTCCAGCATTTTCTGTTTTTGTCATATATAATGCAGGTTAGCTTTAAGTAGTGCTAACCTCACACTACTGACTTAAGTCTGCTGCTGAGGCATACAGAAAGTCAGCAGCACACTTTGCTCTGGGCTGCAAAGGGCTAACACTTAAATTAGCAACCAATGTAGCTTGCATGCTGCCTACATCGTTAAAAATAGATGCAGGTTAATCATGCATTGCAATCCCTGCACATATTTTTGGAGCTTATCACAGTGAAAATATTAAGGAAGTAATTGCTTTTTGCACCGTTTGGCTACATTAGTGTAAAATGCACAAGGTTTATAATGCTTGTGTTTTTTCTACCCATTCACCCATTATGAATTTGTGATAAATCAAGTCTGAACTAAATCATTTACAATTACAAATGCAATCTAAACGAATAGCTCTATCCATTATAATTATCACTTTGCGCTCTCCACGGTTTTATTTAATGTTATGGCTGCCACATACAGTGATAAGATCCATAGGACTTTGTTACTGACATCAATAGCTTTGCTATTGTCAGGAAATGTGTTTGGTTTCAAATGTTTCTCATTTTTACATATAGAATTCCTTTGCCTCACTTATAATATGAGAAACATTGGGAGGAATTTTATCAGGCTCTGAGAAACTTTGGCTGTGGTGACATGAGTGGTAAAATCAGTGAGGCCCATCTCAAATATAAGACCATCTCACTGCTTTTCCCAAATGGCACAGCAACATTCTTGCTAAAGAGTATCAAGTTCTCAATTGACAATCATTTTTGCTTTTTAAAAACATTGTTAACTACCAAATTTGACACAGGATGCGAGTTCGCCAAACTTACCATAAAAACTATTCATTGAGAAACCTCAGCAGATGCTTGGTGGGTTTAACTTCAAATCATAGGATCCCTACAGTGTGTAAACAAGCCATTTGGCCCGCCAACTCCACACCAAACCTCCGAAGAGCATCCCACTGAATTCCATTCCCCTATTACTCTACATTTCCCCTGATTAAGGCACCAAGCCTATACATCCCTGAACACTATGGGCAAATTAGCATGACCAATTCACCTAACCTGCACATCTTTAAACTGTTGGAGGAAACCAGAGCACCCAGAGGAAATCCACACAGACACAGAGAGAATATGCAAACTCCACACAAACAGTTGCCCAAGGCTGAAATCAAATCAAGGTCCCTGGTAATGTGAGGCAGCAGTGCTAACCACTGAGCCAATATAGTGCCCTTGGAGCAACTTGCCTCTTACAAGAGATCTCTATTTTGGGAATCGGCCACATGTCCATGACCATTGTTATCCAACTTCTGTCAGCTTCTATGAATCCTTATGATCCATCTTCCATCTACTTACAGGACGCTTCTGCACTTCAATGGTGCACCTTGGGCTGCACCTGAAACGATTGTGGTAATCCTGCAAGAAATGCATTGTGCGCTCTGGTACATGGACTCAGCTCATGGAATGGACCAGAATGCATCTTTGGGCTCAATGTTTCCTGCCATAGTGGTCATTCATTTCTAAACCTATCTGGATACTTGCAACATGCATTGAATTGCAATGCATTTTTGTGATTTTCCCCTCAGCAAGAAATATCTGGTTCCTTTACTGCTGTATTGTTGTACCATTTACTGAGATACAAGACCAGGAAACTTACCACAGATGTGAGCAGGCCTCAGTCTAGTCACAGGGGATAGCTTTCGCTCAGAGGATCCCAGCAGAATAAGTAAAGAACAGCCTCCAGTCTCAATCCTGGTGCTGCTCAGGGCACTCAGAATCAGGATCCTCTGCTTATAAGGCTAAGAAGCTGAAAGATAGGCAGCACACCACCCATTTTGACATATTCTGCCGTATTGTTGGCCGTTTTCCTTCTTTTGAGAGAGAAGGGCAGGTCTTACATGGGAATATAGGAACAAGAGCAGGCCATTCAACCCCTTGAGCCTATCCCATCATTCAATGAGATCATGGCTGATCTGTGGCCCAACTCCATACTTGCCTTTGGTTCATATCAATTAATATCTTTGCTTAACAAAAATGTATCTAACGAAGAACAACTGATCTAGCACCAACAACCATTTGTGGAAGGGATGTCCAAACCTACCACGTTTTTGTGTGTAAAAGTACTTCCTAACATCTCTCCTGAACAGTCTGGCCTTACTTTTTAGATTGTGTCTTCTGTGCCCTCCAACCATTATAAACAGTTTATCTTTATTCACCCCGGATTTTCCTGTAAATAGATTGATTACTTTGATCAAATCGCCTTTTAACCTGCTAAATTCAAGGGAAAAAAATGCTTAATTTGTGTCATCTTTCCTCATAACCTAACTCCTCAAGTCCCAGGTATCATTCTTATCACCCTATGTTGTACCCCTCCAATAGATCCTTTCTAGTATGTATTGCTCAGATCTGCTCACAGAGTTACAGAAGATGAAAGTATGTGTAACAGCTATTACTTTTGGGGCAGGGGCAAGTTTTCATGAGAAGCAAGTAAGTAACACAGGGATCATGAAGGGGGAGTGGTGTTGAAAATTGGGAGGGGGGAAAGAGTGTCTGGGGAGGCATGAAGAGACAACAGTGATCTGTTATTTTCTGAAGAAGCTAACCTATCACACCAAGTTGATTAAAAAGTGGTAGGCAAAGACGCCAACAGGAATGTTGTGCCTCAAACTCAGATTCAATGCTGAAAGAGATTCGATAACATCAAAAAGGCAGAAAATGTAAATAGCATCATACTTTTAGGTGCCAACACTACACACTGACTTTCAGCATTCTCTGACACAGCAGTACGAGATTAACACACTTCAGAGTTCCACTTATTCCTCTCTCTTCAGGAACCTCCTCACATTCCCATCTACACAGCCGATACTCATATTCACTTTAATTTTATTACTATTTCATACCCATACCAGATCTTTGCACACTCACATAACCTATGTAAATACCTTTGTAACCTAATTAGGTTCTCTTCACAACATTCCTACCAACTGCAAAAATCTGAAGCCCAGCAATAATCCCTGTGGCATACCAATCATTACTATAGAATAGTCCAGCACAGGAACATGCCTTTCGGTGCACAATGTTTGCATCAACCATAATGCCATTCTAAACTAATCCCATTCGACTGCAGATGGTCTGTATCCCTCTATTCTCTGACTGTTCATATGTGTCTAAATGCATCTTAAATGTTGCTATCATACTTATTTCTACTATCTCTCCTGGCTGCGTGTTCTGGGCACCTACTACCCTTTGTGTAAAAAAAAACTTGCCTTGCACATCTCCTTTAAACTTTTCCCCTCTTACCTTATTCCTATGCCTCTAGTATTTGAGATTTCACCCTGGGAAAAAAGACTCTGACTATCTACTCTGTCCAAGCCTCTCATATACTTCTATCAGGTCACCTTCAGCCTCCAATACTCTGGTGTAAACATGATTTGGAGGAGTCGGTATTGGACTGGGGTGGACAAAGTTAAAAATCAAACAACACCAGGTTATAGTTCAACAGGTTTATTTGGAAGCACTAGTTTTCGGAGCACTGCTCCTTTATCAGGTAGCTATGAAGCTGCTCCACAACCACCTGATGAAGGAGCAGCGCTCCGAAAGCTAGTGCTTCCAAATAAGGCTGTTAGCTGTTGTGTGATTTTTAACCTGGTGAAAAAAATCTAAGTTTGACCAACCTCTTCTTATAGGTAATACTCCAGTACAGGCAATGTCCTAATGAAGCTCTTTTACACCTTCTCCAAACCCTCCTCATCCCTGTTAGAGCATGGCAACCAGAACTGTACACAATACTCCAAATGTGGTCTTAAACAGCTGTAACATGACTTGGCAACTTTTATACTCTAAGCTTATACTAATGAAGCCTTCTTTACCACTTTATCCACTTGTGCTGTCACTTTCAGGGCACTATGGACATGCACTCTAAAATCCCTTTGTGCATCTGCCATTTCCAATATATCTTCCTCTTGTATTTGAGCTCCCAAAATGCATCATCTCACACCTGTCTGGATAAAACTCCATCTACCATTTGTTTTCCCAACTTTCTAACTGATCTATATTCTGCTGATCCTTTGCCAACCTTCCGCAGTATCCACTGCTCCATCAATTTTCATGCCATCTGCAAACTTACTAATCAGACCACCTACATTTTCATCCAAATCATTTATATGTATTAC
Organism: Chiloscyllium plagiosum; assembly: GCF_037043375.1. Taxonomy (NCBI): domain Eukaryota; kingdom Metazoa; phylum Chordata; class Chondrichthyes; order Orectolobiformes; family Hemiscylliidae; genus Chiloscyllium; species Chiloscyllium plagiosum. The sequence continues at coordinate 60,947,702 of NW_028270145.1, forward strand.
AAGGGACAGAGGTCCCAGCACTGATCATTGTGGAATACTACCAGTCACAGACATTCAATCAAAAAAAAGACCTCTCCACAACTACCTTCTGTCTATGACCAAGCCAATTTGTATTCAAATTAAACTCACCGTGGATGCCATGTGACTTAATCTTCTGGACCAGCCCACCATGAGGGATGTTATCAAATACTTTCGTTCAGCCCATGTAAACAATATTTAATGCCCTACCCTCAACAATTATTTTCATCACCTTCTTACAGAATTCAATCAAATTTGTGAGACTTATTCTCCCCGGTACAAAGCCTTGCTGACTATCCCTATGTCTATTCTTTTCCAAATATGAGTAAATCCTGTCCCTAAGAACCTTCCCCAAAATTTCCCTACCACCGATGTAAGGTTCACTGGCCTCAGATTTCCGGATTATCCTGATACCCTTCTTAAACAAAGGAACAACATTGGCTATTCTTCAGTCTCTGGGACTTTGCCAATGGCTTAAGATCTATGCCAAGGCCCCTGCAATTTCCTTACTTGCTTTCTTTAGTATCTTGAAATAGATCCCATCTCACAACAGCTAACAGCTTTATTTGGAAGCACTAGCTTTCAGAGCGCTGCTCCTTCATCAGGTGGTTGTGAAGCAGCTTCATAGCTACCTGATAAAGGAGCAGCGCTCCGAAAGCTCATGTTTCCAAATAAACCTGTTGAACTATAACCTGGTGTTATGTGATTTTTATCTACAATAATGTTTTTCAAGATACCCAAACCCACCTCCTTCTTAATATCGACATGTTCCAGAATATCAGCATATTTCTCCCTAACCTTATGAGCTTCTCCTTGGTCAATACCAATGCAAAATTCTCATTAAGGACATTACCCACTTCCTCTGGCTTCTTGCATGAATTCCCTCCTTTGTCCTTGAGTGGAGCTACTTTTCTTCCCAGCTACACTCATGTTCCTAATATACATATAAAATGCCTTGGGATTCTCCTTAATTCTACTTATCAAGGACAGTTCATGGCCCTTTTAGGCCTACTAATTCCTTGCTTAAGTTCTTTCCTGTTTCCTTTATATTCTTTAAGAACCTTGTCTGATTTTAGTTTTCTCAAACTTACATATACTCCCTTTCTCTTTTGGACTAAAATTTCAGTATCTCTTGTCATCCAGAGTTTACAAATCTTGCTATCCTTATGTTTCATTCTCACAGGAACATGCTAGTCCTGATCTCTGATCAACTGGCCTTTAAAAGTCTCTCGCATGTCTGATGTATATTTACCCTCAAATCATTACCCCCAATCTAATTTTTCCAATTCCTGACTAATACTTCAGTAATTAGCCTTTCCCCAGTTTAGCACTTTCACTCGAGGACCACTGTTAACTGTATTTATTGCTTTTATAATACTCACAATTATTATCATTGTTCTTAAAATAGTCTTCCATTGAAACTTTGATTACCTGGCCATGCTCATTTCGCAAAACAAAGTCTAGTATGGCCCCTTCCCTAATTGCAATATCTATACATTGTTACAAGAAACCTTTCTGGATGCACCTAACAAATTCTGCCTCACTCCACTAACTGCTATTACTACACCTCCAGTAACTGTTGGATTAAAAGGAAAGACCTTACCTTGCAGTACCTTAATGCCCCTCAGTGAAGCTGGTGTTTACCAAATCCCACAGTTTGATCTGAATAACAGCACTTTGACCTTATAGACTCTCTCCAACAAAGCCACTCCCACTAGACCCTACCTCCCTTTCATATGCTGCTGATTGGAAGAAAAAGCTTTCCCAGAATCTTCCCCAGTCACTTATGACTACCACCCTCTCTTGGAAGCTCTTCCTTTTGCTCCTCCTACCGTCCCCTTGACCATGACCCCACCCCCCACCACCAAACCATCATCTCCCAGACCGTCCATAACCTCATCACCTCAGGGGACCTCCCATCCACCGCCTCCAACCTCATAGTCCCACAACCCCGCACCGCCCGTTTCTACCTCCTGCCCAAAATCCACAAACCTGACTGCCCCGGACGACCCATCGTCTCAGCCTGCTCCTGCCCAACCGAACTCATCTCGGCATACCTCGACACGGTCCTGTCCCCATTAGTCCAAGAACTCCCCACCTACGTTCGTGACACCACCCACGCCCTCCACCTCCTCCAGGATTTCCGCTTCCCCGGTCCCCAACGCCTCATCTTCACCATGGACATCCAGTCCCTGTACACCTCCATCCCCCATCACGAAGGACTCAAAGCACTCCGCTTCTTCCTTTCCCGCCGTACCACCCAGTACCCTTCCACCGACACCCTCCTTCGACTGACCAAACTGGTCCTCACCCTGAACAACTTTTCTTTCCAATCCTCCCACTTTCTCCAAACAAAAGGAGTAGCCATGGGCACCCGCATGGGCCCCAGCTATGCCTGCCTCTTCGTAGGGTATGTGGAACAATCCATCTTCCGCAACTACACTGGCCCCACCCCCCATCTTTTTCTTCGCTACATTGATGACTGTATCGGCGCTACCTCGTGCTCCCACGAGGAGGTTGAACAGTTCATCCACTACACTAACACCTTCCACCCCGACCTCAAATTCACTTGGACAGTCTCGGACTCCTCCCTCCCCTTCCTAGACCTTTCTGTTTCTATCTCAGACGACCGAATCAACACGGACATCTACTACAAACCAACCGACTCCCACAGCTACCTGGACTACACCTCCTCCCATCCTGCCCCCTGTAAAAACGCCATCCCATTCTCCCAATTCCTTCGTCTCCGCCGCATCTGCTCCCAGGAGGACCAGTTCAAAATACGTACAACACAGATGGCCTCCTTCTTCAAGGACCGCAATTTCCCCCCCGACGTGGTCGACGGTGCCCTCCACCGCATCTCCTCCACTTCCCGCTCCTCCGCCCTTGAGCCCCGCCCCTCCAACCGCCACCAGGACAGAACCCCACTGGTCCTCACCTACCACCCCACCAATCTCCATGTACAGCGCATCATCCGCCGTCACTTCCGCCACCTCCAAACAGACCCCAGCACCAAGGATATATTTCCCTCCCCTCCCCTATCAGCTTTCCGTAGAGACCACTCCCTCCGCGACTCCCTTGTCAGATCCACACCCCCCACCGACCCAACCACCACTCCCGGCACCTTCCCTTGCAACCGCAGGAGGTGCAACACTTGCGCCCACACCTCCTCCCTCACTTCTCTCCAAGGCCCCAAGGGAAACTTCCATATCCGCCACAGATTCACCTGCACCTCCACCCACATTATCTACTGCATCCGCTGCAGCCGGTGTGGCCTCCTCTATATTGGGGAGACAGGCCGCCTACTTGCGGAGCGATTCAGAGAGCACCTCTGGGCCACCCGGACGAACCAACCCAACCAACCTGTGGCACAGCATTTCAACTCCCCCTCCCACTCCACCGAGGATATGCAGGTCATTGGACTCATCCACCGCCAAACCACAACAACCCGACGGTCGGAGGAGGAGCGTCTTATCTTCCGACTGGGAACCCTCCAACCGCAGGGGATGAACTTGGACTTCACCAGTTTCTTCATCCCCCCTCCCCCCACCTTGTCTCAGCCGGATCCTTCCAGCCCGGCACCGCCTTCCTGACCTGCAGTCTTCTTCTTGACCTCTCCGCCTCCATCCTACTCCGACCTATCACCCTCACCTTGACCTCTTTCCACCTATCACATTTCCAACTCCCCTCCTCCAAGTCCCTCCTCCCTACCTTTTATCTTCTCCTGCTGAACACTCTCTGCTCATTCCTGAAGAAGGGCCTGTGCCCGAAACGTCGAATCTCCTGTTCCCTGGATGCTGCCTGACCTGCTGTGCTGTTCCAGCAATAAAGTTTCAACTTTGATCTCCAGCATCTGCAGACCTCACTTTCTCCTTCCTTTTGTTGAGCATTGGGTCCTGCATGAACATCTTCTCAGATGTAGTGACCAAGCCGACTTCTCCTAGAATCCTATTCAGTCACTTCTTACTGCCCGCCATCTTGCCAAGTAGAAAATTACATATTCCTTTCCAATTTTCTCTCCATGCTCATGTGTGAATCCTACATCATAAATTTAAATTTTCTCTGATAATCTTTGATGAGCTATCCTATCAAATGCCTTCTGGAAATTTTCCTTTATCCACAGCATACATTAGTTCCTCAAAGAAGTGCAATATATTAGTTATAAGACACATGACATCAAAATTTCAGTCTTCCATTTAGCAGATCCATTCACAAGAATGTCAATTCATAGCAGCAGTCAATATTTATGTTGCATGAGACAAGAGTACTGGTTGGTTTGCCAGTAAACTCTTATTGATGTAAATGTTACCATAAGTCATCACCTATTAACGCTGATTCCAGGAACTGTTTAAACCTGAAATTAGGCAGTCTAATTGGTTAGGGAATTCATTAAAAAATATTTTTTTTAACTAAAATGTACTGCAAATGGCTGTCACCTATTTTGTTGAGTCGAAATAGGGAAAGTGTTTTTGCATGTTCTTTCTTTCTGAAAGAACAGGGTCCTATGTATGTAAATTCAAGGTCATGTAAGTGGGCAGCACTGATTGACAAACCTAAATTGGTTTTCAGTGTTAAAAAATCACACAACACCAGGTTATGGTCCAACAGGTTTAATTGGAAGCACACTAGCTTTCGGAGCGCTGCTCCTTCATCAGGTGATTATGGGACACAATTGTAAGGCACAGAATTGATAGCAAAAATTTACAGTGTGATGTAACTGAAATTATACATTGAAAAATACCTTGATGATCTGTTGAGTCTTTCATCTGTTCAAATACCATGATAGTTTCACTTCTTTCATGTGTAAATCACAAAACCTTTTTTTAAAAGTTGCATTCTCAGGTTAGCTGTAACAATTGGTGTTAGCTAGACAATATGTTGAAGGTGTTAGCCCCCTGTGTTCTCTGTCTATGTCATGATGTTTAGATTGATTCATGCAGTTTTTGAGCAAGGTACAATGTAACTATGCAAGTACAAATTCACCCCACAAAATATATGTATGCGTGCATGTGGGTCTTTGTGTCTGTCTGTGGTGTGTCTGTCTGGGTTGGGGTTTGTGAGTGTGAGAGAGAGAGTGTATATGTGTGTGTAGTGAGAGTAGAGTGGCATAGACAGAGAACACAGGGGGCTAACACCTTCAACATATTGTCTAGCTATCGCCCATTGTTATAGCTAACCTGAGAATGCAACTTTTAAAAAAAGGTTTTGTGATTTACTCATGAAAGAAGTGAAACTATCATGGTATTTGAACAGATGAAAGACTCAACAGACAATCAAGGTATTTTTCAATGTATAATTTCAGTTACATCACACTGTAAACTTTTGCTATAAATTCTGTGCCTTACAATTGTGTCCTCCACAACCACTGATGAAGGAGCGTCGCTCCGAAAGCTAGTGTGCTTCCAATTAAAGCTGTTGGACCATAACCTGATGTTGTGTGATTTTTAACTTTGTACAACCCAGTCCAACACTGGCATCTCCAAATCTTGGTTTTCAGTGTAATTTTGGCGCACTCAGGATTATCCAGAAAACTATTCAATTGCAGAATTACATCTAATGTTGGACACTACGTTGTGAGTTTTATAGAACTCACTGACTCCCACAGCTACCTGGATCACACCTCCTCCCACCCTGCCTCCTGCAAAAATGCTATTCCCTATTCTGAATTCCTCTGCCTCTGCCGCATTTGCTCCCAGGAGGACCAGTTCCACCACAGAACACACCAGATGGCCTTCTTCTTTAAAGACCACAATTTCCCCTTCCACGTAGTTGATGATGCCCTTCAGTGCATCTCATCCACGTCCCACACCTTTGCCGTTGAACCCCACCCCTCCAACCGTAACAAGGACAGAACCCCCCCCCCCCCCCCGGTCCTTACCTTCCACCCTACCAACCCCTGCATACAACACATCATTTTCTGCCATTTCCGCCACCTACAAATGGACCCCACCACCAGTGATATATTTCCCTCCCCATCCCTATCCATTTTCCATAAAGCCCATTCCCTCCATGACTACCTAGTCAGGTCCACAGCCCCTAACAACTCACCCTCCCCTCCTGGCACCTTCCCCTGCCACCGCAGAAATTGCAAAACCTGCATGTACACCTCTCCCCTCTTCTCCATCCAAGGCCCCAAAGGAGCCTTCCACATCCATCAAAGTTTCACCTGCACTTCCACACAATGTCATTTACTGTATTCGTTGCTCCCGATGCAGTCTCCTCTACATTGGGGAGACAGGATGCCTACTTGCAGAGCGCTTCAGAGAACATCGCTGGGACACCCACACCAATCAATCCCACTGCCCCGTAGCCAAACACTTTGGACTCCCCCTCCCACTCTGCCTAGGACATGCAGGTCCTGGGCCTCTTCCATTGCCAATCCCTTATCATCTGACGCCTGGAAGAAGAACGCCCCATCTTCCGCCTCGGAACCCTTCAACCCAGGGCATCAATATGGACTTCACCAGTTTCCTCATTTCCCCTCTTCCCACTTTACCCCAGTTCCAACCTTTCAGCTCAGCACCATTCTCATGACCTGTCCAACCTGTCTATCTTCCTTCCCACCTATCCACTCCACCCTCCCCTCTGACCTACTACCTTTACTCCACCAACATCCACCTATTGCACTCTCAACTACCTTCCTCCCAGCAACACCCCCACCCCATTTATCTCTCCACCCCTGAGGCTCCCAGCCTCATTCCTGATGATGGGCTTTTGCCCAAAACATTGATTTTCCTGCTGCTCAGATGCTGTGCTTTTCCAGCACCACTCTAATCTTGACTCTAGCTTTTTAATCTGTCTAACATTTCTTGCATAGCTACTACGTATCATGGATCTATCCAATGTCTTTGATTCTAACACAGTCAGACGTTCATGGACAGTCCTCGTAGCAGGGGAACTACCAAATTGACATTTACACTTCCTGGTAGATCTATCTATCAGGACTATCATAGAATTCTGACATGCATCTTCAATGGTATGTCGATTGACCTATTGAAGTCCGTGTGTATGTGTGTGTGTCAAGGTGGGAGGGGAGGGGTTATGTATACAGGAGAAGAGAGCATTTCATTTTTATCAAACAATGTTTCACCCAGGAGATCAACTAATCATATTTTTGTCTATTCCATTGAAACTTTGCACAAAATGGGGACCATCCATTTGTCCAATACAGCACTTGCACAAATGCTTACTCTAAACATTTTGTTCCATACTATATGTTGGTGTTCTATTTCTGGGGTAATGACAAGAAACAAAGCCATTGCACTGACCTCCTGTCCCCCCATAAATGATGCCCCTTTTATCAAAGATCACAGATTTCCATTGGTAAAAACCAGCTCTTATTCAGAGTGATCAGTTATATTCTTTCATTTATGAGTTGCCTGACAGCTGAAGTAGTGCCAAACAAAAACATATTCCGCATTCCTATATATTTCTGTGTAAGTGCAGTGTAATTAGCCAATTCTATACTTGGCATTACAAAAACGTCATGTACCATATATCTGGACTTATGTCATGATATTTGGTAAGTGCCTGAGGTGTTAATAGTAGAAGCAGAAATCAATGTCATAATGGTGGATTAATATACCTTGACTTTAGCCGATAGCTATTTCTTCTACTGAATTATGCATTATCAATAGAAATGTTGCTGATATTTTGCAGGCATGAATTTATTGCCTATGTGCTTGCAAGAATTTTTTATATGGTTTTCAAACATTGATATATTTTAACTAAAGCTCACCAACAGTTAACCTCTGTGCCCGAGAATGTCAGTAATGAAAATTGCTCTGCCCATTAAGATACTGTGTAGTCAGCACCCCAGGCTTAAAAATAATTAGTTTTATGCTGCACAGTAAGTACAGGCAATTATCTCAACCACCTGCAACTATATGATTAGACATCTTACTCTTTTTCAAACACACAATAAATTGAACAGTCACACTTTTAATATAGATTCCACTCATTTAGACTATCCCATCCTTGTTGTTGCCTTATGATTAAATATTTATGAGGTATTTGGTGTGGTGGCTGGTTTCAAAAAATATATATAAATTACTTTATGTTCATGTCTGGTCAACAAAGACTGCTTTATATTTATGACTTTGCAGAAGTAGATGTATTCAGTGCAAGATTAAACTGAAAAGTTCTCACTATAATATGCCAGAAATATCAATTTTCTTAGTACAGTATGAACTAATATACTGCGGTACTGAGGGACGATATTCCCAGAAACATATCCAGGCAAGTTATTTGGGTGGAGCTGAGAAATAAGAAATGGATGATTCACTTTATTGGGATTGTATTATAGTCCCCTAATACTCAAGTGGACAATAAATACCACCCTATCCCTTCTGCAAGGCAAAGAGTCTCAAGGACAGAGCCATCTTCAGGAAAAAAAAACACAAGGCAACTGTTTTGAAAAGCAATTTATTTATTTTGAGGAAATCACAAGCAATCAGGTCAATATAAGAGCATTAACATGGCAGTCAATGGTCACTGTACATGCTTTGAAATCGATGCAATAGCTGGAGTTACTATTCTGTCAGACAGCACTCAATAACGGAAAACTTACATTGCAGCGTTGATCTGACAGACTCCAAGGTGGAGACAGAATCAGTTTCAAAGGGGAAAGTCTGTTTCAGGTAAGTTTAAGACAAAAATAAAAGAATCATTGAAACAGTATGCTCGGATATTCCAATAGTTGGGTAGTCATTGGAGCAGCACAGGAGCTGCATGTCAGGACTCCGCAGAAATGCAGACACAACAGACTTCTTGCCCAAGAAATTGAATATTCTGATGGGCAATTCTCCTGCTCAGTTTTTGAATCAGAGAATCTGGAGGATTCTTATGTGTGAACCTTCTCCAAAACATTAGCCAAAGCAAATCTCCTTGGCAGGATATTAATTCTGGGCCTGTTGAGATGTAACCCATCCAGCTTATACAGGTTCCATTGTCCCAGAAACAGTCCCATTGCTTTAGAAATCAAAAGGACATTCTCCTACACCAATTCTACAATCATATATTCAATCAACCCCCCTATATATACATTCTCTAGCATGTGGCACTGGAAGCAATCCTGAGATTACTGCTTTTGGGGTCTGGCTTGTGAATTTTCTTTCTAACTCATAAAATTGGTTTGCAGGACTTCAACCCTCTTCTTACATATGTAGTTGGTACCAATGTGAACTACAGACTCTAGCTGTTCATCCTCCCAGAAGAATATTCTGCATTAACTCTGTGACATCCTGTACCTAAAATCAAGAAGCAGGGCCAGGGGTGCCTCAAAGTTGGCCACAGCAAGTTACCTCAATGCTGAAGCCCCAATTAGTAACTCCAGCCATACTCTAACCATCTGAAACCGGAAACTCCACCTTCTGCAGCCAATGACACTTCCTGCAGTTGTATTTGTCCAGGACAAATGGTGTGTTCCTGACTTCCCATGTACCACAGGATGTATATCGATCTTGGTCGATACTGTAACTTTAAAAACAACTAATGACAAGTGGAATAACTTCCCAGTTACTCACCAATTAGCTTCCTTCTGCATCCCACTTTCTGTAGATTTAGCCAACCATTAGACTGCTACTTTTCACTCTGAGCAACCCCCCATGGCTTTCAGTGACAAGGAGGCAGTCCTGAAGAAGGCCTTTTTTGTGTTCCATGCAAAGCAACTGACTCGAACTCCTGAAAACCAGTTTTGAAGGCCAACCACCTCAATATTGGCTGTTGCTACTCTCAGAAACCTTGTATGCTCAAATTTTAAACTTCATATAAAATATAAGTTCTAAAAGAGCAGCACTTATTGCAGAGCAGTGGATGGTTTTTTTCAGTCTGCACTCTCAGTAAGGACATCATCCAGCAGATCCACGAGAGATTCTTGATATTTCAATGTTTTAGGCTGGGCCACAACAAGCCATTTGGTAGCCAGGTATTTTACCTTCTGTTGTGAAAATAATCTCCAACGGCAACATGTGTGCCACTTATAGGCACCGAACTAACTTGTCTGACTACTCCATTTTAGCCAGGCCATGGGAAAGTCATGGTATTGATCTATTTGAATTCAGGAAGACAGATTTTTCATCCTGTTCAACTACCATTCCAGATGGTTAAAAGTTATAAGCTCAATCAAGCCACTTTCGAATTTGTTCTACTTACTTTGAAGAATATATATTCTGGGTATAGATTTCTAGATGTAATCATCTCCGTCAATGCAGTACAACTTGCCAACAGATATGGCTAATTCTTTGCAGCCTGATATGGATTTTCCATGTTACCAGTTCACTGATACGCTTCTCAAACATCAGCAAAGCTGAGTGAGTGATACTCACCTTTACATTTAGCTAATATGCAACAATCTAAGCTATTATAGGACAGCTTCACTCCATGACAGCTTTTGATAAGTCATAGGCTGTGTACTTAATGTCCTTCCCATTCTCATGCACTAATGCCAAATGTCATGATGCAGGACCAACAATGAGCATGACAAAACAAACAACATTCTGGGGCAGACCAAGCCTTCACCTACAACCAGAGACACAGGGCTCACGACCTGCTCACTTTGGAAAATTGAGCCTAGGTTGGCTCCAAAACCAGCGGCCAGAGGGCATTGTAATTACTAAGCTGCAACAATTAAGATTATTCTATGTTCAAATATCAAAATCACATTATCCAAAGAAACATGACTGTTTGTATTTATTTGATGAAAAGGTAGTAACTGGATGGGCTGTATCCCCTGATCATCAGGGGAAACTGTTATTATACAACAACTAATGACACAAACAAGCGATGAAGACCCTCAGAGGAGTTTGGAAAGTACAGACCCTCTATCATATCAAAAGGGACTCCATCAATGTTCTGGGAGATTAGTGAAAGCACCCCAAAGACTTTTCATGTGAAAAAATATAGACTTTGGAGTGGGGTGATGTCGCAACATTTTATTATTACTCATTATTATTACTTTAAATGGTAGAGCTTGGTCAATAAGCCAAGTAATCTTGCGGTTCCTCCTAATTTGTATGTTTCTAAGATTAACTCCACCTTTACTCTAATAGCTGCTGAGCATATTTAATAGAATCATAGAGTTTACAGCATGAAAATAGACCGTTTGGTCGAACTCATCAATGCTGACCAGATATCCTAAATTAATCTAGTTCCATTTCTTAGCATTTAGTCCATATCCCTCTAAACTCTTCCTACTCACATACCTATCCAGATGCCTTTTGAATGTTATAATCGTCCCAGTCTCCACCACTTCCTCTAGCAGCTCATCCCATACACACACCACCCTCTGCATGAAAAGGTTGCACCTTAGGTCCCTTTTAAATATTTTCCCTCTTACCTCAAGCCTATGCTCTCTAGTTTTGGACTCCCCTACCCTAGACTTCAGCAATTCACTCATCCATGCCCCTTATGGATTTATAAACCTCTATAAGGTCACCCCTCTATTTCAACACTCCAGGGGAAACAGCTCCAATCTATTCAACCTCTCCTTGTAGCTCAAACCCTCCAACACTGGCAACTTCCTTGTAAATCTTTTCTGCACTCTTTCAAGTTTAACAGCATCTTTTTCCTATAGCAGGGAGACCAGAATTGAATGCAGTATTTCACAAAATGGCCTAACCAATGTCCTGTACAGCGAGAACATGACATCCCAACTCCTATACTCAATGCACTGACCAATGAATGTATGTGTACTTCCTTTACTACCCTGTCTACTTGTGACTCAACTTTCAGGGAACTGTGAAATCTGCACTGCGAGGTCTCTTTGTTTGGTAACGTTCCCCATGACCTTACCATTAAGTGTATAAGTCCTGCTCTGATTGGACTTACAAAAATGCAACAGCTTACATTTATCTAAATTTGTAAGGCCTTACATCATGGTCATGTGGAACTGGGACCGGAGTAAATATGGTTCCAGAGATGTTCACTCTTACTCTCTCCTGCAATTAGTGTAGAATTGTTGATGTTTACTCACAAGGGCGCTAATTACTTTCGATCAATAATCCAGACACAATCTTACTGCACTACTCTGCTAGTTTAGGTATTTTTGAATATTCATTGAAGTCTTTGTAATTTCAATTTTATACATCACTGGGACATCTTCCAAGTTAATTTTACTCTTTTCTAAGAAGGATGAATTTCTGCCAATGTTAGAATACTGATCAAGTACTGCTTTGTCCTGAATGGTGTTGAGCTTCTTAAGTCTTGTAAGAGATATCCAAGTGGAAAGTATTCTATCGTAGTCCTGACTTGTGTCTTGCAGATGTTGTAAGCTCAATTATTCAGTCTTTTATTTTTAATGAGGTGGTGTCTGATATATGCTGAAATTCATGAAAATGTGAGTCTCCAAATTAAATAGTCAGAAATCAACTGATGTTGACTCTCTGGTAAAGATTAGAATTTCTCTCCATAGGCTCAAACTAAATGTATCTAAATCCAGATAGTCCAGTCATAGTGCAGCTAGCGTTAAATTTTCAGGACTATTGAGCCAAATTGATGAGAACCTCAAACAGGGGATCACGACTGCTCATATGGTTAAGACTCAAGGTTTTTGGTCAGGAAGAGATCCTAGAGCCTAGGAAAGGGAAAGAGGTATTTGAAATACGGGAGTTATAAAACAGGTGGGGTGAAAGGAAGGGATGGGTAACATTCAGGAGTGTTGCTGTTGTATGAAAGTCACAGCTGATTGATGCAGCCTTTCGTTCTTCCCGAAGGTTTTCATGGAGATCAAAAAATTGGCTTAAACACTCACATCCAACTCCTGATACAGACAGGATTTTGGAGGGGCCAATGTTTTCCTAACATACTTAGTTAACCTTTCATTATTTATTTATGTAGGGAGGCAGGCTACCAATTTCAGCATTTAGCCATTTACCATATTATTGGCATCAACTGGGAGATGGAATGGAAAGTGTGGGTTAGTTGTCTAACCTATTTGTTTTGCCCTGGTTCCCTCTCCTGGTGAAAACATGCTCCATGGGGCATGTAAAATCCAGCTCCTGGTGTGTTAGTAAATCTAACAGCTAAATATGCACAGAACTCTGCTATATTTTCTAATACTTGTTTAGCCACAATAACCATTGGATAATGATTGGGAGCTAACTTGGAACAAATCAGAATATCGGTATTTACTGACAGGTCAGATTTTTTTCAGATATCATAAATGAGCCAGGCTGATAGATTATCAAACAACTGTGCTGAGGACACCAAGTTACCAATCCTGCTATGAAAGTTTGACTTGGTTCCATCATAGTTAGACATCATAATTTTCCATCATATGGAGTATAATCCTTTGGTCACCAGAACCGGTGGCGGCACGGTGGCTCAGTAGTTAGCACTGCTGCCTCACAGCGCCAGGGACTCGTGGTTCGATTCTGCCCTCAGGAGACTGTCTGTGTGGAGTTTGCACATTCTCCCCGTGTCTGTGTGGGTTTCCTCCGGGTGCTCTGGTTTCGTCCCACAATCCAAAAAGATATACAGGTTAGGTGAATTGGCCATGCTAAATTGCCCATAGTGTTAAGTGCATTAGTCAGTGATAAATATAGGGTCTGGGTGGGTTACTCATCAGAGGGTCAGTGTGGACATGTTGGGCCGAAGGGTCTGTTTCCATATTGTAGCAAATCTAATCAACTATACAAGCTATATTTGAATTATTTATTCATCTACAAATTGTCTAAACTATACTCCTATTATTTTCAAAGGACAAAGAAGACACACATAAAAACTAATGGCTGTCAAAACAGCAGTGAATTGCATCTTTTTTAAAAAAATGAAGCAAGTGTTTTGCAATTAGCACACATTGCTGAATTAATTGAGAACTGGATTTGATTTGGAACTTGCTGTATAGTAATCCTGGTAGACGATTTCTCCATAGGAAATATTGATTTAAGGATTTGAGGATTTTAAAAATTGAACAATTAACATTAATGAAAGAAAGAGTTGCATTTTGTGGGTTAAGACATGAATGAAGAAGTTGTTCAGCATTCCCAAATAGTACAGACAGGCATTTGCGAATTTTCAAAATGGGAACATTGCAGCACAGTAATCACAGAAATGAACAATATAATTACAATTGTAAAGAGATTTAGGAGTTTTAAATGAGCATACACCAAGCAAAGTGAACAAAAAAGGGACTTCCATGTCTTTCCTTAAATTAATATCCACATTTCAACAAGGAGCAGCCTTAAACTGTGGGCTGAAATAAAGAGCTTAACATATGATAAATACCAGCAAACCATTTAACATCTGTGCAAACATATTTGGAAAATAAAAACTTGTAATGGTTAGGAAGAAGACATGACAGTATATATTAAACTTACCAAAAGGAAGTTAATGAGTCAAGTGGCCCTCTTAATGTTTATTAGAGAAACAAAACGCCTGATAAAAGGGCAATCACTGTAAAATTATGAAATTATGCAAGAAAACAAAATAACTTGCAAATAATTGTGGAAGTATGGCAAAGACAAGAAGGAGCAAATTACAGCAGATGCTGGAAGCTATACTGAAAACAACAAATGCTGGAGATCATAGCAGGTCAGACAGCATCCCTGGAGAGAGAGTAAGCTAACATTTGGAGTCTAGATGACTCTGATGAACAGTCATCTTGACTCTAAACATTAGCTTGCTCTCACTTCATGGATGCTGTCTGACCCACGATGATCTCCAGCAGTTGTTGTTTATAGTTCATGGCAAAGGCAAGTATTTGCCATAAAAGGCTAAGTCACAAGATAGGTGCACTAAACCTAAAAAGAGGAAACAGATTCACACATGGGTGCTGCTCCCCTGGACCAAAGCAGTATTCTGATGATTACTGCCCTGGCAATTTAAAACTCCTTTATCCATATGAGACAAAAGATAATTTGTTTATGAGTCAAACATGAGAGTGGGTTTAGATTAAGTACCACATTTGGAAAAAGTATCAGCACAGTTTTGAAATGTCAAATGTTTGCTTTTGAATTATAGCATTTAATGTTATCAAATGTGGATCATGTGCAATGTTCCATGGTATTAAATTCTTCATCATTAATAGTGATATTGCAGGATGTTTTTGCATTACTTTATTGTTTTTGATGAGGTCACAAATCATGAAATGTAACGTAGAACAGTTGGATTCAAATACTGTACTTGAGAAAAAAATCACTTTCAGTTCCCAAACATTTCCACCACATCATCACAATAGTGAAAGCTAATGACAGGTGAGATTTTGGTTTGAAGCAGTGCCTTGTGTATGGCTAATATATGACAAAATCTCTCATCTAGCATTTCCATAAAGTTGGCTTGGCTGTCTTCTCTGTTTGATAATGATGAATGATGTGAGTGAAGGAGAAATTTACAACAAGTGGATAAAAGGATAATAAAGAATAATAAAGAAATATTTCAAAGAGTAAAATTGTCATATGCTTGTCAATGTCTAGGTTTAAAAGGACAGAAGATATATTTATCAAAAGAAACACGCAATTGTAAGATGACAATAACAACTTAGTCATATATAGCACCCATAATGCAATAAATACCTCTAGGCACTTCACTGCAATGTTATAAAATAATATGTAAATCCAAGGCACTCATGGTGAGGTTAAGTCTGATGACCAACCACTTGAGTGAAAACAGGAGATTTTAAAATAAAAATCTCAAAACAAGGTAGACAGGCAGAGAGATTGCAAGTGGAATTTCAGAGCTTGGCTCCAATCAATTCAATGTAAGGCCATCAATAATGGACTAATTAAAATTGGAAAGTGACCAGAGTTAGAGGAAAGCTGATAACTTGGAGAATTGTGGAACCGGAGAAATTTACAGAAATAGGGAGGATCAAAGCCATGAAGAAATTTGAAATCAAAAATGAAAATTTTAAAATCATGATGTTGCTTTACTGAGAACTATGGTTGGTTCATGATTAAATAAGGTGAGAGGGAAATGGGGCTTATTGCCTCATTTTGACATGGGCAGCAGAGTTTGGGTTACTTCAAGTTTACAATGGGTAAAATGTTGGAAACTAGGCAGGAATGCATTAGAATAGTCAAACCAAAGCCATGAAGGAGAGTTTCAGCAAGCATTGATCCTATAAAGGTGGCAATAGGTGAATTTAGTATGAAAATAGCATGAAAATGACTCCAAGGCTAAAAACAGACTGATTTAATGATGGATTTTTCCAAGGAGAGAGAAAGAATAGGCATCTAATTTGTGTTGGGTTCGAAAACTCTCGGTGAAATCTTACACAGGCCTGAGCAATGTAAACTATGGCAAGATATGTGGCAGAAATGGACAAGAACTAACAAGTCTGATGTCAATGTCAGGAGTATCTTGGTTTACATGTGAGGTGTGGCAAGTTACTCATCAGTCAACTAGTTGGCAATCAAGGGATAATATTGCTTAATTGCCTCAAGGACTACTCAACTTGTCATACAAATATTCAGCATTCTATCTTACCAAACTCATCAAACAAGCGAAACAGCAAGAAAATTCAACGTAGAAATTAGAGCAAATAGCAGGCAAATTCAGCTCACTACTTGCTCCCAACAACCTACAAGCAGTATTCGATCAAACTGTAGCCTGAGGCATTATCTACAGGCCCAGTGTCAGGTATGCCTCATCAAGGAGGTTGGCATTCAGTATCTACCATCCTCTCAAGACCAACATGGCACCTCCCAAAACTCTGGCAGTGTGCTGTGGAAGCATAGACTTATATTGCAGGGTGAAGAGAAACTAGACATTGAAAGGGTGGAGCAGGGATACCTTGAGCACATGGACAGGCACCAGTTCAAGGATTGAACCAAAGTGCATCTCAAGTTTGCTTACTTGCTCTCATTTATCTTCAGGAGTGGGAACTGAAGGCTGTGTGGATGGGAAGTTGACAGTTGTGAAGGGTGTAGGTTACAATATCTGCAAGGGGGTGGTAGTTACAGTAAAGCCTGAATGGGAAAGGGCTAATATGCGAAACAGATTAGCCCATAGTTCAGAACATGGCCAGAATGGGGGATAGCAGTGAATGACAATGCCTGGCATAGTCATATCATATGCCAGAGACTGGATGGAAAGGATAAGCAGGTACATGTAGATGGTTTGGATTGGGAGCTGGGGATATGTGAAGCCTATAAGATTTACAGGAAAGGTTACAAGGAAGTGGTTTTGGATGTGCAAGTGTCCACTGGCATGTTCATGTGACACAAGAGGCCCTTGTGCCTGGATGACTCAACATACTGAGGGTCCTCTTGCCAAAGGCAGGTGAACATTCCTTTACATGAACATCCAAGGGTCAGAATGGAGTAGGCAGGGTGGAGATAGAGGACCCCACCAGCTCTAGCGGCTCCTCCTATGGATTTTCATGATTGGATACTTCTGAGATGCCTCT
Organism: Chiloscyllium plagiosum; assembly: GCF_037043375.1. Lineage (NCBI taxonomy): Eukaryota > Metazoa > Chordata > Chondrichthyes > Orectolobiformes > Hemiscylliidae > Chiloscyllium > Chiloscyllium plagiosum. The sequence goes on from NW_028270145.1 coordinate 60,965,064, forward strand.
ATGTGCTTTTCCTCTCTGAATTGGTGACTCTGGCACTGCCCTAACCCTTTGTGAGGAAGAGGCACCAGGATTGAGAACCAGGTTCTTTGATCCCCTGTCATCATGCCTTCAGTCCTGAGGACCAATGGGTAGGACAATGGAGTGAAGGTGTATGTGTGACCCTCCAGAGGGTGCTAGGCCTGCTTCTCCATGGCACCCACCAACCTGAACATGAAGTCAGCTATCAAGTCATATGGCTCCCTGCATGACTGCAGCTTCTAGGCAATGATTGCACTCCACATATCTATCAGCTGATCCTGTCCCTCCCTGTACTTAAAGACAAAGTTCTCCATTGCTGGCAGCACACGGTTCTTGCTTGCATGGTGCTGAGCAGACACCTGGTCTCCTACAATCCTCCCAGAGTCTGCAGCCTGGGGCATCTCTTCCTTGGCTAGCTGCAGAGCAATTGCAGCAAGGTACTCACCAGGTTGTGGTTCCAAAGTCTCAAAGCCCAATGTTCCCATCAAGCTGTCAGTATCTAGGCTGGTGTGCAATGCAGGAACTAGCTTTGTCCATTCTTCCTCTAAGGCATCAATACCTTCATCCTCAGAAGTCCAGGATAAGGCTCCTGTGGGGAGCTTCGTGAGAGACAAGTGAGAGAAAGCTTCATGGCTAGTGATTAGAAGTGGTGTGCAATGAATGAGTTGAGCAGTCCGGTTCATGTCAGATTTGCATTGGAATGAAGTGTTTTCCTTATGCAGCTGGCAGAGCATGAACGTTCCTGCATTGCCACAGAAATGATGCCTGTCATCTCCTCCGTGTGCGAGGATTCTCTCCTCTAAGGGGTGAATGACATAGTGTTGGACACTCCTCTACCCATACAGCCTTACTCTGTTGTGTTATGGGTTGTCTTCTCCTGTATGAGGGAAAGGGAAAGATGAAGTGAGATGAAATGGGGTGGGATGACTGTTAAAGTTGTTGAAGTGGTTGCAAGGTGATGAGGTTTTCTGAGGGAGTGAAGAAGAAGTGCAGGGGAGTTTGGCATGTTCATAGCAAGTGACAGAAGATGTAGTAGGCAATAGTGAGAGTGGCAGAGCATGAGCCTTAGTGGGAGGTAGATGCAGCAGCTGAGTTAGAGTGAGTATTAGATGGCAGAGGGAAGAGTGTAGCACTTATTCTAGTGTAACAGCGAAGGTTATGGACTTTTATGGCACTGCTGACTTTTCTTCCACATCTTGGAGGTGGCATGGACCTTGGTGGCATCTTGTGACCAGGCTGCCAATGTCTGATGGTGGACTGGTGCTCTGGAATAAGGACTTCTCTCCTTTGCACCCTCCCCTCTACCAGGACCTTGAGGTCCAAATCAGAGAATCCTGATGTCAGCTTTTCACTATCTCTGACATGTTCAGTTTCTGTCCGTCAATGAGCCCTTGCCTTTCAAAGATTACATGGGAGTAAGGGATTCCAGTCTTTTGTCCGATGTCTGCTGACTACAAGTCATTTGGGGAACACTGCATGGTTAAATGGACATGAGAGAAGCCATAGGAGTGTGACAGGTACTGCAGTTGGTAAGATACAGAGGGAAAACACATGAGGTCTAATGATAAAACTTCTCCAAAAATATTAACAACTCAACCTTAGCTAAGAAAACAAGTAAGAATCAGCCCTCTGGATTTGATCTTACAAGTATGTAAATGGACAATACAACAGATTTTAAGAAGCTGATGGATATAGCAGTATGTGAACTCACAGTTCAATATTATACCAGTAATGATTTTACAACTCTATTTCGCAATGACTTTTCCTCATGAATCTATGTAAAGAAAGAAGTGAGAAAAGAGATTATTTTGCTCATTAAAAATGCTCCAGAAATCATCTGATTATTCCATTATGAGCTTCTCATTTCACATCTGTTGCCTCAACCACAAGATTTGAAGAATAAGCGCTATTATTGATATCTTAATAATCTTCATCCTCTTTTGGACAGGCATTAAGGAATGTTTTTGTAGAGGAAACAAAAACAGTGAGCTTGTAGCATGAATTCTTTGAACTGAAAAGCATGATCTTAATTAATCAATTAATCAAATCTCTTGAACAGTGCTGAAGAAGTTAACTGAAAGCTGTACAGCAAAGTTCACTGGGTTGATTCCTTGAATGTGAGGGTTGTTCTGTGCAGAGGTGCTGCATAAGTTGGACCTATTCTGTCTGGAATATAGGAGCATGAGAGGTCATCTCATTGAAAAATGTAAGATTCTGAAGAATAGTTGTCAGGACTGATACTAAGTGGTTATTTCTCTTGGCTCGCAAATCTGTTCCATGACAGTGCAGACTCAAATTATTGTTTAGAAGTGAAATGAAGAGAAAACACTTCAATCATGTTTGTTTGAAATCATCTTAGGGCATTAAAGTTCAGTTAAAAACTCATCAGTGTAGTGATTGTAATGAGGTCAGCCAGCTAGATCTCATGGAATGTGAGTTCCCTGATTGGGGCTATTAATCTGGTTTGGAACCCTGGTTGAGTGTCAGAGATACTGACATTCTGGTGCCTGACTCTATATGAGGCAGTACTATAGTCAAGGATAGTTCAGGAGTAAATAAAGGGTGATGGAAGATGGCCTCTGCAGAGTTATTTCATTCAGTAATCCGAAATTGGTTGTCAGTGTAGTTCAAAGCACACTCAGGATTATCTGGCAAAGATTGTTCGAGTGCAGAATCACATTTAATGTTGGATGCTTTTACAAGCCTAGGCTGGTCACGATCCTTGTTTTTTGTGTACCATTGAAGAGATATGCTTTTTGATATGATCCACTAGCTTTCTGATATGGCACACATATCTGGTATCACACTGGCAATTTATACTCTTACATCCCCAATTACTCATCCATTCTCCTGTTTCTCACCACATCCACTAATAACACTCTCCTGCATTCATTTTCCCTGTCAGTCATTTTTCCACTCATCCAGGCCCTCAATCCAATCACACAACTACTCTCATAGCCCACTCACTCTCCCAACATCCTGTCACTCTTCCATCCCATTTCCCATTCATTCTCTTTACCACACACACGCCCCCTGATATTCACACCTCCATCTACCCCTAGTTACTGACACCCATCCCCAGTAACTCTCCTATCCCCTATGGCTTTCTGAACCGTCCATCATTCTCCCACTGTCTCCCACATGCTCACTCAATCCCTTTCCCCGCATCTGTCACAAATCTGAGTTGTTCATTTCCCAATCCCCCCAAGTGGTTCACCCAACCCTAACACCAGTCACTAACCCAGCTCTGCCAACCTAGTCCCCTGTGGCATCTCTCATCCCTGTCACTCTCCCATCTCCCACCATGCTTCCACCAACACACCCCCATCCCTGCACTTATTTATCCCATACACCTCTTCCTCTGTCTCTCATTAGGACTGAGAAATTTCGTGATTAATATAATTGAGAAGCAATACTTGTGGCTGTGAAAGAAGCTCATCCCTGGAATGCCTGATTAGTCAATTCAAGAGTCCAGACTGAGTGTCTAAATAGGAGTGCTCTAATGCTGACAATCAGAATATTTACAATGCTTAATGTAAATGTTTTGAAATGCATTCTGAAAAATTGTAATGTTGGAGTAGAGACACTAACTCTGTGTCCTCCACAGATGCTGCTAGACCTGCTGTGTTTCTCTAGCTCTGTCTGTGTTTCTTTCTGCTTTCTAGCATCTGCAGTATTTACCTTTTATCCCATCAAGATGCTTGGGAAAGAGAAAAGGATTTTGGGAATGAAAATTGCACTCATTGTCTGTCTGACTCAAATCTCCCTCCCATTCATGACAGGACTACTTTTCAATCTTCTCTCCATTGTGTGTTGTAACCCTCTTCTAAAAAATGCATTTTGGAATAAAACGTTAAAAAGAATCCATGGTACTTCAGGATTTGGATTCCTCAGCACAACTGTGGCTAATAGACCATTGAGGTTATCAATGTAGTTGCCTTCATGCTTGTGGGTCACCCTAGTTACAGTCTGAATCAGAGGGGAAAGCAGTAAAGATTGGCAAGAATCTTACGGAAGCAACAGGGATCTTATCCAGTAGCTGGAGAAATTACCAAGTCTTCTCATTTTGGAAAGGCCTGCCACGCCTTTTTTCTATTCAGACAATTGACTATCCAACCTCAGGCTTTTCTCAGATGCCAAGAACCCAGCTGGATGCCAAAATCAGGAGTCTTTTGTGGATATACCTTTTTCAAACAGGTATGCTGTTTTTGAAAATGTAGGGGTGATGGATTCTCAGGAGAAAGTAGCACAAACAGCCAAGTATCTGGTATTAAGAAAGGCTCTAATGCAATGAGGGGCACGTCAGGTTCCAATTATTTCTGTGGCCAGCAGCAAAAAAAGCAGAATGGTGTGTTGCTTTCCTGCTGCCAGGATCAAGGATGTCTCAGAGAGGGTGCAGAATGTTCTCAAAGGGGAGAGGGACCAGCAGGAGGTCATTGTCCACATTGGAACCAATAACATAGGAAGGGAAAAGGTTGAGATTCTGAAGGAAGATTACAGAGAGTTAGGCAGAAATTTAAAAAGGAGGTCCTTGAGAGTAGTAATATCTGGATTACTCCTGGTGTTATGAGCTAGTGAGGGCAGGAGTAGGAGGATAGAGCAGATGAATGCATGGCTGAGGAGCTGGTGTATGGGAGAAGGATTCACATTTTTGGATCATTGGAATCTCTTTTGGGGTAGAAGTGACCTGAGCAAGAAGGACGGATTGCATCTAAATTGGAAGAGGATTAATATACTTGCAGGGAGATTTGCTCGAGCTGCTTGGGAAGAGTTAAACTAGTAAGGGGTGGCACCCAGGGAGATAATGAGGAAAGAGATCAATCTGAGACTCGTACAGTTGAGACCAGAAGTGAGTCAAACAGTCAGGGCAGGCAGGGACAAGGTAGGACTAATAAATTAAACTGCATTTATTTCAATCCAAGGAGCCTAACAGGGAAGGCAGATAAACTCAGGGCATGGTTAGGAATATGGGACTGGGATATCATAGCAATTACAGAAACATGGCTCAGGGATGGGCAGGACTGGCAGCTAAATGTTCCAGGATACAAATGCTACAGGAAGGACAGAAAGGGAGGTAAGAGAGGAGGGGGAGTGGCATTTTTGATAAGGGATAGCATTACAACTGTGCTGAGGGACGATATTTACGGAAATACACCCAGGGAAGTTATTTGGGTGGAACTGAGAAATAAGAAAGGGATGATAACCTTATTGGGATTGTATTACAGACCCCCTAATAGTCAGAGGGAAATTGAGAAACAAACTTGTAAGGAGATCTCAGCTATCTGTAAGAATAATGGTTATGGTTGGGGATGGTTATGGTTGGGGATTTTAACTTTCCAAACATAGACTGGGATTGCCATACTGTTAAGGGTTTAGATGGAGAGGAATTTGTTAAGTGTGTACAAGAAAATTTTCTGATTCAGTATGTGGATGTACCTACTAGAGAAGGTACAAAACTTGACCTACTCTTGGGAAATAAGGCAGGGCAGGTGACTGAGGTGTCAATGGGGGAGCACCTTGGGGCCAGTGACTAAAATTCTATTAGATTTAAAATAATGATGGAAAAGGATAGACCAGATCTAAAAGTTGAAGTTCTAAATTGGAGAAAGGCCAATTTTGATGGTATTAGGCAAGAAATTTCGAAAACTGACTGGGGGCACATGTACGCAGGTAAAGAGATGGCTGGAAAATGGGAAGCCTTCAGAAATGAGATAACGAGAATCCAGAGAAAGTATATTCCTGTCAGCGTGAAAGAAAAGGCTGGTAAGTATAGGGAATGCTGGATGACTAAAGAAATTGAGGGTTTGGTTAAGAAAAAGAAGGAAGCATATGTAAGGTATAGATAGGATAGATCGAGTGAATCCTTAGAAGAGTTTAAAAGCAGTAGGAGTATACTTATCAGGGAAATCAGGAGGGCAAAAAGGGGACATGAGATAGAATTAAAGAGAATCCAAAGAGTTTTTATAAATATATTAGGGACAAAAGGGTAACTAGGGAAAGAATAGGGCCCCTCAAAAACCAGCTCCTTTGTGTATTTTGCATCAGTATTTACTGTGGAAAAGGATATGGAAGATATATACTGTAGGGAAATAGATGGTGACATCTTGCAAAATGTCCATATTACAGAGAAGGAAGTGCTGGAAGTCGCGAAACGGGTAAAGGTGGATAAATTCCCAGGATCTGATCAGGTGTACCCTAGAACTCTGTGGGAAGCTAGAGAAGTGATTGCTGGGCCTCTTGCTGAGATATTTGTATCATCAATAGTCACACGTGAGGTGCCGGAAGACTGGAGGGTGGCTAACGTGGTGCCACTCTTTCAGAAGGGTAGTGAGGACAAGCCAGGGATCTATAGACGAGTGAGCCTGACGTCGGTGGTGGGCAAGTTGTTTAAGGGAATCCTGAGGGAGGATGTGCATGTATTTGGAAAGGCAAGGACTGATTTGGGATAGTCAACATGGCTTTCCTTGTGGGAAATCATGTCTCACAAACTTGATTGAGTTTTTTGAAAAAGTTTTTTGATGAGGGCAGAGCGATAGATGTAATCTATATGGATTTCAGTAAGGCGTTCAACAAGGTTCTCCATGAAAGACTGATAAGCAAGGTTAGATCTCATGGAATACAGGGAGAACTAGCCATTTGGATGCAGAACTGGCTCAAAGGCAGAAGACAGAGGATGGTGGTGGAGGGTTGTTTTTCAGACTGGAGGCCTGTGACCAATGGAGTGCCACAAGGATCGGTGCTGGGTCCTCTACTTTTTGTCATTTACATAAATGATTTGGATGAGAGCATAAGAGGTACAGTTAGTAAGTTTGCAGATGACACCAAACTTGGAGGTGTTGTGGACAACCAAGAGGGTTACCTCAGATTACAACAGGATCTTGACCAGATGGGCCAATGGGCTGAGAAGTGGCAGATGGAGTTTAATTCAGATAAATGCGAGGTGCTGCAATTTAGGTAAGCAAATCTTAGCAGGACTTATACACTTAATGGTAAGGTCCTAGGGAGTGTTGCTGAACAAAGAGACCTTGGAGTGCAGATTCATAGCTCCTTGAAGTGGAGTCACAGGTAGACAGGATAGTGAAGAAGGCAATTGGTATGCTTTCCTTTATTGGTCAGAGTATTGAGTACAGGAGTTGGGAGGTCATGTTGCGACGTACAGGACATTGGATAGGCCACTGTTGGAATATTACATGCAATTCTGGTTTACTTCCTTTCGGAAAGATGTTGTGAAAAACTTGAAAGGGTTCAGAGAAGACTTACAAGGATGTTGCGAGGTTGGAGGATTTGAGCTATAGGGAGAGGCTGAACAGGCTGGGGCTGTTTTCCCTGGAGCATCGGAGGCTGAGCGGGTGACCTTATAAAGGTTTAAAAAATTATGAAGGTCATGGTTAGGGTAAATAGGCAAAGTCTTTTCCTTGGGGTTGGGGAGTCCAGAACTAGAGGGCATAGGTTTAGGGTGAGAAGGGAAAGATATAAAAGAGACTTAAGGGGCAACTGTTGCACACCGAAAGTGGTATGTGTGTGGAATGAGCTGCCAGAGGAAGTGGTGGAGGCTGGTACAATTGCAACATTTAAGCGACATTTGGATGGGTATATGAATAGGGACGGTTTGGAGGGATGTGGGCCAGGTGCTGGCAGGTGGGCCTAGATTGGGTTGGGATGTCTGGTCAGCATGGATGGGTTGTACCGAAGGGTCTGTTTCCATGCTGTATATCTCTATGACTCTATGAATGAAAGGCCAGGAACTCTGTTGATTGGCAGCAACATTGGAAAGGTGGAATCTACAGCTTATATGACTTGTACTTGAGACTAGGATTATCGTTGGACCCAAGTCAGAATTGAGTGATGGTGGCAGGGAGGTAACTGGATAGTAATTGCACGGGAAAGGTGTTGACAGCAAGGATAGCGCTACCTCTTTTCAGATGCAGGGTCCTTTGATCAGGATCCTACAAACAATATTCCTCTGCAACATTAACACTGAAGGGAGAAAGTAAGGACTGCAGATGCTGGAGAGTCAGAGTCAAAAAGTGTGTGTTGGAAAAGCACAGATGGTCAGGCAGCAACCGAGGAGCAGAAAAGTTGATGTTTCAAGCATAAATTCTTCATCAGGAATAAGGGGGGTGCCCAAGGCAACTGAGAGATAAATGGGAGAGGGGTATGGTTGGGGAGGAGGTAGCCAGGAATGTGATAGTTGATGAAGGTGGGGATGATGGTGATAGGTCAGAGTGGAGAATGGCGCAGAGAAGTGGAAGGGTGATAGACAGGTAGGACAGTTCAAGAGGTCTATGCTGAGTTGGAGGGTTAGATCTGGGATGACATTGGGGAGGCAAGTTGAGGAAACTGGTGAAACTGACATTGATCCCGTGCGGTTGGAGAGTCCCAAGGCGGAAGATGAAGTGTTCTTCCTCCAGGCGTCGGGTGGATGGAACTTGGCAGTGTAGGAGGCCCAGGACTTGGATGTCCTTGGTGAAGTGGGAAGGGGAGTTGAAGTGTTCGGCCATAGAGAGGTGAGGTTGTTTAGTGTATGTGTCCCAGAGATGTTCTCTGAAATGTTCCACAAGTTAGCGTCCTGTCTCCTCACTTTAGAGGAGACCACATTGAGAGCAGCGGATACAGTAGATGACGTGTGTGGAGATGCAGAAAAACCTCTGTAGGATGTGAAAGGATCCTTTGGGGCCTTGGATAGAGGTGAGGGGGGACGTGTGGGCACAGTTTTTATACCTCTTGAAGAGGCAGGGGAAGGTGCCAGGAATGGAGGGTGGGTTGGTGGGGAGCATTGGCCTAACAAGGGAGATGTGGAGGGAATGTTCTCTGTGGAATGCAGATAGGGGTGAGTAGAGAAATATATCTCTGGTGGTGAGGTCTGTTTGTAGGTGGCAGAAATAACGGATGATGATGAGTTGTATCCGGAAGTTGGTGAGGTGAGGTTAGGACCAGAGGGGTTCTGACCTTGTTACAATTGGAGAGATGGGGTTCAACGATGGAGGTACAGGAAGTGGAAGAGATGCATTGGAGGGTATCGTCGACTGCGTGGGAGGGGAAATTGTGATCCTTGAAGAAGGAGGCCATTTGGGATGTTCTTTGGTGGAATTTGAAATCTTGGGAACAGATACAGCAAAGGCAGAGAAATTGGGAATAAGGGATAGCATTTTTACATGAGTCAGTGTGGAAGGAGGTGTAGTCCAGGTCACTGTGGGAGTTGGTAGCTTTGAAGTAGATGTTCATGTTGAGTCTGACACCAGAAATGGAGATGGACAGGTCCAGGACAGGGAGGGAGGTGTTCAAGATGATCCATATGAAACTGAGGTCAGGGTGGAAGGTGTTCGTGAAGTTGATGGAACTGTTCAACCTCCTCATGGGAGTATGAGGTGGCACCAATACAGTCCAAGGGATCCCTCTAAGGTTTAGCCATGGGCACCTGCATGGGACCCAACTGTGCCTGCCTTTTCCTTGGGTACATGGAACAGTCCATCTTCGGCAGCTATATTGGCACTATTCCCCACCTTTTCCTCCATTACATTGATGACTGTATCAGCACCACCTCAAGCTCCCACAAGGAGGTTGAACAGTTCATCAATTTCATGAACACCTTCCACCCTGACCTCAATTTCACGTGGACCATCTCGAACATCTCCCTCTGGAAGGCCAGTGAATGCTTTTTTTTCTCCTTCATGCAGCCTTGTGAACCTTTTCTTCAAAGTATTTACCTCTTAGTTGGCCCATCATGACAAGAGTTCAAGATATACATTTACTATTTTTCTCACACAGATATTCTCCTACATCCTTTGCAAGAAAGATGAGACATCTCTGAGATATCTCCTTGGTGATGTCTTAGAGCTGCAGAAATCAACGCTTGAAACATTAACTTAAACAAAGCACCACATTTATATTCACACATTGATCCAAATTTTGGCCATTATATCATAGACTATGATGGAAAGAGATCTAAATGCAACTAGAAGTTTTTACTGAAGTACTAATGGGTTATCGTACATTGTGCTGTGCTCATGTATGTACCTGAAGTGAAAGTTCACAAGGATGCTCACAGAGTTGTCCATTACTTCTTGAAAGGATGGTGTTTATGTTTGATGCAAAGTCCTATGCAAAGTTGTTACTGGATTCCGCCATTTTTTTGACAAGGCATGCAGGCATTTTGATTTACCATAAATGCACCAAATGCTTAATATGCTTTGGACATCTTCTGTAGATTATGCCATCAAAGTGCTCATCTGAGTGTCCTGAAGCAGAAACTATATGCTCGCTACCTTATCCTCTGTCATGCTGACAGATCCACAATTTTGCTCTCTTTCCTGGCTAAAAGCTGCTTGTTCCTGTGTTTGATAAACACTGCTTTTATCTTTCTGTTATCCTCTAAATTACAATGTCAATATCACAGCTGATGGCTGTGAATGTGATATTGAAAAACAGTCTTATTCATCATTATTGTCTGTCAGCTCTCCCACCTGTGTTTTTTCCACTATTGTCTGGCAAGTTTGCAGTTCTGAGGTACCTTAAAAGGGAAAGACATGAGGGCTGTGGTGAGGGTAGGTAGAGAAAACAAGAGACATTTATAATTCTAAGGTTAGAATAAGCAGGATGCAAGAAGGAAGATCAGATATGAGTATGCAATTATCTTCAATTGAGCCAGTTCCACGGTTGGCCACCACCTCAAAAGCCTCTAGTAACATCAAGTAACCTCTCCTTCATGGGCATGGACATGGTCATTGGCACGCAATGGATCGGATCTGTACTGGTTACCATCTGCTGCCTCTAGTACTGCACCACCTTGTCCTGGAAGAAAGAAAGAACTGTACCAGGGGGTGTATGTGATGTGGTTGGGTGATAACAATTGTTGTATGTAAGTATTTGAAAAACTTATGCTTTAGCCGCAATGCATTTGCTCTTAGAGTTACAGGTTGGTTTTGCTTAGCGCATATTAGCCTTTCAAAATGTTGGGATCCATTTTGAGGAAGCAGCCACGCAGAGCATGGTTCATGAGGATTGCATATTAAAATCATAGCAATGAGAGATAATTCAAAATTACTGTACTGCTTGAATCACGTTGAATGAGCCCGGATAGTTTTTCATTGCAAGCTCTATATCTATTTTCAGGTCTATCTAATGTATCCTCCTTATTCTTCTGGTCCTCTCTCTTCCAGTACTATCTTCACTTTTAGCTTCTGAAAATCATGGATGCCTAAGTCATTATGGATGCCTCCAGCTATCCATCTTGTTTCCACCTCTCCAGTTGGCGCTATTTTTTGCCATTATTGTCTTAATTTTCCAGTAGGTTAGCTTTTTTAAATCGTTTGAATACTGTATTATGAGACAATTTAAAGAAATTTTAGTTGCTGCAGCCTGCACCAATTTCCCTTTCTTCCAACCACAGAAACACTGTTCTGCAAACTGAAAGTAAAATTCCTCAAGGCAATGATAAAAATAGCAGTAAGATCACATGGGAGACAGAAAATCCCAACCTGTTATTTTACTAAATGTATTTGTAAATGCACTTTTCATATTTTATGACAAGCATAACTTAACAGGATGATAATGTTGCTTGTATAAACTACATTTATTGTTTGCTCACTCATTGCAAATGTTCATATGTATTACCCGACCACTAATTGAGTAAAATACTTCAGAAAAAGCATGTACAGAGTTATCTGATGGAAATGGTTAGGAGTATGATTTAAACAATATTTTTCCGGGCCCCATATTTATATTGTAATTTTAGAGTTATTCTATTAAGTTCAATGCCTGTTCCATTGTTACTCTGATTAAAAGTCTACATGTCTGTTGTTTGGAAAATTATATAATTAAGTTTGAAGTCGAAATTATTTAACTCGATTTTTCCCCATCAGAGAAAGCCCACTCAATGTGACTCATTTGAAGCGGTGCTTATAAATGATATATTATTCTTATTGCACAGAGAATACAGATACTATGTAATTAAAAGAAAATAATTTTGTTTTGTAGTATGTCAAAAGAAAATCTGTTTCATTTTCTTAAAGCACAATTAAAGATGCCTCTGTTCGTACCTTCCTACATTTCTTACTTCATGTTAAGATGGCAAGGAGAAAAACTTTGAAAGTCAAAGTCCTGTCAAATGCATTAAATTATCTAAAAGGCTTTTGTTGGATAGATGCGATCCTTTGATTGAGGTGAGGATGAAATATAACAGTACAAAACTCAACCGGGGTGATAGATATTGAGTAGGAATAAATCTTGTTTGTTCTCAGGAAGGGTCACTGGACCTGAAATGCTAACTCTGATTTCTCTCTGCAGATGCTGACAGACCTGTTGAGCTTTTCCAAATAAAAAAATTTGGAAGCTCTGAAGTGTCACGAAAAAGCACAATTCCAATGTCTGGTTTTCAGTGTTTTACCAGTTTAACTGAAGTGCCATGCCTCACCCATATTTCCAACGCATTGATGATTGCATTGATACTGATGCATTGTCTCACCCTGAACTGGAACATTTCATCAAGCTTGTTTCTTACCTTGCCTTAGTCCATCTCTGACTTTTCACTATCGGTTTCTGTTTCATTTGTCTCCATTTCTGTGGATAGACTGTCAAACAAGATCCACAGTAAGCCCACCAACTCCTGGTAGCACTTCTTCACATCCACTTCCCTTTAAAAGTCAATTCCATTCTCATAGTTTCATTATCTAAGTCACATCTGTTCACAGTATTCTGTAGCAGTGTTTATTTGTAAGTTAGCTGGCTGAGCTTGAAGGTTTGTTTCCAGATGTTTCATCACCACACTAGGTGACATCATCAGTGAGAATATCTGATGAAGCACTGGTGATATGTCCTGCCTCACTATTTATAGGTCTTGGTTTCTTAACGTGGGTGATGCCATTTCCAGTTCTTTGTTTTTCTTTTTTTTCAAGGGAAGGTAGATAGGATCTAAATTGATGTGTTTATTGATGGAGTTCTGGTTAGAATGCCATGCCTCCAAGAATCCTCATGTGTGTTTTTGTTTCTCCTGTCCTAGGATGTGTGTATTGTCCCAAAGTGTCCTTCTTTGTCTGTATATATCAAAAATAGTGATAGTAGGTCATTTCTTTTGGTGGCCAGTTGGTGTTCATGTATCCTGGTGGCATGTTTCCTGTTTGTTTGTACAAAGTAGTGTTTTTTTTACAGTTCTTGTAAAGATTACATGGTATCTTGTAAATGATGTTAGTTTTGCTGGTGGTATTTGTTGGATCCTTTCTGTTCATTAGTCGCTGTATTGGTAGATTTGTGGGCTACCATGATGCCAAGGGGTCTGAGTATTCTGGAAGTCATTTCTGATATGTCTTTAATATAAGGAAATGTGGCTATAGTTTTTATTTGTCTTCCTTTTTCCACAATTGAGTACTCCCATATGCTACGTTTCATAAGGTCCTTTGCCTACGGGGAAACTGTGAATTTTCAACACTCTCGAACACTGGAAAAAGACAAAGATATCAAGGGTGTCTCATGTACTTTGAGACAACTGACAATGTTGTTTCACTTGTAACTTAATGAAGATGCCTCTTTAGAACAGCATTTTCCACTGCCAATCATGTTATGTTAATAATAATAATATTATAACCATAATTGTTCACCATGAATTGATCACATCTGTGGGCTAGTTTTGTTTTATTATTGATACTAACTCATGGGACGTTGGCATCTCTGGCTGACCAACATTCACTGGATATCCCTAATTGCTGTTTCAACTGATTGACTTGCTGAGGCCATTTGAGAGGGCAGTTAGGAGTCAACTATGTTGTTGTGTGTCAGGGGTCATACATAAGCTAAACTAGGTAAGGGCAGCAGATTTCTTTTCCTGAACACTTAGGTTTTATGAAAATCATCAATAGTTACATGGTCATCATTAGATTAGCTTTTTTTTATTTGAATACCATATTTTCATTGATTTAAATTGCACCATCTGCCATGATGAGATTTGAATCCATGTTTCCACCTTGGGTCTCTGGAATGCTAGCCCAGTGACAATAGCATTTTTTCACAATATCCCCTTCAAACCAGTGACATACACTCCAAGTTATGAAGAGGATATTGTAATGAACCAACTGATTTCTGTGAGAGCGGTTTACAAATAGTGAGGCAGTGTCACAACATTGATAACACATGACACATTGAGCCCTTAAAAGTGGACTCTCTTAAAGGCAAGGTATTCACATTCAATGCAATTTCTGTGTACTTTTCACTCCAACTGGTACAAGTTATGAACATTTACAATTGTTGTCACATGTTACATTTCCTATTGAGATTTCTTATCCACATTCATTGTCCATGGTCCAAGCTTGCCAAAATGATTGGTGCAGTGACATTTGCTTTAGTTGTTGGTTGTTGATAATATTATTCCATACATTAGAATATTTTATTGTCATTGGGACTTATCTATGAATACAACCCTTTTGGAAGGATAAGGAGCTGAGTTTTCAGAATTCTCCCTGTTAATAATTCAGATAGTGGTATGTTACATTGGAGTGGAGTGGATTGGATCGGTGGTTGAACAAAGCTCTAAAGAAGTCAATAGACTGAATTTTACCAAAAATCATCTTAGTTTCAATTTTAGTGAATGTCACGAAAGGCTTCTGATTGTGAACTCTAAAATGTTATTTTACAGAATGTTATGCAGTTCCCCTAACTGTGCATGCAACACACCTCTATGGTGCTGCTATCATGCTATTTTGTGTTTACTAGCAGTGGAAATACTACCCACTGCGGAGAGCTTCTGGGATTTTCATCATTGGTGCCATAATAAAGCCCAGCTGTGCACCAGATCATTTGCTGCCAACCATGAATAGCCTTCATAGTATAATTTGTGTCGATTTTTCAAATGAGTAGGTACCTGACCTATAGTTTACTTTTCAAACCTCATAGAATTCTAACTCTTAGGACCAAATTTATGAATTGGGTTATAGCACATAACTTCTAAATAAGCACATAGGACATTTTAATCAAATAAATGTTTATATTCCATGTCTGAGTGGCAGTGGACTTATTTTTCATGGTATTGTTCAAGTTGATATTTTAATAGAAAAACTACACCTGATTTAACATTTGGTCAAGCTGCTTTATTCAGATTAATAGGATTTTAAAAATTCTGGGTGTTGGTTGTGCATTTAATTATCTTTGCTTTTTATTTTTGATTTTATCAAAGTTTCTAACCTCCCTTGATAACAGGAGCCATATCGATACCATGATACAACGTCCTCACTGAAAGAAAAGCACTATGATTGCAATGACCTTTTGTGGAAGTATAACTGACTGTGAATGAGAACCATTCCCCAATCTCTCCCTGCCCTGGCAGTCTTGATTGTAGTTGCCTATACTTGTATATTATCTCTTTGAAAGCTCTCTTAGCTTCTTCACTGGATGGTTGTAACTTTTCCATATGCAAAGTTTGTGACAAATTGAAGTATTTTGGTCTAGATTTTAAACTGGTTTTGCAACGCTTACATCAGTCATGATATATGGGAAGCACATTAACTGACAGAAAATATGTCCCAGCTGAACCTAGTACTATTACTTCAGATTTTAGTCAGTTTCTCTACAATAATTCTGCCTGCTTGCTAATATTGTCACCTTTCTCCTTTTGCCAATTTGCTGCCTCCTGTGATATATTGCAAATAAAGAAGATAAGATATAATCAGTTCACACAAGATTACACTATTATTGTGACACTGTACATTCATACATTAGCATAATGTATGAATATATTACATTTCAAGTTTTATACCTTTTTGAATTTGATCAAAATGTATCTGTATATTCAGGCCATTTATTCACATCAGAAACCAACATTTGACTTAATTAAATTTGAAGTAATAAGAAGTACTTTTTTTACGTGGTAATGTTTGCTGCCATGTTAGGGGAAAGAGGCAACCAAAAAATAATCAAAATATTTTCATTTTTCATAATTTTAAGATCTAAATATTAAGTGAACATCCCCAAGCACCCACACCCACACTGGTGTGCCAATCCAGATCAAATCAAAACTAGCTGACAGTTTTGACTCTTTTATTGTGACCCTAATGCCTATCATTTTAATTCTCAACCACATTCCCACTCTGACTTCTCTGTCCTTTACCTCCTACATTATAAAAGGAAACAGAAGCTCAAGGGACTGAGCATGTATTTCAATTAGATACCTTACAATCTTACAATACAAACGGACAGAATATTGAGTAACAATTTCAAATAAGAACTAGAATTTCTATTTACCAGAGCCATTGGTAGTGATTCTGCTACTGCCATTTATAGTCATTTTGGTACATTATTATTGTCCTACCACCAGCTCCTTTTGTCTAATGGCATCATCACCCCACAATCATTTAATTGCTGGTGTCTTCAGCTTACCTCCTTTTCTACTTTCCCTTTTACTTTCCTTTCCCTGCCTTTGTACTTGTTTAAACAGCTCACATCTCTTTTTTTTCCCTTTCAGATTGCTATAAGGTCATCAACTCGAAACTTTAACTTTGTTTCTCAGTCCACAAATTGTACCTAATCTGCCATCATGTTCAGTTTCAATTTTAGCCTTGCTACATCAAGCATCTAGACTATTTTGCTTTTATAAAAAGCATATTCAATTAAGAAAAATAAACCTTTTATTGCACATTAATCTTCTGCCGAGTGCATACTATGATATGGAGGTGCTAGTGTTGGACCGGGGTGGCCAAAGTTAAAAATCGCACAACACCAAGTTCTAGTCCAACAGATTTATTGAGAAGCACTAGCTTTCGGACCACTGCTCCTTCATCATTGGTAGAGGATCCTGTTCCAAAGCTACCTGATGAAGGAGCAACTCTCTGAAAGCCAGTGCTTCCAAATAAACCTGTTGGACTATAACCTGGTGTTGTATGAGTATATACTAGATCAGTCCATCTTTGTTTTTACAGTATGGGTTGCTTTGAATGTATTTCCTTATGTATCACCTTCTAATACTTTAGACAAAGCTATGACTTGCTTCCAGAGTAGGATTCCATATAATCTGTCATAAAGCAGTTGCGCTGAGATCCATTAAACTGTACAATTCTTAATTAAATGCATTCTTATTCAACTCTTGTCCCATATTCAGCAGCTGCTAAAAATGGTTACCGATCCAACCAATCTCTAACTTTCTTTGGCCATTTCTTGATAGATAACTGCATTAAATCTGCAAGCATTTCCTAAAATTCTTGCTTAGAGTTTACCTTAGATCAAACACGGACTGCTAATAAACCTGTTTTAATGTTTGAATTTATCAGTCTAATCATTCTGTAAGATGACTATATGAATTGCATTTCTTCCGCAGTAAATAGAGTGCAATCAATTGCTATTCGGGATGAATTTTCAGTATTCAGATCTTGCCAGCAAATCAACAGCTATTAGCATAGTTTGCAGTTGGATCAATATTGTTAAATGGGTGTGCACTGATTTCTGTGCTATTACAGATAAATCAAATCTTCTATAACACGACTTGCCTTCATGCACAGTAGTAATGCATTCTCTGTGCATACTCTTGAAATAACAGTAGAGTTGAACATATTTGTGCTGTTGCTTCTGTAAAAAGCTATTTGTACTTTGTGTTTACAATGAGGTGGTACATTATGCTTGGACCCGAATGTTCTAAGAGAGTTCATTTTTACTAACTCCATATATTGTGCATATACAATGTTGCAATGCTGCCAGCCAGGTAGTGAACTGTGCATTTGCAAGCTGCACACAAAGAAGCTAGATGGCTTGCATCAGTAGTATCTGCTTTATAACTTATAGTATGTTTTGCCATTTATAAAATAAAAATCTAACCCACAGAGTTAATTAATCCCTGATGAGTACTTGATTATATGAAAATTAAAATGACATGGTGAAACAATGTGGGAAGCACGCTTGCCTAATACATATGAAGATTCAGCAAGTAAGTTAATCTGTAGGTGAAACATATAGTTGGCAGTCTTGTCTAAAACACAGCGTGTTATTAATCAGACAAATCACTAACAAGAGGACAGTTTAACTCTCTTGAGAAAGACAAGTGACCAGGTTATGTGCCAGATCAAAAGTCAAAGACACATTGACAAAATGTAGACAATATCCCCGGTTTAAATTTTTGGGACACGGCAGACCTCCTAACATAATTTAAAATGTTAAGCAGCATTCAGAGCAATGGATTTCTCAATTTAGATCTATCTGATGTAGGAAAACAAACCATTAGAATTTAAACAAAATCAGAAAATACTGGAGAAACTCAGCAGGTCTGGCAGCATCTGTGAAGAGAGAAACAGAATTAATGTTTCAGATCCAGTATAGTTCTCCTTCAGAACTATGAAAGTAAAATCTCTGTTATGATGAGATCTTTAGGTGACTGAAGAATAGAATGAGAAAAAAGGAGGCAGAATGAATGTCAAGATGAATACCATCAATCCAATGAAAACGGTATTGCTTTATAGGAAGACTGAAATAAACATGTCTATGAAACAAATTAGATATAGCAGGAACAGATATAGAAACAATGGCTTGAACTCGAAGCAATGCTGGAAAAAAGTTCAGAGGCCTGCAAAAGTAGCTGGAGGTGCATATTAAAAGAAATTGTAAATCACAGATGAGACAGTCTTTCAGAAATGAATACCAGTATTGATTCTCTACTGAAATAACTTCAGCAAGTCATTGAGGAAATGAAACAACTACCAAAGCAGCAAATGGAAGAGGTAGAGTCATAAAAACAGAGAGAAAATAATTGAAGAGGCTATTCAATTATTAAAGCAGAATATAAAGGAGAAAGATATACTGGACTAAGAAGAGGCAAAAATTTTGAGACAATGTTGCCTGTCTCTGTGAAACAACAATATGTATATAGATGAAGATACAGCAGAGACACTTGGAGCTCTATAAAACTTAATTAATTTGTCTTAATTTTGCATGTGAGCATAAGAGATATAGTTAGTAAGTTTGCAGATGACACCAAAATTGGAGGTGTAGTGAACAGTGAAGAAGATCAGATTACAACTGGATCTTGATCAGATGGGCCAATGG